>NC_091456.1:127041029-127380672 GCF_027789765.1 Dendropsophus ebraccatus
TACAATTTACTAGCCCTGGAGGACTTGCTACATGGCTTTGTTCCAAGTCATTCCACTTCATCATCACAGCGAAATCCAGCAAAAAATTAATTACATTGTTACCAATCTGTCTTACTTGTAACCATAAGAATGTGTGACTGTGTGGGCCCCACAGCAGTGTATCTGTGTCCCAGTTAACCCACATAAAAATAATAATCTAAACATACTCTAGATAGCTAGATAAACCAGCACAGAACGATTTTCTTTTTTCATTGCTGTTATAATTTTTCTTTCCTGGCATACAGTACCTTTTTTTATAACTTATTAAATGCCGAAAGTTCGGGTTCGGATGGACTCGAGCATGCTCGAGGTTCGCTCATCTCTAATAAAGAGGCTTTTTTGCCTAATAAAATCTATTAGAGTTTCTTTAAATCATTTGTACTATTGATTTCTGCAAAAATGTTTTAAATGACAGTTACATTTTAATATAAAACTATATTTTGCTAAACTTTGTTTTACTTTTTATTAGTTCTACAAGGCTGTGGCTTTCATTAGGCTCTATGCTTCCATGGAAACCCATCCGCATCCCAGCATTTTTTCACCCTGGTGCTCATGGGGTGGCAGATGCCCAGAAAACACTTAAATGCCACAGTCACAATTTGACAAAAGCAAGGGGTTAAACTTCAAGGATTGGAGGTTTCACTGCTCCTGGTAGTTAAAGGAGAGGCCCTGCTGTAATGCAGCACCTACACTTCCATGATATTCTAAACAAGAGACCACTGCTACACCACTTTTTCCCAGTTGATAAAAGACAAATTGTTCCAGATTTATCAATTGGCTTGAGAAATATTGGAGAAATATTGTTTGTCTCTAACAAATAGCAACCAATCACAGCTCTGCTTTCATTTCTCATAATGGGTTGTAATTAGTTATCCCCTAAGATCTATGGTGATTCATGGACATTTTTCTTTGCATGACCTATTTCCCTTTGACAGACTTCTTTTTTTTTTGACGACCGTTATTTTGAGCACAAATAATAGGCGTTATTTAAAAATAACATCTTTTATTTCGAAATAACGTCCATTATTTGAGCTTTGTGAGACATTGTGTGGTCATTGTGAGGCCAAAGGTTGTACAAATGCAAGAAACCTTTGGTCATGTTCACACATCGTCAAAATGATGGGCGCTTTTATTGGGCATTCGCCATTTAACGGCAAATAACGGCAGTTAAAAAAAAGGATGCATTTTGGTATGTTTTTTAATCTGTTTTTTTTTTATGATGGAAGTCAGTGGAAAAATGGATCAAAACGAATTCACACAAATACATAAAATTGCATAAAACGGCTTAAAAAAAAAGGACTACAAAAACGCAGCTTTCAGGACAGATGTTATTGTGAATTCAAATAATGGCTGTTATTTCACAATAAAATAATGGGCATTATTTGGACTTCAAATGATGGCCGTCCAAAAAGACATTTGTAAAATAGCCAAAAAGACATCGTGGGAATGTGTTTTTATTAAGCAAAAACACGGCTGTTGTTTGATTATGACGACTGTGAATAATGATTATGAATATTATTTACTTCCGTCATTCTGAAATAACAGTTGGTAATTTTCAAACAACGGCCTTTATTGTACCTAAAAAGACGTGTGAACATAGCCTAAAGTTGAAAAGCTCCAAACCATAGAGAAGCACAGTAGAAAACTAAAGTTGATCCAAGACAATTTATTGGTAATATATAATACATAGGGCTAGGCAACTTCTAGGAAAAAACATGGCATTAGTGTAAAAGTATACAGGAATATTAGATGTCATATTAACAATAGTCTATCATATTCCTTGTAGAATATTTGAGGAAACTTCTGTCTAACATTTAGTGAGTACTTACAAAGTGAAAGAATTTTAGGCATACTTCCAATCCACTAATTATCATTTTTAGGTAAACTTTTTCAAAGAGAGAATTGGAAATTAGTGTAGATATATATTATTTGGGTGCCTTTGGAGAGTTGTTTTTTCCATATTTCATATCTATGAAAAGTATATGCGTGCATAATAACTTAGAGGAAAAGATGAGCCGGACACATTTACATAATTTTATATTCTAACAAACCCGACTCCAGTATGTCTGAAATGTAATTACATAACTGTATTTCTTTTGGCAACATCTCTTCTAGCAAGAATGTGCAGCAGCTGATAAACCAAATCAGACCTATTTGTAATTCTATGAATTGTGGCCGGAGTTTAATCACTGAAGTCTCTGATGTGTGGTGTAGGCATACACATCGGCTCAGATGCCCAGACACTGGAGAGATTGATTAGTCAGTCTCACATCTTGTTCTAATAAGAAATCTATAAACTCAGTTTTTTTTTATTCATACTGCAGGTCACATTGAGCTCTAAGTAGGGCAACAGTACATTTGACAGGGGTCTCCTGAGGAGCTTCAGGTTCCATGAGCACCAGCAGCAATTTTACAAAATTTTGTAATAAGGCTGTTATATACTTCATGTATAATTAGTAGGCTCTCTAGCAATACCCCTAAAATATTATCTCGAAGTATAATTAAATCGAAGTATAATTAAATTTAGGGTATTGCTAGAGAGCCTACTAATTATACATACTAATTAGGTCATTTGGTGCCAGCCAAGTAGTGCACTCGCTATACACCCATTCCATAACTGCACTAGAGGTAGAGTTCTTACACCAGAGTTTTTCCATGTTATATACTTCAGCTGACTAGTGAGGCCAAGGGATACAAATCTATAATCAGTAAATAAAGGATTTATCAATAAAAGTATTTAGGTGCAGATCTAAATTAATTCTTTCTGAGCGCAAGAACAGTAACTAGTCAGGTGGTCCTATACTTTGGTCAAACTACCATTGCTTGATACCCACTGATCAGCACAGTGAAGAGGTTGTGATGCTCACATGAAGGCTCCACATTGTTCATACAGTCATAGATGCTCCTTCATATAACTAGCCATGCCTGGTACTGACTGCTCAATGGTAAAGACTGGAGAGGGGGGTGAGGGGTATCAAAGAGTGTAAAATATCCACTGGTGTAAACTGCCCACAGCAACCAATCACAGCTCAGCTTTCAGCTCTGCTAAAATGAAAGAGGAGCTGTGATTGGTTGCTCTGGGCCAGTGAATATTTTACACCCTTTGATAATTCTGGGCCTGCTTTTACCCTGCAATGAGTGGATGCTAACTGTCCATATTAGCCCACAATGAATATATATATATATCTTTTTCATTGCATCTAATAGACCCATAATAGTCCAGTACATTGCATTCAGGTAAACAATACACATTACATGCATTGTTATGTTCCCCCGTCTTTTTTTTTTTTTTGTGAAAAATGTCCGTATTTTGATAATATCAGTCATTATCAAGAGATAGACGTTCTTCACGGGAAAAAAATGTGGGAGCATAGCCATTTACAGGCTCCTGGAGGTGTTGTTGTTTAACATTGAATACAGTATTGCATTTTGTAATGCTACCAGCAACAATGTTGCAGGTGTTTGGTGGGGTCTTCTATACTTCAACATTCAATGTCAATCATGTTCACCATCATGGCCTCAGCAAAAAAGAGGAGACGGTTTCACTGGAGAATAAGGTTTTAAACCATCTGTATTATATGTGCAGCCTATTCTATTTGATGAATTACCGTATCTACTTATTATATGTAAAGTAATATAAACCTTGTGTACTGTGGTTTACTGACTTCAACTTGCAATGCCTATAGCTATATTGTGACTTAATATATATTGTACCATAGTAGGAGTACTAGTTATTTACACAGTAGTAACAGCGCTAATGCCAACCACAGCCCCCCTATATAATAGCTTCCAGTCACAAAGCTTTACCAATAGTGCCAATCACAATGTGGTAGAGACAGGTCCGAAAAATAAATCATTGTTTCTATTCTATTTTTCTGAAATGACTTCTTTCTTGTAGTTTACATTTCTATTCCTTAAGGTGGTCATACACCTTCAATAGCTGACAACCAAACAATCTTTCAGCTCTCTCTTCCAGCGCCCATTGTCTTAATACCCAGGAATGTTTTCCATATACTTTATACTGGCGGCTGAACCTGCTGTGAGTGGTGGGTACGGCCAGCTCTAATGTAAGATGTATGGGGACCTTTAAATTTAGTGGTATATTGCTGATCTGCCCTACTAACCACCCACGTGGGAGCAGACACCGTTCCTCTCTGCAGCCTGTAGTCTAAAGCCCTCTGTGCCTGTAGACCAATATATAATGCCCCAGACATCTATTGCAGGCTACACTGGAATAACAAGCAAATCATATATTATAAATATACTTCTTGTTATGACTCAAAAACTGTGTCAAAATTCATAAAAAAAAGTCTGGAAACTCTTTAAAATAATTGATACTAGAGGCAATCCTACATAAACTATTAGGGTGTTATAAGACGTTGTGCAGTGCCATGCAGGCCATTCACAGGAAACTTGTGGTTTTGCAGATTTTTTTGTGGGTAAAATTTACTCAGGTGTGGAAAAGTAGAGACTCCATCCAAAGTGTTCTAGTCACTGTAGACAGAAATTACTCAATTCATATTTTCTCTTCCTGGTGGTTTTTCTCCGGGCTTGCGGGTATGCGATTCATATTGAATCATTTACCTTTATGGCGTAAATACATTTGTATTCAGTTGTGAATGAGTGTTAGAGATTTCTCCACTGATGTCACCCTACAGTGTTGCATGTGTCACGTTCTACAACACATTTATAGTAACTCTCATTTTATGTCTTTTTACTTTATCATGCCTTCATAATACCACAGTTCAGCCTACCGCTCAGATGTCCGAGATTATGACCAGAGGGTGCTCCTGCGCTTTCCCCAGAGAGTGAAAAATCAAGGCACAGCTGACTTCCTGCCAAGCAGACCCCGCTATTCCTGGGAATGGCACAGCTGCCACCAGTAAGTCCTGAAGTCAACGTTGAAATCCTGTCTCTTTCCAAAAAATAAACCTTGTACACTGTAAGTTATTAATAAGTGATAGGGACAGGAACTTGGAGTCTGTCCTGTGTTATATGCGGGCAAGGAAGAATCAACCAGGTACTAGTGTTACTCTTCTCATCTGTCAACAGTTAGTCGTCAAATATATTACAGCTAATAGTATCCACTTGCTTTGAGAATGAAAGTCAAAGCATAAATTAACCAGAAAACAGTGCTAAGAGTGGTTCCTGGTACTGCAGTCTAGCCCCATTTATTTAAATGGGGTGGCTGGACTATAATTCTAGAAGGAACTCATGGAAATAAGTGCCACTGTGTGTGGGAGAAAAAAGGAGACCTTTTTACTCATCCTATAAACCTTGTTAAGGTTATATGACCCTAAGGTCTTCTATTGTTTATTAGACCAATGGTTAAATATATGCAAACTTTCTTCTGACAATTGATTATGTTGGTTTCCTTTCAAAAACTACAGACCAGACCCTATTAAGGGAATATACAATGCTGTGTGAGGGGTGTAGGCAGTAAATATTTGCCTAGTTTTTGTGTAACCATTTGTGTTGCGCCACAACTATGCTCATTTTACTTTAGGCCTTTCCAGCCTTGCCCATTATAGTAGGTACCCAAAGAAAAAAGTAAGGATCTATTCAAATTTACATCTGACCCTCTGTTACTAGTTCTGCCACATCTGCTGGCAAGTTTAACACAGCATGCAGTGATATTCTTGTCAAAATGATAGAACGTCAATGGACCCCAATAGTCGTCCATGAAGATTGTCAGGTGTCAATGATATACACTGTATCACTGTACTGGCACTGGGTTGTGTCCTTCTTTGTAAAGTAAAGCCACAACAAAGATGTAAACCGACTTTAGGGTTCCTTTTAGATGGGCCAATAACAAGTGCTGTGCGTGATCTTAGCTTATCCATTGGGCCCCATCAATTATGCAGCTGGGCCATTTGATTGTTCATGTAGCCCTTTACTTTGATCATTGTTTGCCGCACATCACCTGTTTAAATAGGTTAATGTGTGGTGAAAAATGGTAATTAAAATGGCTGCACATAAGACCCAATTAGCTGGTGATTTTACTTGTTTTTCAGCCGACACTTACATGGGCCGATTATCAGAAACCATAATCGGCCTATTTAAAAGGGCCTTAAGACACTGAAAAATTAAGAGTTATGTGAAGCTTTGTCTAAAGCCCCTATTGCACTGGGCCATCAGCAGTTTAGGTCAACCCTCACTTGCTCCTCATTCCCAGCTCACTGCCAGCCCTATTACCCATGCCGACAGTGAGCAGGTAAGAGCGGGGGGCCACAGGGAGCTTTGAGAGCTGCCCGGCTATCGTTAAATCGTCTGGGCAGCCCATGGAAGATATAGGTGGTCTGCTGCCATCCCTTCTGTTGTACGGAGTGACCGCAGCAGATCGTTGCTATCCGGATTGTTGGTCTTTTAACATGTTAAAAGACATTAAAAGATAACGATCAGCCGACATCACACATGTCGGCTGCTTGTTGCCTTTTATTACATGAAACAATTATTGGCTGTAATGGCCGATAATCGTCCAAATACAACCGATAATAGCTACATGTAATAGTGCCTTAAGTAACAGATGATCTTAAGATGCAAAATGAGAGAACAGATTAAAGATTAGAAAAATGGATTTATTAGTGTTATGTCCACTAAATTCTTGTGTATGTAAATTAATATATTATGAATTTAATTTGCTATAGAGAATATCCAAATGGTTTATATTCATGCACAAATTTGCAATTATGTTTTTTTTTTGTTTTTTTTTCCTTTTTTTCTTTCCTTTTCCTTTTTTTTTCTTTTCTTTTAATTTATCTCTACCTTTTTCCAAATATAACAATATAATCATAGTCATAAGAAAAATACAATATTTTACAACACAAATATATACTCATACATAATATATCCAACACCCTTCAACCATCCCCCCACCCAGCCGAGAGAGATAAAAAAAAAAAAAGAAAAAAAAATACACCCAGGAGAATCAATTAACCAGGATAAGATAAGAAGTCCATTTTAATTTTCTAAACTCTGCCATCCATCCCAAACCTTCCAAAGCCTTCCAACTGCTCTTTCAGTGATCTTTCTAGCCAACACTTCTTCATATTCCCTCCCCATATCCATAAGGGACCACCATTCCTTTAGCCCTGCCAACTTCTGACCCATCCAGTACCGAGCAATCATAACTTTCAAGCTTACACAAGCTTTGTTACAGAGAGTGCCTTTCCCCCCATCATTCGGGAAACCACACAAGACCAGTCTCCAAGTGTCCAGATCCAAATTGATTTTTAACTGTACTCTAAGAAATTCCACCATCCCCTTCCATAAGGCCTGAACCTTGTCACAGTCCCATAGTAGGTGCATGAAATCGGCTCCATCCTTCCCGCATTTAGGACAAAATGCGTCGGCTCTACAACCCCTATTTAACAACCCTAGCGGGGAATAGTAGAGTTGGTATAAAATTTTCAGTTGAACTATACGCTGAGTCTGTGAAATTGTAGCATCTCTAACATTACTGAGGACCAGCTCCCAGTCCTCCTCTACTATCGACCCTACTTTATGTTCCCATTTACTTTTAATCCTTCTTGACTGCACGCCTCCCCTCTCCTTAATCACCACATTGTATATACTTCTCAAAACCTTACCTCCCCTCGGAGGTTCCCTAATATAGTCAAAGAAAACGTGCTGATTTATGTGCCAAATCTCTACATTACGTGTACACCTAAAAGCATTTTTAATTTGTCCATATCTCAGAAAGTGAAGGCCATCCTCCCCATAGTCTACCATCATATCTGCCAAAGATCTCAAATCTTCATTATTCACCATTTGTGCTACATACCGCATACCTTTATTTCCCCAAAAGGGTGCATCAGGCATCCCAACAAATTCTTTCAAATACATATTTCCCCACAAAGGGGTGAACGTGAGACTACCTTTAATTCCAAAAACTCTCTTTAGTGCCTTCCAAACTCTGCAATACATATAACATTGCAAGCCCTCCCTCACTCATCAATTGTGTCAATACATTATATTTAGCCCCTTCACGTCAGCCATCTGTATATATACGTTCCTATTGCACATGCCCCAGGCAGTAGGAATGTACATATACGTTCCTGACTGACAGGGGCTTTGTGATGAGAACGGGATCGCTGCAGGGACAGCGATCCCGTTCTCATCTGTGTACAGCACCGCAGATAATGAGGATCAGCTGCGGTGCATTAACCCCTTAGTGACCGCCGAAACGGCGGTCACTAATGGGCCGGTGCCGCCGCTGTATTAAGTAAAAATCAGACCCCAGATCAGCCCCCTAGTGCCCCGGTATCTAACCCCCCCTCCCGCGGCGGCCATCGGATCCAAGATGGCCGCCGCGATCACTGTGAACAGACTAATGTCTGTTCACAGTGATCAAAAAAGAAAAATGAATGAAAGCCCCATGCTCTCCGCCACCGGAGGTAGCGGAGAGCATGGGGCAGTCATCGGGACCCCCCCTGTGGGGTCCCGGTACAAGCGATCAGCGGTATATAGTATATACCGCTGATCGCTTGTGCCATGTGCCGCCGGCACTTTTTATCCCCTGTCACCATGAATGATTGGTGACAGGGGATAAAAAGTGTCCCCCAGTCACCCCCCCTTCCCCATATACTCACCGGATCCACGGAGCTCCTTCCTCCTCGACGTCCTGGCTGGTTATGAAGTGCGCATGCGCTCCACAACCAGCCAAGCTCTGAAAATTTAAAGTGACAGAGACCAATTTGGTCTCTGTCACTGAACTATGATTACTGTGATAGAAAATATCACAGTAATCACAGTAATACAGTGAAAATGAATGTATAAAGTACAAAAAGTGACAAACATACAAAATAATAAAACACACACTTTTTATTATAGTAATAATTACAGTTTACTCCCAAATTACCCCTACCCCCCCCCCCCCCCAGATTACCCGTAACCACCGCAGGTTGCCCGTAACCACCGCACGTTGCCCGTAACCACCCCAGGTTGTCCGTAATCACGTCAGATTGCATGTAACCCCTAGATTACCCGTAACCACCGCACGTTGCCCATAACCACCGCACGTTGCCCGTAACCACCGCACGTTGCCCGTAACCACCGCACGTTGCCAGTGACCCCCTCCAGATTGTCCGTAATCACCCCAGATTGCCTGTAACCACCCCAAATTACATGTAACCACCCCAGATTAGCTATAAGCACTTCACTCTATCCGTAACAATTCTAGATTGTCTGTAACCCCTCCAGGTTGCTCCTAACCACCGCAGGTTGGGCATAACCACCGCAGGTTGGGCATAACCACCCCAGATTGCCCGTAATCATGCCAGATTACATGTAACCCCCCAGATTGCACGCAACCACCGCAGGTTGCCTCTGACCACCGCACCTTGCCTCTGACCACCGCACGTCGCCTCTGACCACCGTACGTCGCCTCTGACCACCGCACGTCGCCTATGACCACCGCACGTCGCCTATGACCACCGCACGTCGCCTATGACCACCGCACGTCGCCTATGACCACCGCACATCGCCTATGACCACCGCACCTTGCCTCTGAACACTGCACCTTGCCTCTAACCACCCCAAATTGCCAGTGACCCCCTCCAGATTGCCCGTAACCACTCCAGATTACAGGTACCCACCTCAGATTACCTATTAGCACTTCAGTTTATCCGTAACCACAGCAGGTTGCCTGTAACCACCCCAGATTGTCCGCAACCACAGCAGGTTGCCTGTAACCATACCAGATTGTCTGTAACCACAGCAGGTTGTCCGTATTCACCCCACGTTGCCCATAACCACCCCAGGTTGCCTCTAACCACCCCAGGTTGCCTCTAACCACACCAGGTTGCCTGTAACCACCCCAGGTTGCCGTAACCACAGCAGGTTGCCTGTGACCACCCCATGTTGACCGTATCCACCCCAGATTATCCGTAACCACCCCAGATTACCCGTAACCACCCCAGACTGCCCGTAACCACCCCAGACTGCCTGTAACCACCTCAGACTGCCCGAAACCACCTCTAGATTACCCTGAACCACCCCAGATTACCCGTAACCACCCCACATTACCTGTAATCTAATTTTTTTTTATTGTATTTTAGTAACTGCGCTATTCTAATAACCATTACTAGCTGCGGTTTTCCTCCAGCAAATTGGCGCTCCTTCCCTTCTGAGCCCTGCTGTGTGCCCATACAGTGGTTTATGCCCACATATGGGGTACCGTTGTACTCAGGAGAACCTGCGTTACAGATTTTGGGGTACTTTTTTTATCCTGTTCCTTGTGAAATTTAGAAATTTCAAACTAAACCAACATATTATTGGAAAAATTCAAGTTTTTCATTTTTACTGGACAATTTTGAATACTTTCCTCGAATACCTGTGGGGCCAAAATGCTCATCCTACCCCAATATGAATTCTTTGAGGGGTGTACTTTCCGAAATGGGGTGACTTTTGGGGGGATTCTATTCTGTAGACACTACAGGGGCGCTGCAAATGCACCTGGTGCTCAGAAACTTCTTCAGAAAAATCTGCAGAGAAAATGCTAATTGGCGCTCCTTCCCTTCTGAGCCCGGCTGTGTGCCCATACAGTGGTTTATGCCCACATATGGGGTACCGTTCTACTCAGGAGACCCTGCGTTACAGATTTTGGGGTGAATTTTCTCTCCTGTTCCTCGTGAAATTGAGAAATTTCCAACTAAAGGAACATATTATTGGAAAAATTCGAGTTTTTCATTTTTACTGTCTACTTTTGAATACTTTCCTCTAATACCTGTGGGGTCAAAATACTCACCACACACCAAGATGAATTCTTTGAGGGGTGCACTTTCCAAAATGGGGTGACTTATGGCGAGATTTTACTCCGCTGGCACTACAGGGGCTCTGCAAACACACCTGGCGCTCAGAAACTTCTTCAGCAAAATCTGCATTGAAAAAGCTAATTGGCGCTCCTTCCCTTCTGAGCCCTGATGTGTGCCCATACAGTGGTTTATACCGACATATGAGGTACCTTTTTACTCAGGAGAACCTGCGTTACAAATTTTGGGGTACTTTTTTTCTCTTGTTCCTCGTGAAATTGAGAAATTTCAAACTAAACGAACATATTATTGGGAAAATTTGAGTTTTTCATTTTTACTGTCTACTTTTGAATACTTTCCTCTAATACCTGTGGGGTCAAAATGCTCACCACACCCCAAAATGAATTCTTTGAGGGGTGCAATTTCCAAAATGGGGTGACTTATGGCGAGATTTTACTCCGCTGGTACTACAGGGGCTCTGCAAACACACCTGGCGCTCAGAAACTTCTTCAGCAAAATCTGCACTGAAAAAGCTAATTGGCGCTCCTTCCCTTCTGAGCCCCGCTGTGTGCCCATGCAGTGGTTTACGCCCACATATGGGGTACCATTGTACTCAGGAGAACCTGCGTTACAAATTTTGGGGTACTTTTTTTCTCTTGTTCCTCGTGAAATTGAAAAATTTCAAACTAAAGGAACATATTATTGGAAAAAATTTGAGTTTTTCATTTTTACTGTCTAATTTTGAATACTTTCCTCTAACACCTGTGGGGTCAAATTGCTCATCCTACCCCAATATGAATTCTTTGAGGGGTGTACTTTTTAAAATGGGGTGACTTATGGTTTTTTTTCTCTCTGCTGACACTACAGGGGCACTGCAAATGCACCTGGCGCTCGGAAACTTCTTCAGCAAAATCTGCAATGGAAAAGCTAATTGGCGCTCCTTCCCTTCTGAGCCCCGCTGTGTGCCCATGCAGTGGTTTACGCCCACATATGGGGTACCGTAGTACTCAAGAGAACATCTGTTACAAATTTTGGGGTGATTTTTCTCTCATGTTCCTTTTGAAAATGAGAAACTTTAATCTAAATGTATATATTATTGGAAAATTTTAATTTTTCATTTTTTTACAGCCTAATGGTGAATACTTTCCTCCAGCCCCTGTAGGGTTAAAATGCTCATTATACCCCTAGATTAATTCTTTAAGATGTCTAGTTTCCAAAATGGGGTCACTTATGGGGGTTTCCAGTATACAAACCTCCTAAATCAACTTAAAATAAGAACTGGTCCCTAAAAAAATCAGTTTTGGAAACTTTCACGAAAATGTGGTAATTTGCTGATACATTTCTAACCCCCGTAACACCCTAAAAAAGTAAAATATGTTTATGAAATGAAGCCAGAATAAAGAGGACATATTGGTAATGTGACTTAGTAACTAATTTATGTAATACAACTTTCTTTTTTTAGAAGCAGAGAATTTCAAAGTTCATAAAATGCTAATTTTTTCAATTTTTCATGATATTTTGATGTTTTTCACAAAAAACACACAAAGTAGTGACCAAATTTTGCCACTAATATAAAGTGCCATATGTGACGAAAAAACAATCTCAGAATCGCTAGCATACGTTAAAGCATCACTGAGCTATAAGCGCATAAAGTGAGACAGGTCAGATTTTGAAAAATGAGCCTGGTCTTTTAGGTGCAAATAGGCTCGGTCTTGAAGGGGTTAATCCTTGCCCTTTTCCGACCCCAAAGCAAAAAATTAAGTAAAACCGCCAATTTCTTAAACCAAACATCATTAATCCAGAGAGGAGAGGCGTGCAGATAGAAGAGGGCCTGTGGAAGGACTATCATTTTGATAATAGCAGCCCTGTCTGCCATGGACAAGGGCAATTTGCTCCAAAAGTCCACTTTCTTTTCTGTCCTATTAAGGAAGGGAGTTAAATTATCTTTTTTAAATCTGGACACTTCGGTCGATATGCGTATGCCCAGATACTCCAGTGTCTCTACTCCCAACACATGGACCGGAGGACACGAGGAAACATGGTCTCCATCTAAAGGCAACAAAGAGGATTTTTCCCAATTAATTTTTAATCCCGAAAGGGAACCAAACTCAGACACTACTTTACATATTTTAGGTACGGCGCACTCCCTGTCTCTCACAAATAATAGAATATCATCTGCGTACAGAAGCAATTTTTCATTCTGGCCATTCAATCCAAACCCCCGGAAGTCATCCGAGCCCCTAAGTCTGGCAGCCAGCGGCTCAATAAAGAAGGCAATAAGCAGGGGCGACAAAGGGCACCCCTGTCTTGTTCCCCTAGATGGTTCAAACCACGCAGTGAATTCATTATTAACTCTAACCTTCGCTCTAGGGGCAGTATACAATAATTTGACCCACTCCAGAAATTTCTCCCCAACCCCAAAGGTCTTCAAGGTATTCCATAAAAAGTCCCACTCCACCCTGTCGAAGGCTTTCATAGCGTCCAACGACAGGATGGAGCGGGAAACCTCGCTGTCTAACTGTATGTTCAGAAAAACCCTGGATAAATTCTCCTGCAGCATTCTTCCTGGAATAAAGCCCGTTTGTTCCGGGCCAATCAGCTTAGAAGCCACTCCAGCCAACCTCCTGGCAAAAACCTTTGCCAGAATTTTACAGTCTGAATTTAATAATGAAATCGGGCGGAAAGATTCCACCCTCTGGAGATCCTTGCCCTTCTTCGGGATTAGAACAATACAGGATTCACACATAGAGACAGGGAGAGCGCCGCTCACACAGGATTCATTTAGAGTTTCTAACAAAAACGGGAGTACCACATCTTCAAACTCTTTGTACACCTCGAACGGGAGGCCATCCGAGCCAGGAGTAGAACAGCCCGAAAAACTGAACAGAGCTTGTTTTAAGTCAGCTAATGTAATAGGACTGTTCAGTTTTTCTTTATCACTTTCATCCATCATTGGAAGGTTCAAATCCTTCAAATAACTCAACACCCCTTTATCCTCTACCGTTACCTCCGATTTATACAACTCAGAGTAAAATTCCAAAATAATATTTTTAACTTCTTCTACATCATGTACTAACTTCCCATTTCTGTTATATAATGCTTGAATTGGGCTCCTCTCTTCCTGGGCTTTCACTAATCCAGCTACCCACTTCCCTGGTCTTCCCGATTCTACAAAACGCTTCTGACCCTGAAAAAAAAGCTTCTGTTGGGCCTTTGTAACAAGTAAATTTGCATATTCGTCTTGAGCCCTCTTTAAGCTATCCCCATTTTCCCTAGTGAGTGCCTCCGCATACAGCCTCTCTGCTCCGGCAATGGTCTTCCCTAATGCCTCCTCTTTTTCCCGAAACCCTCTTTTTCTAATAGCTACTTCTCTTATCAAGAGACCCCTAAAGAATGACTTGAAGGCATCCCAGATAATCTGAATTCTGGCTGACCCTTTATTTGTAGCCCAAAAGCTCCTCAATTCATCCCTAATCCTATCCTTCTCCCCTATTACTGACAACCAATGTGGATTGAAATTTAAAGATCTAACCTTTCCAATTCCACTCCAAGGCCCCCTAATAATAATAAACATTGGTGAATGGTCAGATACTGACCTGGCGCTGTATACCATTTTAGAGATCCATTTTAACGCAATATCATTAGCCAGCACAAGGTCGATACGGGAGGCCGCCTTAAAAGTGGCACTATAACAAGAGAACGCCACCTTATCCCCATACAACTCCCTCCACACATCCCTCCATCCAACTTCATTCACAATTCTGGCCAATGCTGAAGATTGCGTACCTTGCGTCCTCCCTCTTCTATCCACCAGATTGTCCATAGCACAATTAAAGTCACCACAAACGTAGACTGGCAGAGGATCTCTATTATACACAAACTTAATTAGTTCTACCACCACCTGAGAGGAGAATGGGGAGGGAGATAGAGACACGCAATAATCATTTCACATCCATATACCCTACAATGTGTAAAAATAAACCTACCTCTATCGTCCACCTGTTTAGCTATCAAAGTGAATGGAATACGGTTATGAACAAACATAGACACTCCTGCAGCGTAGTTGGAAAAGACAGAATGCAGTTCAACCTTGGCCCATTTCCGCTTTACCCTTATCAATGTTTCTGGGGTCAAATGCGTTTCCGCTAAAAAAATTATTCCTGGGAGGTGGGAATTTATTAAATCAAATACTGCGCGGCTCTTTAATCTCTCCCCCATCCCCCTCACATTCCAGAAAAACAGTTTTAAGGACTCCATCCAGACTTCTTAAAAAAAAAAAAAAAAAGAGGAAAACCCAACTCTCTCTCCGCCCCACCCTCTTCCCCCACAATGGCCTGATTTGCCATACCTGGCTCCCAAGCCTCTCCACTAGCTGAGACTTTCTGGGATCCAGCCCCTCCTGTTTTTTTCGATTGCTCTTTAGGACCCATAATCAGGGAGGCTCTCGGTTTATAATACAGGCCCAACTGTACTAGATGCAGAAAATAAAAAGTACACATCAGCCACCATTTTAAACAGCGGGAAAGGAAGAGCAGTCATATAGATATTACCAGTTCGTTGTCGCGTAGTGGTATTTCGTTAAAGAGGGGGGGCTGCCGGGGATTCACTTAGCTCTCACAATTCGCACCAAGGAGCAGTTCAGATTCAAAACTCGCTTTAAAAAGGAGATAGGCACATTGTAACAGTCTTCAAAGGAGGGAGTCTGCTTTACACATAGCACCACAACACCTCCTATTCATGCCAACTACCTATGTTACCCATCAAAGAGCGCACAGAGCGAGGGAGGGAGGAGGCGAAGGAGGCAACACAGAGACGGCCAGGGCCACACCAGGAGCGGAGAAAGGAGAGCGCCCCCGGCCCCCAACAGTACACAGCACTGCAACGGAGCATGTCAAGAGCGACCCCCCACCCACCCCCTCACCCCGACCACCCCCAACCTCCCCCCCCCCCGATCCGCGCACCCCCCAATCGGCAACACCGCAGCGGGCCAATTAGTCCATCTTTTAAGAGGTATCCAGCCACTTACTTCCAGCCCTGTGAGGTCCTCAGCCATGCACCATACAGCAAAAACAATGGAAGCCGCATAGGGGCCTTTTAATCATCACGTGGGGAAGTCACGTGACCGCCTCTGCAATGCTGTCCAGGCAAGGTGTCCATTGTGTGCCTGCACAAACATCAGGCATCACCTCCACAGTATCTCCAGTGGCACAGCCGCCCCAACGCCATCCCACAGACAGACCTTCCATCCGACCGCGGTGCCGCAGTGCCGCGGCCAACGCACTCCCGCCAGGCACCTTGTCCGGTCAGTCCAGGGGTCCTTCATTCCGACCGAAGCCAGCGAACCAGCGCTCCGGTGTTTGGGGCCGGGAGGAGGGAGAGAGGGGAAGGAGGCAAAGCTGCGTCCTCACGTCATGACGCAAGCAGCCGCAATTATGTTTAATGGGGTACTTCAGAGATTTTTTTTCTTTCTTTAAAATCAACTGTTGTCATAAAGTTATATAGATTTTTAATCTGTACAAAAAAAATAAAAATCTCACGTATTCCAGTACTTATCAGCTGCTGTATGTTCTGCAGGGGGGGGTATTTTTTCTGCCTTCTGCCACCTCTGTCTGTAACAGGAACTGTCCAAAGCAGGAAAGGTTGGACAGTTCCTGTCACAGACAGAGGTGGCAGCAACAAGCACTGTATGTAGAGCATACAACAGCTGATAAGTACTGAAAGACTTGAGATTTTTACACAGAAGAAAATTACAAATCTACATAACTAGCTTATCCAAACAGATGATCTAAAAACTATTTTTTTTCTCCCCTTTAAATACAAGCTGACAGGTCAATGAATTCCAGCTTGGGAACATAGAAGATTGTCAGCAGAAAAAGACCACATGATCCATCTAGTCTGCCCTTTTAGTATTTCCTTTCTACCACATCTGCTGGAAGTTTTTCCAAGCATCTACTACCCTTTCAGTAAAGTCTTTTTTGTGTTGCTTCTTACCTTTACCCCAACTAATCTCAGATTGCGCCTCCTTGTTGTGTAATATACTCTAGCCATATATCTTGACTTTGACTTTAGGAACCCCCAACTATTAGATAACATACAGTAGATCATTATTAGAAACAAGCAAACTTACAGTAAGCTCAAGTGTGTGTGAACCCGATTGCTCGGCATCTGACTCCCAGTGGCTAAAAAAAATGGATGCAGCCCTAGGGCTGCCTGGAAAACGTAGATACAGTCTATATCCTTGTTTTTTAAATGCTGAGCTTTACTGTTAATTGGCTCATTTCAAGTCATTATGTAATCAATCTAATTATGTCTAGTTTCTTGGCTATGTTTGGAATTAAGATATTTTAGAATATTTTTATGATTTTTGCTGGAATACCCCTATTACTTATGCTTTGTCTATAAGATAAATGACATCTTTTTCACTACATAAAGAAGCTTGAACCAACAATGGTACATACAGAAAACAGTTCAGTAAACCAGTCCTCTTATAACAATATAAAACTTGCATGGAATTTTTCGCTGTTGCGAGAAGAATTTCCATCCAATTTTGCTGTGCCTTAAGGGTTTGCGTTTGTCAAAGCTTTGTCACTCAACCTTAAAAAATGTAGTATTTCATACGGCTATCATAACTGTTATAGAACAGGATATTATGAAAATGCTGAACTTCAGAACATCTGGATTTATTCAGCTAAGTGCAAATCTGGTGGCTGCACAATTCATTTTCCTATTTTGAGATCACTTCTTTGCTATGTTGAAATATTTGATGGTGCACATCTATACTTCCAGACAGTTAAATAAACCTTTTTTTCCAGTGAATGTACAGCCAGTTACATTTGCTTTCCTCATTCACCCATTCACTGTCTTCTACATCTTTGCTCCTCATTTTTTCCAGCACAGGACATGAACCAAACATTCGTAGACTGAACAGCAAAAAAAGTATTGTTGATGTTATTGTGCAGAAAAAGACAAAAGCAATGGTCAGGGATTATGGGCAACAGGAGTACTTATTCTTCCAAGTTCAATTGCCAAAAGAAGTCCATGGCTTGGAATGGGGAACTACTTGATTAAACTGCCTTGATAGTACATTGAGATGACCCTAAAGTTGGATGCACATGTGGCGGAACTTGTGTTATTTGCGATTTACTGTAAATTTCAACCTTGACACTAAAGTGAAAAAACATGGCAATGAAAGGGGCATACTACACATGAAAAATCCATAGCATGCTCTGAATTCTGTGCAGTTTTTTTCCAGTAAATGTGAGAGGGGGGAAAAAACAACCTTATTGCATGGAGCTCTATTACCAAATCTTTAGAGTAGATGCTCTTGTCTTGGAAAATGACAGGCTAGGTTGACACTGCATTTTTGCTGAAATGGAGAGAGTAAAATGGATGCAAAAATGCAGTGTGACCCTAGCCTTTTTTATTAAAGTATTGTATTGCTCCCCAAAAGTTATACAAATCACCAATATACACTTATTACAGGAAATGCTTACAAAGTGCTTTTTTCCCTGCACTTACTACTGCATCAAGACTTCACTTCCTGGATAAATTGGTAAAGTCACGCCCCGACTTCCAGAGCTGTGCGGCCTGTGGCTGCTGGAAAGAATGATGGCAGAGGGATGTGCCCTGTGTCCCTCAGTGTCCCTCTACCATCATCCTCTCCAGCAGCCACAGCCCACACTGCTCTGGGAGTCGTGTCGTGACATCACCATGTTATCCAGGAAGTGAAGCCTTGATACAGTAATAAGTGCAGGGAAAAAAGAACTTTATGTGCACTTCCTGTAATGTGTAAGTGTATATTGGTGATTTGTAAAACTTTTGGGGGGCAATTTAATACTTTTTTTTTTTACAATTTTTTATTTACTTCATCCAAAATAACAGTACAAAAAAAGGCAAATAAGAAAACATAACCAATGACATCCTAGTTTGTACAATCCCCATCCCCCCCCCCCCCCCGAGAGAGCAAGAGCAAGAAAAGAAAAAAACAAAACAAAAAAAACCACACACACACTTATTATACAAACCTCCCTAAGTATGGATTATTTTAGCTGCCTCCTACCCATTCACACCAAGTGGCTTTATACTTCTGCATTCCCTTTACCCCTGCACTATGATGCAAGTATTCATATTGCTTAACTTTATTAACCAAATTTATCCACTCTGATTTTACCGGTGATTGTGGCTGTACCCATCCCCTAAGGACAACAAGTCTTGCCAAAAACAAAACATGGCTAATTATTTTCTTATGTTTGGACGGAATACTAGATGTATCTCCCAGTATCATAACACTTGGACCGTATAGTAAGGACACACCTAGTCTGGAGCAAACCTCAGATATGACTGATTTCCAGAATCCCTGTACCCCACTACAGCCCCACAGCATATGTGTATAGTTGACATTAGGCATTGCACATTTCGGGCACTCGACCCTCTCGTGTTTCCTAAACCTACCTATCAGCTCAGGATAAATGCCTCAAACAATGTACAGAAGTGTCCCCCCAAAGTCTCCAAGATATATTCTCCAAGCCATGTCATGTTACTTTTCTTAATGTTAGAGAGGGTGATAGCGTAGAAATAGACACGGAAGTTCGACAAACCCATACCGCCCAGATGCGACGGTGCCGCAAATGTCCCGTATCTAGCCCTCACCCTATGACTACCCCATAGCAACCTGCCCAGAATTCCTTCCAATTTTCTAAAATACTTTTCAGGAATCCAGATAGGAGATGCCCGCAAAAAATATAACACTTGTGGTTGTACCACCATTTTAATCAGAGCAGCCCTATCTGACATGGAGATTGCCAGTCTAGACCATACAGCCACCTGTTTTTCCAGCTTCTTCAGGTAAGGTTTTATATTAAGCAAACAAAATTCCTTTGTGTCCCGGCTAATGTGTACCCCTAAATACTCTATGTTCCCTTCAGAGCATTGTAATTCACCATATATCCAGAAGCTTTGAGACAAGCCTCCGTCCACCTCTTTGTTAAAACTAAGCAGGGTGGATTTGTTCCAATTAATATCTAGCCCAGCTTGGCTACCAAACTCCTCCATCTGATACATAATTTGTGCAATTGTCCTATCTGGATTTCTAACAAACAGTAACAAATCGTTTGCGTACATAGTAATTTTATCCGCAGCTCCCCTAACCCCAAATCCTTCTATCTTTGGGTCTCTTCTAATCGCAGCAGCTAATGGCTCAATATAGAGAGCATACAATAGGGGTGATAATGGATAGGGGAAAATTTTCAGTTAGGCTACAATTTATTCTCAGACATGCCACCGGTTCTTCATAAAGCATATGTATCCATTTGATTGCCTCGTGTCCTAAATTAAACTGTTTCAGGGCTGCCCAGAGGAAGCCCCACTCCACCCTGTCAAATGCTTTGGTAGCATCTATAGACAGGATGGAGCAGGGAGCCTCCACATCTGATTGCAGACTGGCCATCACCCTCTCTATGTTCATAAACACCGACCTTCCTGGAATAAATCCATTATGGTCTGCACTCACCAATTTAGTGACAACTTTTTTTAATCTGGTGGCAATAATTTTTGTGAATATCTTAGCGTCCACGTTAAGTAGGCAATTTAATACTTTAATAACATTTTTCGCTAGACTTCTCCTTTAAGACTTCTGTAATGATTATTTCCTTCTTATGTCTATGCACATCTTTATACATATTAATTAGACCAGTCTGAAGAGTAAAACTGTCCAAACCCTGCCCTAGGGTGTTGTAATGCTGTCCTTATATAGAATCAGAGGGTTTGAAAGTTGAGACACCTGTAGGAATAGTTTGTATCCAGTTTTAAACTATACTCTGCTGCAGGGCATCTTTTATTGATGTTTTCCATTTAATGTTTTTAGCTTACTTTTGAACCTTTGAACCATGTCACGGTATTTGCTGTACTACGACTTTGTCAATGTAAAAAGTAACTGAAAAAATTCTTCTAAAACTTTTTGTGTACCTAAAATTTTAAAATTACTGTAACACTTGCTAGACAGCATTAAAGCGTCACAGTTGTTATAACGTTTACATTCATTATTTTTTTTTTTTTTCTTTACTTATCATGTTATACACATCTATAACATCCAGAACCAGTCTCCTGAAGCCAGTTTTTTTTAGTGTTTTGCTGATTAAAAAAAAACTGACTAAACATATGAAGTCCCATTCATCTGCTCACAGAGAAGGCAGTCATGTGATTGATGGATGTATTGAGCTGTGACTCTCTGTACAGGTCAGGCTTCCTGCATTTAGTCTCTTTTTCCAACCAGCACAAGACTAAAAAGCTTCAGAAGACTGGACTTGGATACAAGTAAGTATAGCTTTGTTTTAAAGCATGATAACAAATAAAAAAAGGATTCATGTAAATTGGAAGTGCCCATTTAAACTATACAGATCATACTATAATAAAGTTGTTCTGTATTTATGTCACTGACAGGCATTACCACAGCATGGATGAATTCAGCCATTATGACTTACTTGATGCACAATCACACAGAAGAGTTGCTGAAGGGCACAAGGCCAGTTTTTGCCTAGAAGATACCTCTTGTGACTATGGTTACTACAGGCGATTTGCATGTACTGCACATACACAGGTGAGAAATATATCAATGGAGACCTGTGATCCCAGACTATTTAACCTAATTTTACTAAAACAGACCTGTAAAACCAGATGTACATATGCTAGATAGGGCTAGTTACCCTGATTTGTGGCATACCTTTTTAATCTTCAAAGTTCTTTTTAGCACCAAGATATAACCCTTTTTGTTAATATGTAAATGAGGTTAATAGCCCATGGGACCTTCCCAGATACAGTAAAATTCCAGACAAGTTAAGCCTTATTTGCTGTCTCTGTACCCACTTGCCTTTGCATCCTTCATTTGGCTGATAGCTACTGAATGAAAAAAAAAATTTCTGGGCTTTTGCTGTGCTGGGAAACACCCCCTGGGCTTTTTAACCTCATTCACATATTAAAAAAGCTTTTATCTCTGTGCTGGAAAGGAGTATGGAGATAAGAAAGGTGAGTAACTCTATCTAGTCTAGTCTATTTCTGTTTTCCAGCTGACAGTTTAAAGCAGCAATACTTTACTGTATTATGTATGTATCACATTGTAGTATTTTAATTTAATTATGCCTGATGGTCATCTGTGTTTTATTACTTTGATACGCTCTCCATGCTAATTAGACTGCAAATGAATTATAGACCCAGAAAATGTTTTCTTCTTGCTTATATACTGTACTACATGTAGTCTGTTTCCAATGTCATTATTCTCCTATAATAACCCCATAAATAATCCACCAAAAATTTCTTTTAAATCCAAATTAATTTTTATTTATTCACAGCAACCCATGGTCCCATAACAACCTATACACACATAGATATATTAAAAACAGAAGGAGTCAGGATCATTATTACAAATACACATGATTAGTTATATTCAATAACTGTGGCTTATATAGCATCTATGTGCAAAACAGCACCTATGTATAACACACAAACTAGAGTTGGTAACAGCTGTATGCTGCACTAAACTACGAGTAACAGCACCTATATATTGCACAACAATTTAGAAAAGCAACAACTGTGTATTGCACCAATAATTATAGCAACAACCATCTATTGCACCAGTATTGTCCCAGCAACATATATATATATTATACAGTAATACCTTGGTTTTCAAACGCTTTGGAACTCGAACTGCTTGGTATTCGGACGAAAATTTACCCAGAAGTAGTGTTTGGAATTCGAACTCTGTTTTTGCGAGCGTGGATGGTGGGTTGTACCTGGAGTTAAGCAGTGGTGAGGCTTCACATACAGTACAGTGCTGTATAAGACTGCTGGAGTGCATATACAGTGCAGTAGCAGTACAGGCAGTGCACCACCATCTTCCATACATTACAGTGCTTGGATGGGGGGGGGGGGACGCTATACAGTAAAGGATGGGTGAGGAGTTGGTGACTACTGTACTATAATTGCTGGTTCTGATGAACATTTCTTATGTTTAATGTCCTGTACAGTATAGTGCTGTTCTGTACTGTAGTGATTATACTGAGCACTTATCAGTGTAATAAATGAGTATTGTAGATAATTATTGGTGGCTGCTGGAACCAATTAATCACTTTACATTATTTCCTATGGGAAGACACTGCTCAGTTTTCAAACTGCTCGGTTCTCAAACTGCCTTCCGGAACCAATTAAGTTCGAGAACCGAGGTACCACTGTATATATATGGCGTTCAAATCAGGATACCAGCAACTGTATTGCACATGCCCACTAACCAGCTCAGGGAATAGTGTCACCTATATCTGGTAACCCTGCAATCAGGTTTGGGGACTGTAACACTTACCCTGTTTAGATGTCCTGACACCTCCACTCCCGAACACGTTTCACCTCCGCTTTTACCAGGAGCGATGGAGTGGAGGAGTAAGTGGTGCCTGATGAGGAGGAGAGGAGGCACCCCTTACTCCTCCACTCCAAAGAATATGGATTATGGATAGCAAAGGAAACGTTACTTTGTTACCTACAAAGATTTGAATCTTGCAAAAAGTGTAGACGTACAGTATAGACAGTGTATTATGTCTTATAATATAGATCATCTTAACACATGGGGATGGGGATAAAAAAGTTTTCACACATGAAAACGAGTTTAAAGTGACTGTACCACCAGGCCCAGGCTGAAGCACTGGAGGCGGGCCGACCCACCCTTAGTGGAAGGAAACCCTAGCCCCTCTATGATAGGGTTCCATTGATTCTAATGGAGTCACGTCATGGAGGGGCTGGAGTTTCTTCCCACTAAGGGTGGGTCGGCCCGCATCCAGTGCTTCAGCCTGGGCCTGGTAGTACAGTCACTTTAAAAACCTACAAAATTACCATGAATTTAATTTTGGATGAAGTAATTTTCCACATGATCCTGACACACACACACAAATACACACACACACACAAAAAGGGGTGCAAGTTTATACATGAAAACTTTACCCAAGGCATAAACAAGCACAGTGTTAATTGATTTTCTTACAAATCCTAATGGGCTGTATGGAGAACAATGTTCCTGCAGCCATCAAAGCTCTGACAGCCACAGGAACATGCTGAACACCGGTTGGTGTTCGCACAGTATAGCAACGACCGTTGTTATACTGTGTGTGAACCTAGCTTAATAGACAACCTGAGGACAAGTGTGGCACAATTTTTGGAACATAGCTAATATGTTTTTCTAATTCTGGATAATCACTTTAAGAAATTCACACTTTTTTTTTTATTTATGTATTCCCTCATGATGTCGTCTTTACAAATGCCCTGATATGTCAGAGAATTTAATATTTGTGTGTCATTAGGGTAAATTGGGGACTAAAAACACAGATTTTGTTATATTCAGTATTGTATGAACTCTTATTGTCAAACTGACAAGAATGGAAAGAATAGACTGTTCTGCAAGCAGAACAAGGGGCTTAATAGCATGCAAGAGTTAATTGGCTTCATGTAATATGCACATTTTCCTATTCGAGGTGAAACCTCAGACGCTATTTGATCAGAAGCCAGTTTTTATTCAAGCCCAAAGCCAAATTAAAAAAAAAAAAAAAAATCCTTTCTGTAATAGCATCTACCACGTCTGCAGGAAAGCATGCATGTCCCACTTTCTGTAAGCCTCTACAGCCTCACATTATCCTGAAACGTGCCTGCCTGCAAATACACAGCATGGATTTTCCTCTCCTAGTTTTGCCTCACAACTATACGATATTAGTAATATTTAAGCACAACTACTTATATAACAATGAAAAGAGTCTCACAAAACACTGGGGATCAACTAGAAAAGCATTCGAGTTACACTCTCATAGAGAGCAGGTGTCGCTATAATTAACAAATGCTTTAGATTCTTGGTAACAATACTCAGGTGGATGTATTGTACCTTCAGTGTACCATGGTATTATCAGACTTATGGTGCGTTTACACGAAACAATAATTGGCCTGATCGAACGATTAACGATGTCGGAGTAACGTTTTTTTTTTCATATCGATCAGCGTTTAGACGGTACGATATATCGTACGGAAAAATCGTTTTGCGATCGCACGCCCACAGCCCGGCCACAGCGCGGCCACCCGCTCGCAGCCCGGCCACCCGCTCATCTGCAGCCCTCTGCGCCGGCATAATCGCCACCCCTGCCGCTGCTCTGATCGCCGTTCCCCCCGCCACTCTGATCGCCACCCCCGCCGCCGCTCCAAGCGCCCCCGCCGCTCCGGTCGCCCCCCCGCCGCCGCTTCGGTCACCCCCGCCGCAAGCATACGTTACCTGATCCGCGCAGCAGGTCTTCCGACATCCCCGGCTCCCCTCTTCAGTGCACTGATTGGCTGAAGAGGGGAGTCGGGAATTTCAAACGGCTCCTCTTCAGCCAATCAGTGCTGCCTTGCATTGATTGGCTGAAGAGGGGAGCCGGGTACTTCAAACGGCTCCTCTTCAGCCAATCAGTGCACTGAAGAGCGGAGCCGGGATGTCGGAAGACCTGCTGCGTGGATCAGCGGGGGGCAATCGGAGCGGCGGCGGGGGTGGCGATCGAGCCGGCGCAGGGGGCTGAGAATGAGCCGGGGTCCGGGCTGCGAGCGGGGGGCTGCCGGTGGCCGGACTGTCGACTGCCGACTGTTTACACGGAACGTTCGGCAAATTTTTTACGAACAACGATTTGACGACATGTTAAAACAGATCAAAACGAACAATTTCTCGTTCGTCGCTTGATCGTTCGCTGCGTTTACACGTACGATTATCGTTCGAATTCGATCGTTATCGTGCAAATTCGCGGCACGCAAATTCGTGTAAACGCAGCATTAGTCAGTGGTGCATAGCATCATTGTACAGCACTATTCATCTCCTGCATGTTATGATAAAACATGTTAAAGTGTGATTTAGGAAGGATTAATGTAGAGAAACCCTGTTTATCTGCCAGTCTGTATTCTATCTTACTTTTTCACTGCCATCTCCTCTATAAAGAGATAAATGTAATGTGGCCACCTAGTGTTACATATCTAGCAAGTGACACGTGTTACAATCTAGTTGCCTTATACCTAGACATCAAATGCGGAAAGATTCCCTTACACTGACACTAATTTTTTTTCCTGGACTTGAGACGACTCCCCACCACATGATCAGAGTATGCAGAACTGGAATGTCCAAAGCATCAGAGACCCGCTATAAATACATCAATCAACAATATCTCAGCAACATCTGGCCCTTATCATACTAAGAGATGGGACCAGATGGACAGAAATTAACCGTATAGTGTTGAGTTTGACACCCTAAATACTGCTTCAAAGACTGTTCCCATCTCCAAAAGTTCTACTCTATCTGCAAGCTAATCACTGGGACCGCTAAATAAACATGTATACAGTTCACTGTTAAGTCTCTGTTCACATTTTGCTATTATAGTAAACACAGTAAAAATACTGTAAAGTATACATATTCTATCATAGTGTTGTCTATGGTTGAAGCCTGCCATCTGAGATATAAATCCTCCAGGTAAACGTCTGACATATGGTCAAAACTAAATGTAAACAGTCTTTGATTTAAAAGTTTTTGAATTAAAGGTTCAAAGGAACATTTTTTGGTCTTAAACTAAGTAAACGGATTAAACTAAACAACACAGGTCATACATTCTTGTATACGTATTGCACCAACTTTTTCGAGTCCATAATATAGCATATAATGCACAAGAATAGCATATGTCAAATTGTCCTCTAGAAAGCCTTTGATCTTGACATGTCCACATAAACAAGACCAATGTTTACCTAACATATCTCTTATAATGAGCTGGCTTATGTTACATGCTGTCTACATACAGTATCAGGCAGACAGTCTGCAGTAGTATATGAGTAAAAGGAGTGAGGGGCTGACTGGAGCGCAGTAAACCTGATTCAGGAGCTTCTATGTATTCTAAAGTAACAAACAGTAACATTATTTGTAAATACTCAATGTGAGTAAATAGCCCACAGCAAAATGATTCAGACCAATAACATCAATAGAAGAATGAAAGGTTCAGTAGTTGTTGAAAGGAGTTATCCAGAAAAATACTGACAGTATATCCTTAGAATATAGAATAGTCAGATTAGTGGTGGTCATGGGGGGGGGGGGGGGGGGGGGACTCCAGCACATAAGCTGTTTAAAGGGGCCACAGTGCTTGGACACCGGCACATTGTACATTTAGTAGCAGCCGTGTATTGTACAATAAAGTGCTTGCCTGAGCTGTAAGCTTCACTCCTGATGAGTGAAGGTGCCTGCAATCAATCCCCCTGATACTTATAGAGTATCAATTTTGTGATCCTGTAACACCGTATTAGGTTTTGCCCTGTTTTCCCACAATTTCCTTAATCTGGGCAAACTAGTGCTATTCTACCACAATTATGCAAATCATGGAACAAATGCACTATTTTTACTGCTATTCGAATAAGCGTGGTAAACACTTTCGGCGGCAATTTTGGAAAACATAGTGGTAAAAACATTGCAAAACCACTCTGTGTGAACACTGCTTTAAGCACAGCCTTGACTATAGCTAGTTTTAGGAAGCAACAAATTGCCCAAGGTCCCTATTTTCCAGCAAACCTAGAGAATGGGAAACCAAAAGCAAACTAAAGGCCCCCAGTATCAAAAATTGTCATTTATCACTTAATGTACAATAGGTGCAATTCTGTTAATTCTGTTTTCTTGACAAAAATAAATAAATAAAAAGAAATGTGAAAATAAATAAATAAAAGCACCCAATATATTGTTATTGGATTCTAGTATAACATTGGATCCATATTCCAATGTTGTTTGGATGCTTCATGTTTGGTCACACCTTATAGCATTTATTTGGCATTATATAGAGGTTGTGTGTAAAGTGAAATTGTGAGAAAACTGTCTAAATGGCATTGGACGAGAAGCCTTATTTTATTAGTTGTCCATGGTTACTTTCTACCAAAACATGCCTAAGCCTAACATAAATGTATTTTTTGAAAGGTTTTACTGTTTAGTTATGGTAATTTCAGTAAAACTTTGTAAAGTACCTGGAAACTACTGGGTTATATGCTGTTGATAGATCCTATTGTACACAACACCTGTATATAAATATTCTTACCTATAATCCTGTCCTAATATTCAGGGGCTGAGTCCTGGTTGTTATGACACCTACAATGCTGATATTGATTGCCAGTGGATTGACATCACAGATGTAAAGCCTGGAAACTATATTTTGAAGGTAAATGGAAACATTTTGTACCTTGGATTATAGATCATATGTTGCAGGTAGGACAAGGTTTGAATACTAATAAGAACTAAATATATATCACAGGTCAGTGTGAATCCAAGCTACTTGGTTCCAGAATCTGATTATTCCAACAACATTGTCCGCTGTGATGTGCGATACACCGGTCATCATGTATATACTTCTAGCTGTGCAATTTCACCGTGAGTATATACTTTTCAATTATTAAAAGCAAGTATAATAGTAATAAAAAAACAGTGATGTATGTGATTTTTGGACCATTGGTTTCATATACTTTACTTTTACTGTACTATATTATGTGCATGTGGAGATTCCCTCCAGGATGTATTCAGAATTTAATAGGTATGTAACCTTTGTATTGATGGATATCCTAAGTGTTATGGGGAGCTTAACGGTTTAGAAAAATGAAATCCTTTAAATGTTGAGACATGACTCCATTGTAACACAACGAGACATAGAATGACTTAAAAGGCTTTAATTCAAAATTCTACAAGCAATGGATTTCACTCTGTCTGGTTCAGATATCTTTCAACTCTTTTCCTGGATATTGTCCAGCTAGAAAAGTGTTCTGTGTCCAGAGCTGGTATTATTCCTCTGACTCATTCCTCAAAAACGTCAGTGCTACAGCTGCCTCTGTAATACCTCCATTTTAATAGAGGTTCTATCTTAACCTGTGAACTCAAGGCAAACCAAGAGGTCACTGAAAAAAATTGGAGATAACATACATGGAAAAAACAAACAAACTAAAAAAATCTGGTACTTTTTGGTCCCACTCCATCATGCATATGACCGGCTGTCTTCATAGACTGTGATGTATCATTTTAGCAGAATCACACCAATGTATGGCCCAATGAAACTGAAAATGCTTGGAATCTATCTATCTGAAACTACAAATGATTCCAGACTACAAACAAACTCCATGTGTGGTCTCATCCGGCAAGCATGCAATGCTCCCATACTGTGAGTGGATAGAACAGAAAAGGGTCCCACAACTTCTACTGCCTGTCAGCCAATGCCAGGCTGGGGTTCCTTAAAAGATAAAAATAAAATGCACTAAAAGCATATAGGTGCCTCACTGTTCCCAATCCCTCACTGTTTGTGTGACACCTTTCCCCCTTGTCTACACTGCTCCTAGGCCCAGATGCAAACTTTTACAAATGATCACAGTTTTACATCATGGCATCTGTCTGGGAAACTACATCTTTCAGCATGCATTGCACCTCAGAACAAACTGCCGAGTATCCGTCCCTGTCTTGTAGTATCTGCCAACCACAGTTAACACAGTATGTATTCATCTACAAAGATAGATTAAAGAGAGATGAAGCAAGTCTCCTTTCCCGTATACTACTCAGGAGAACCTTGGCCAGGTGATTACTGTGTGATGTCAGAGGTGGTGGGGTTACAGATGAGGTGTCACAGCTTGCCTGCCAACAGAAGAGACCGAGATCAGGTGTCCTCTATCTCAGAAGGGAGGGGGAAGAAGAGATAAGCAGAGGCATAGTGCACCATAAAGTGAGGATTTTCAGCAGCTTTAGGGTGAGCGTCAGGATGTTCGGCAGACAAACAACCCAATTAATGTAATAGAAATTAATTACAAACAAGCTTAGATTATAGGTGGGAATTGGACAGGGTTAAATCTTTCTTAACTGGAGTTCCCCTCTAAGCCCAACTTCTATTAATGCACAACCTCTGAAATACTTTGATGTTAAGTGTGTACATGGTTATGAGGTTATCCTTACCATGGGTCCACCAGAGGAGCTTCTAATACTCCAGCGGGCCAATCCAACTCTCTTGGCAGACCAGACAACCCTCAGTCTGCCCCTGCTTAAAAGTGTCAGGGAAAACCCTGTCCTATTAGGGGATATGGATATAATAAAGTCAAGTCCCTGCCTGGGATCCCCCTCTTTCAGTCAATTAGGAGAAGGTCTTCCAAGCTGCAGATCTTGCTCTAGTGGACCTAACCAGTCCACATATTGCATCACACCTGCCATGTAATAAATTTCCTCCTCTGTTCTAGAACTGCTAAGTAGTAGTATATTGCTGCTTGCCAGATCAGATAAGTTCTTATGTACAATATGTAAGCACTACAGGCATCAAGCATTATTTGGGGGCAAGAAGGTACTAACACATATTTAGAAATTGTTCTTGACACAATTCATGTATATCACATTACACTACCATACTTACTGGAATAACTATTCTGCACTATTTCTGAATAGAAATCAGAATAAAGCAAGCAACATGTTCTGAAGCTTCATGTAAATCCCACATCTGGCAGATCTGCATTACCTAATTATACAAGAACGCGGGTGGTTTTTAATAAGACCGTTCATTTTCAAACAAATAGGGCATCTTTCAGTATCCAGAATAAATCTTATAATACAGCTGGAATCCTGGTAAAGACAACAATTTTTTCAGGAACTTTCCTATTTGATGTTATTTTGTTCAACTGCTGTACAAAGATGCCGGATTCTTGTACCTGTATGTACATTGGGGTACAATTGATTATATAGTGAACCGAAAGCTCATTGTACTCATTGGAATTCCTTGGCTGCTCAAGACAGTGAGAGGTTATCCCAAGATTAGGACCCTATATACTATTTACTTTCGTCCGCTGTACTCGCTGCTCATGGCAGGTATGACCATCAGTACAATGTGTATGCGGCTCCTCCGACTGTCCACTGACAGATGATGTCCGTGGAGATAGTGATGTAAAATCACTGCCCAACGCCTTTGTTCTCTGAGCAGTAAGCTGCAGTCAGAGCCTTTAAGGCGTCTGTTATTGAAGGTGTATGGAAACCTTAAGGGTGGCTCAAGCACAGACAGTATTGCAGCCAATTTCATGCTGTGAGTTCTGCAGCGAAATCCACTGCAACACTCTATACTGTCATGGCCTGCCTATTTAACCCACCAGCTGCTGGGATAGTACATTACCCACCCGCACCCCTGCCTGGTTTGCTGGCTTCTGGGTCTCTGATGTCCTGCCGCAGCCACCGATTGGCTGAGCAGGATGTCAGTGACCTGGGAGAAGCAGGCAGGAGAGTGGGCAGGTAATGTATTAGTCCTGCAGCTGTTGGGTTAAGTGGGCAGAGCCATAGGCAATGACCGTGCAGAGTATCAACTAGATACACTATAGGAGAAAAGTATCTGATAATGACAGTAATTGAGTCCCATGTCCCTGTACACTGTGCTAAAGCTTCAACAAAACTCTATGGGGCTGCTGGAGATGGCCAGTACAGTGCTCTGCTATTTCTGGCAGTCTTGAAGCAAATGAATGAAGGTGTTCTTATGCTTGACCATTGTTTTTTTTAAATGGGGGTACAGGGTAAAATTCCTATAATTGGTGGGAGTCTCAGCAGTTGGATCCCCATTAAATCGTGAATGTTATTTCAAACAACTTTCCTCCATTTTATAGCCTATGCATTCAAACATATTTGAAGACCACTTAATTGGCCAAAACATGACTCATCACTGCACTGTCTATGAAAAGACTTCTCAGTAATTTAGTGTTTAGTGTAACCCCCCACTTGCTCTTATGTACTTTCTTCCCATTTTTCTCATATAGCACCTTGTTAAGCCAATGCATCCATAACATTCCTATACTGGGGGTGAGGGGTGTTATGTAAATCATACCCTAGCCCAGTCCCATGCACTTTCTCCAGCACTGTTATGGCATGTAGGGCTCAATAGTGGCAGAGGGAACACTAAAACCACCTTGTCACTACTCTGAGGGGTTTAACCAATGTAGGTTTTTAAAAATTTGCAAAAAAACCCACATATTTTGTAATATACATATCATAGTGATCCGAAGGGCATACCTACCCTCTAATTAGATCATGTGGATCTTTGAGAACAAGAAAGAGGCCCTGGTTCTTCCTGGGGCTTTGCCCTTTATAGTGGAAATTAGTGGAGAAAACACTTGTCATGGTATGTAGGGGTTGCTAAACACCAGGTCCCCCTTACCTTGGCAGCTAAACTGGGCACCACAAAGGAGGGTTCATTTTTCTTTGCTATGGGACCTCTACTCTTCATTGTGCTACATCACTGGTCACATCCCATAACTGCAGTATTCAATTGCTGCTAGTTGTGCAGATGTGTCATCCATTATGATGTAATGTCCCTTGGCTTCACTACCTCAGTCACATCATTATGGATGACACATTGTGAAGCCAGGAACTAAACACCGGAGTGCCAAATTTATTATTTTTATATTCTGGGGAAGCTGAAATAGATTTGGAGATTTAAAGGGTAGAAAAAAAAAATAAACTCTTATCTTACAATTTTCTTCTTCATTGGGCAATATGGTGACATAACATCTTATAGATTAAAAGAATGTGATCCCTTATGACACCAAACAGTTATCGGAGGCATGAACATTACCCTTGAAAAAGGTGCAAATGTGAACAATTCCTTTATAGTCTTATTTCCACGAACAAAGCCAGTGTCTTCTATATGAGTGTGCCTAACTGGCAAGCACAGAACAATTTCTCTTCTGAAGTCGTGAACGTCAAGTTTCCATTTGGATAAAAGAAATTCATTCCGATCAGTTTGTGCTACATAACGCCAAATAGTTTTCATAATCTGAAAAGCAGCATTAGCACTTGTATAAAGAATCAGGGTGCCCATGCCAAGCCCCTTGTGGCATGTTCGTAAATTACGAACAAGTTGCACACATTCCAGATATGTTTTTGCTGTTGGTTAAGTGTTCAATGTTAAAACCAAATCTGTCATTTCTTTCCACAGCTATTAGATTGCAGTAAAGAAGTCCTATCAAGGTTCGATCATGCTGGAGTTACCAAGTCATTGGATTCAATTGGATGTAAACACTTTTCAATGGAAGCATAAGGACTTTGACAAGAATGTAACTGGATTTTAATCTTTTAACCACACGTAACAAAGATAGCACTATTTTAATATATACGATATCTGGTTGATCTGTGTAAAAATTTTTTCTTTTTTTTGCTGATACAGACAAACAATAATCTTATATATGCCACAATGAGGCACAGTGGTTTCTGTTTTACTGAGCAATAACCTGTTTACGCTACAAACCTAAAGATGAGCCGAATAAGTGATATTTAGTGTTGTACAAATGAGAGAGAAAATGTTTATGGCCAGTGGACCAGTCTATTTATCAATAGATGGCATATATTGAGGCTACTTACTTTGTAAACCTACAGAGAAATGGTGCTGGGTTGGCTTTAAAGTATTGTAAAAATGTAGATAAAAGTAACAAGGGGAAGAAAAAAAGTTAAAACAAACAACAAAACAAAAGCATATACTATGTGCAAAATTTCTGGTACCTAAGCCCCTATTACACAAGGCGATATAGAGGTGCAATTTGCTCCTCGTTCCCCGCTCGCTAGATTGCTAGATCGTCTGGGCAGCCCATAGAGGATAGCGGGGGTCTGCTGCCGCCGCTCCTATTCCTCGGAGCGAGGGCAGCATATTGTTGCTATCGCAGTTGTTTGTCTTTCAACATGTTGAAAGACAAACGACAGCAACGTTCATGTTGGCTGATCGTTGCCTTCTAGTACACAGGGCGATTATCGGCCGATATTAATTCCGTGTAATAGGGCCTTCAGCTATGAAGATGATTCATAAGATGTCTAAATAATTGTACAGGGGTGAAGTGTTTTCATGCAATAAAGTTCTTTCACATTTCTAGTGTTATTCCCCTCGTGGGTGGAGTCCGTTTCAGAAACGTAACCTGTGTTACTGTAACTTGATTACAATGACGCATTTCATTTGACTTTCTAATTGACTTACCATACTGTAGCTCTCTGACACAATTATTGTGTCAGGGATCATGTTAACCCTGGCTACATCTGTAATCTTACTTTGGACATTAAGTAATCATCAGATTGCAATACAGAAATGAAGGGATAAAAACTGAAATTGGCTTTCATTAGAGCAGCGATGTGGAAGTTGCTAGTTATGTTGAAGGAATGTCTTAAGAGGCCTTCATATAGTTTTTAATATTACAGATAAGTTCAGTACAGACAACCTGGAAAAGTTATATCCTAAGTAAAGAATATCCTTTGCCTCCTCTTATGTTACCTTATACATACTCGGTCTCCTCTTCAATTAAACCTGAATCCAGTCAGCCAATCAGTGAAGTAACTTGAGGTTCCAATGTTAAAGCTTTGATAGGAGCCCTTCACCTAATATCTGTCATTTATAGTAGTACTGTTGTCTTATGATATGTTCACACTCAGGTTTTAAATTGCAATTTAATTATACTGGTATAGGTTATAAAAAGAGAAGAACTCTTGTTCTTCCATTTACACATTCTCCATTTAGGATTTCTGGCTTTATATCTAATAATTGCAATAAAAACCTGAATGTGTGCACACATCCTTATGCTGCAGAAAGGCCACCTTGTCCCTATAGAGATCAGGGTCAGGTGCAACTGTGACACCCCCTCTATTATGCTTTACCCTGCCTTAAAGTTGCATTATAGATTAATTTAATAACTATGGCAGAAATTTTATAAGCCATGTATGCCAGTATTCTGGTGTAGAAAAAGTTGATTTACACAAAAATGTACAATACTATCTTTGCATCTCTAATCACTTATCAGATGCCGATTTTGATTGCCACCTATGTGCTCATTTTTACTATTTTAGTTTTTCTCCAAATAAAGCAAGCAACTTTGCAAACTGTCTGGATTAAAAGGTGTGTTTGTTTAATTACTTTCTTCAATCTGCCCCTTGCAATAATAGAAACTGCAATCATGGGAAAAAAGTGCAAATATATATTTATTTTAACCAAGACTTTTTGCAAAGGTAGTCCTTTGTTTTTTCCTTTAAAGTTAATATAGTTGAACTTAAGCAAGGAAAATGGCAACTATTATGCACATAGCAGACTGGTTTATAGCAATGTGGGTTACCACAAGAGTACTGTATTCTGGTGTTGGAGATAAGTTTTACAGTCATGCTGGTCAAAAAGTGGTTAGAATTTTTTATCCCAACAAATCATAGCATGAGCTTTAAACTTAGTGCTGATAATACAATTGTGAAATGGCATGCATATGTGTAGAATGATACATCTCTAGAAATAGGGCATTTGGGAAAGTATATGAAATAAACTTCATTTGCACTAGAGTTTTGCACATTGAAACAAAAGTGTTATATTAGAGGGCATAGCATTGTAAAGAGTTTTACATCAACCTAAGAAATCCTTATAATAATGAAAGTGTGTTGTATGAATGTTAACCTCCTAATTAACTTACTTTTCCTACTTTTTGCCTGGTTCCATCTGTTATCAGCCTAGGACTGTGTTCACACAGTGTCGTTTTTTTGTGTGTAGGGAACTTATTTTTAAATATTCTATAAGAGAATTGTGAAATGATAGGGGAAAATGGTGCCCCTCTTTTAGGTTTCTAATATTAAAGTGAAAAAAAACAAACATATACAAAGCATGCATCTCACTGATCATGATGTCCATAAAATAATGGATTGTTTAATTCTAACAGAAATCAATGGGATATCTGACATAATTTATGAACATTTGTTGTTGGGTTCCCTGAAAAATTACAGCTGATTGCTGGAGGTCCCAACACAAGGGTGGTGTGCATAGGACAAGTCCTTTAAATCAGTTAATCCAGTTTAACAACATTGATTAATCCTCAGCATAGGCCATAAATATTAGACTGACTGGAGTCCAACTCCACTGTTTGCAGTGCTCACAGAAGTGCAGTTTCTCTTTAATGATTACCAGTGCTCGTACCTGCATTGCCTCTTTTAGTAGTGGTTGTACAAATTACTGCAGCATTATCCTGTTCAAATGGACAAGACAACTCTGCAATACCATGGATTGCCACTATAAGCATTGGTAAACATTTAAGAGGACGCTTAAAACAACTGATCAGTTGTGGAGCCTGGATAGCCCATTTATTTTGTTAAACTGGATAACTCTTAAGATTCAGCAGTTTTGGCTGGGGGGGGGGGGGGGGGACATTGCACCATAACTGCACTGTGTGAACAGTGTCTACTTGTGTTTCATGTTGATCACCTTGGAATTTGGAGAACACAATAAGTTGTTCACGCACAAGACCAAATGACGCCCATGACATGACACTATTTTAGTCACTTTACAGTTCATATTAAATATAAAAAAAATCCTTTTCTTTGTTGCTGAATATTGCATTGCTATGCTGAATATGAGACATCGCTATCAAGTGTAAAGGAAAAATGTTACTGAACTTTGTTTCCATGGAAGAAAGTGTGTTAAACGGTGCTTATTTGTAACTTGAATTAAATCCATACAAGCCTATGCTATTTAAACAGAGAGCTTTATGTTTATTTTGCTATATTGTAGATTCATTGACACAGTTTGACTTTGCTTCTGTTTCTTGTGTGCTTTTAAGATGAACTTTAGAACTTTGTTATTCAGAAATCTCATATTTATAACACAGGCTACTTCTCTAGCATACTTTCATGGTTCTCTTTTGCCTGCCTCCTCTATGGTTGCAAACGTATGTGAAAATGACTTGAATAAAGTTTTTCAAGTGTTTCATAAATAAAAAGAAGTCTTGTTATGTGTAATAAGAAAAGCAATGAGTCCGTTTCTTCTTCACAATGTCAAGATTCTACTTAAATAATGTGTGACATGGTGTTGGTTTATTATGTTTTGCTGTATAGTACCTAAGGCAGCATACACTAAGGCACAGACTTCTACATTAACAACTTCTTGAGTGACTAAAGCCCTAGGAACCCATAGTTTTCCTCTCCATAAAATAAAAGCTGTGCGGCTGAAAGATGATTGAAAGGAACTGCCCTGCCCCCACAATTATCGAGCAGTGTAATGACTCTGTAAGTGAGCACCAACCTAGCAAATTGGCGCTTGCTTACACAGCGAGTGGGGCTGTCTAATACAGCCTTAGGTTGCTACTATATTTGGGATTAGAGGATTCTTGAGTTAGTCTTAAAAAACTTTCTGCCTTGTGTAGGAACAAGTTATAAAACAGACTGGGAATAAAGCATTAAGTCACAGGGATGATGGTTTCCCTTTAAATCCTTTTGTGCAATTTAATATGTACTACTTTGCCAAATTCCCATACTGAATCAGGCCCTAATCAAGTATGCCCCCTATCATCATCATCTGCCACCACATCCTAATGAACTGTGCCATGATGCCCCCTAATCCTAAATCACTAACCCTAAATCCTACTAAAACTCGCCTCTCCTCGCCTGGTCTGACTGTGAGGGCACTGCTAATCGCTACCACATAGCTATGTGGAAGAAAGGGGAGTACTCTATTGTTCTTGATGAAACTTAGCTTTTTGAGTACAGGGGATGGACTACAGATCCAGAACGTGGTGTGGAGAAATTAAAGGAGAAAAGTCAGGTGAAAAGTATTTTATTGCCCCCTAAAAATTATACGAATCTACAATATACACTTATTACAGGAAATGCTTATAACATGCTTTTTTCCCTGCACTTACTTACATCAAGGCTTCACTTCCTGGATAACATGGTGATGTAACGACCCAACTCCCAGAGCTGTGGGGGCTGTGGCTGCTGGAGACGATGATGGCAGGGGGATGCTCAGTGTCCCTCAAGTGCCCTGTGTCTCCCTGCCATCATCCTCTACAGCAGCCACAGCCCGTGCAGCTCTGGGAGTCAGGTCGTGACATCACCATGTTATCCAGGAAGTGAAGCTTTGGTACAGTAGTAAGTGCAGGGAAAAAAGCACTTTATAAGGATTTCCTGTAATTGTATATTGGTGATTTGTATAACTTTTAGGGGGCAATACAATACTTTAATAAAAATGTTCGCCGGACTTCTTCTTTAGGGGCCTGGTCGAATTTGTGACCACCTTTTACCTGGCCACTGCCTAGAAGCAACAACACTATATACACAGCACATGAAGCACTGTGCACAAACATGCAGAGTCTTACTTAAACTCTGTGTTTTGCATACTATATGCATTTTCATATACAGTACTAAACGTAAAAAAAAATAATTCATTTCCTTTCATCTATGTAAATTCCCATAAAATTCACCATGTCGCAACAAACACAAATATGCAGAAATATTTTATTATTATATTTAAGTATGAATTAGCTTGTGTAAAAAACAAATATAAACTAACTTTAAAACGAAAACTATTCATCAAAAACTATCTTTTTTCCTTGGAATACTGCAATCTGGGACTGCTCTTTCCGTTTTCTGCTGGCTTCCCATGATGGGTGTAGAGTCTGCTCTTGTACTTTGTTCTGGTTCTGTTGCTTTACAGCTGACACTTTTACAGACTGTGGTCTCCGTGATAATGTGTTATCTTGAGGGAAAACTGAGCAAAAACAAACAGTTATATGCAATTCTATAACAATAATACTCACAATGAAGACTGTAATTTTCAATTAAGTACAATAGATGTACGAATCTGTTGAAAACTCACGAACCCGAACGACCTGCATTTGAATCCCGCTGCATAGAGCAGGTGAATGCAGCCGGAGGACTACCTGGAACACACTACCCTGTTTCCCAAGCAGTCCCCAGGCCACATCCACCTTTTCCAGGCAGCAGCAGGATTCCAGCAGAATTTGAACTAAAATAATCATATTATGAAACCTTTAAACTCTGAACCAAGCAAAGCCTAAGATACAGAGCGTGCCCCTGTCTACATGCACATGCAATCACTTGAACTAAACAAAAAAAAAAAGTGTGATCCAGATGCTCATGCAGGGGATGATAAAGATGTTGTCACTGCTCACTTCAGTAGAGAAACACTCCTAAATGTGACACCCACAAGACACATATGCTACCTAATTGATAAGAGGAGATGATGACATCAAGAAAAGCTCAGTAATACGGGAGTTTTACCAATAAAATGGCCACTTTTATTATTCAATCTAGTTATTCACATGTGCCACAGATCCTGACTGGCTGTAGTATTGTATGTAAAGTCTGGTCTCAAGTAACGATGGTCCAGAAAGAACCACTGTATGTTAAAAATATAGTATGCAAAACAAGAGTCCGTGGAGTCTCGGTTGTGAGTCTCAAAACACGGGATAGCCAGATATCTCTAGCCTGTTGCCATGGGGTGCCTCCATGATGGGGAGAGCACCACACCACCCTGATAAATAGCCCCTTAAGTCCCACTCAGTTGCGAGTATTGGAACATAAATAGGGAAATACCAGGGTGGCCCTTTTTTGTCAATGTCTAACTCAAGGTACGAGTATTGCGATCATGACAAGGGCTTGCCAAGGCAGGCTTCCATCCACAGACAGCCGTTTCGGGGTATTTGCCCCTCGTCAGTGTGGAGTATGATTCTGGCTAGTTGGGGCAATGACAAATCAACCAACAAAAACACAGTAATCACTGAACTCAAGGAGAACAGTGAAAAAAAAAAACTCCAATTAAGTACTCAACCAAGAGTCTCCACTCCACATTGACAAAAAGGGGCCACCCTTGTATTTCCCTATTTATGTTCCAATACTCGCAACTGAGTGGGACTTAAGGGGCTATTTATCAGGGTGGTGTGGTGCTCTCCCCATCATGGAGGCACCCCGTGGCAACAGGCTAGAGATATCTGGCTATCCCCTGTTTTGAGATTCGCAACAGAGACTCCACGGACTCTTGTTTTGCATATTTAAATTTTTGGAGGCATCAGTGGAGACTCTTGATTGAGTACTTCATTGGAGTTTCTTTTTTCACTGTTCTCCTCGAGTTCAGTGATTACTGTGTTTTGTTGGTTAAAAATATAGTAACCTGAGGCCATTGTAAGTTGAGGGACCACTGTATAGCAAATACTTTTGTTTAAAAGCAAAATTAGAAGATTTCAAGCGTAACTGTCATGTTTTTTTTATTGCAGAAATCAGTAGTCTAAGTGATTTTAAGAAACTCTGTAATAGGTTTCATCAGCCAAAAAAGCCTCCTTCTGTACTCAAGAAGCAATCTCCCAGCCTCCCCCCCTGACTTCTTATCTGTGCATTATCAGGCAAACACGTCTTCATTACAGAGAAGGTCAGCTGTTTGTAGACTCTCTGGGCACCTAAAATGCTGAATTCAGGTGTCAGAAAGGTCAGTGCTTATCTATGAACTTACTGATGAGAGAAGATTGCAGGGTGTTGTGCTTTGCAGAAATCCTCCGTGCTCAGTCACTCCTAACAGCCCCTCCCCTCTCCATAGCCACATAATGGACACAGAAATCCTGCTTCATTTGATATGAGGGGGGAGCCTGGGAGATTGCTTTTTCAGTACAGAAGGAAACTCTTTTAGTACATAAAACCTATTACAGAGTTTCTTAAAATCGCTTGTACTGTTAATATTTAATGTTTTCAGAAAAATGACCCTGAAATGACAGTTACGCTTTAACACAATACCAAAAGCTAAGCTTTACTCCTTACCTGGCAACAGTTTAAATTTATGATGTATTATCTAACATAGTACAAGTGGTTGTTGATATACATTGTGGACAAGAAAGGGGGAAAATGAATAAACCTTGTGCAAAGGAACAGTGAAGTAGTTGCCCATAAAGAACAATCAGATTCCAGATTTGCAGGAAAGGGCCACATGACTGATCAAGCTATGTTAAGGCTCTGTAAACAAGCACCGATAACCAAGGATCTAAGGTCCAGACTTTCTTGAGCCATCTAAAAGTTTTTTCTAGAAGAATAATTGTGAAATCTAACCACTATGACTAAAGCCACAGAAAAAGGTCTTTGTTAATTCTTGTAACACAATACCAACTGTGACAGACAATAAGTTCCACCTTTAGTATCCTGCAAAAATGCATATTATAGTCCAAAATAAATGCTAATCAAAGTGAAAACTTCTGCAAGTGCCTGATCCACCACATGCAAATCAAATACCTTACATACCTGGTTTCTTGTTTCTGAAAGGCAAAACTTTAGATTCTCTGAAAAACAAAATTGCAAGTTGGTAGTGGTCAATAAAACAGTACATTTTCTACTTTTTCCCAACTGGTCGCCTATATTTAGATCATTTAGAACATTGGGAATGTATGTGGTCTCTGTAATTTTTCTTTAAGTACATGTATCATAACTTGTTATAGCAGAAAATTTCAAAAAATGAGGTCACTCTATATATCAAACAGATTGTATTTCTGAGCAAGGACCTGCGTGTTCCTTAATGCGTTTTGTTTATGTCTAACTGACCTTTTCAATAAAATAAGTTTGGAGAAAAAAAATTAAATAAAACAGTATATTTATACTGGAGTGGCCTACTAATACATATAAGCATGCACTTAGATTATCATGTGAAGAAATTTGAGAGAGAGAGTAAGGGGAGAGCTAGAAGAGAGAAGATCTGAAACCAGTTGATTTAAAAGCAAAAAAAAAAGACCCCTTTAATGTTTCTCGGGTATTACTTGGCTATGATATAAAGCTTTTTTGACAAAGGACCATTTGTCCAGCATCCTGCCCTCTGGCAGTCGCCCCCACTTCACCAGCCATCAACCATTCTAGGGGAGGCAACTGAAGATGCAACATCGGCAAAGCAGCACGAGAGAGCCAGAGAGCAAGATGCCGGAATAGAAGTAGTGCTTGTAATGTGAAAACGGACTGCATGGATATATACATATGCGTTGTCAGTTTCTCTTTGCGATCGGCCACACATCTCCTGTTTACACAGGAAAAGATGCAGCCGACAATGATAAATTTTGGACCCTGCATGAAAGATACGGACAGCCGAGGATTGGGTGTTTCCCAATCCTGATCGCTGTCAATTCTAGCATTTCTAGCTCCTGACAGATAATCGGCCTGTGTAAAAGGCCCTTTACACTACTACAACAAGGTAATTGTGAACAATGTAACTACAGCAACAAACGAAAACAAAATAAAAGCAAACTAAATAAAACAGACTGATTCATAAGTCCAGCAGGGCACTAAAACATAAAAAACCATCATTTTTCTGTTCAGCATGAACATGAGAAAATAAATCAGTGTATTTCCACATAATGGCTTTTGGATGTGTGTGGAGCTTTTGCATCTTGTGAGGTCAAGTACTACATGGGTGGCCAGGGGGTTTCATAAGCAATATTTAACATAACTGTAGAAATTTTAGCACTGTGTCCTACCTTTTCATATACGATGACTTCTGTTTAGTTTCTGATAATGATGTGCAAAAGACTGATTCCATTCTCAAATTCTTGGGGCCTGTGTCCAACTTCTTCTCTTCTGTGACACGGACTGAGAGGTTTGCATTTGCTGGTGGCAGTTTGTCCTTCTTAACCTGGTCATCATTTCTGCTTGATTTCTTCTTTTTTGTTTGTCTTACTTTACCAATGAAAAAGTCATCTTCGCCATCACTGTCACTGTCCTCAAATCCGGACGTTTGCTTTAAAAACCTTTCTTCTGTACTGTCATCAAAATATTCCTTATCTTCTTCATCTGAGTCTTCCAGATCACTAGAATCAGACTCATTTGTAGATGGCACTTTTTGGTCAGGGATACTTTGCTCAATTTTCTTATCGGGTTTATTTATTTTCTTATCAGGTCTATTTATTTTCTCATTGGGTTTATTTTTTATTATCTTTTCAGGTTTATTTACTTTCTTATCCGGTTTATTTTGCACTGTAGCCTTACCTAAACTACTCTGTAAAACTGTCTTTTCAGACGGAACCTCTGGAACAGTTTGCAAAACCTGTGCTTGTGGGGAGGCTGGAGAATAGGGCTCTTCAATACTGTGGTTACTAGCTATAGAATCTGCCTCTTTATTATCTACAGTTTCTACTACAGGATCATCCATAACCTTATTCTCCAATTTTACTTTCTCTGTTTTCTTTTTCTGCTTTTCCTTTATTTGCTTTGGTTTATTCTCTGCTTCTCGTTTTATACTTTCTGCAGGCTTGGAGGTTGAAGGAGATTGTTCTGGTTTAGGCTCTTCTGTCTGGTTCATTCTATTGTCTTTAAACTTCTGAACAGCATCTATAAAAAAAAAAGACATTTTAAAGAATCATATGGAGTTATGCTAGGATACACACAGTTCACGGTTTATATATGATTAAGTAATGAGAGCAGTGACAATAAATGTGCCAACTATATGTAATATCAAATAATGATAATAAATCTCATTGTCTTGACAGTAAATAAATGTATCACCTAGATTATTATTTTTTATTGATTACAGCCAGATACTTATAATTAAAAGTGACAGTTTCTTAGGCATGCTGTGTGACCTGTGCAGAAGTCACTGAACGGAGGTGGGGGTTGACCTCCCAGCATCACCTTTGTGAATGGTGTGATCCCCCATATGGATGTGTCAAATTTCACCATAATCTCACCTGTGATAAGTAAGAGACTGCTGAAAAGGTTTGTGTACAGAACAGCAAGGGTCAGATAATTATTTTATGAGGACATACATTAAAGGAACACAACTAATTCAAAATAAATGCACTTTGCCCGTGTAAACTTATAGCAGTTTAGGATTTTAGGTAGTTCAGCGCTTTGAGTTACAAAATTCCTTTTTACAATTCAGTAAGTGTTAACATGCCAATACTGGCACAGATTTAAATAGGTGGCCTGTAATTTCACTCACTTGGCACAGAAATCAGTAACTGTTAAAGGGAATATGGCAGCCCTCGGACCTGACCGGAGTTGCTGACAGTGTTATATATAGGTCACAGCACCCTATTGAACACGGTGCCTGTAGGTTATCCGTCCATGCAGCAGAAAATGTGTGACCAAGTGAGAAAGAGGAGTTGCGGCTCTCTGGCCATGCCACACTTTGTCACGTCTCCTCCTCCCTCCCACATAATCCATACGGTGAGCTGAACACCTTTATTAATAGTTATTTATTGTAATTTCATATCGGTGTCCAGTTCCTGCACCAACGTTGATGCACATGTCCTGCATCCTAAACTCATTCAAGTGCTGTAGCCAGGAAGAGCAGCACATGCATGCTGAGCAGTGAAGCTTACTTCCACCAATGTGCATGTTGGATATCCAGCAATAAGCAAGGTATGCATTAAAAACAATCTGCTGCCTAGGGTTAGATGCTTTTTTACCCTGATGTCACATGAGTTGGACTTGCTGGGCTTTTGAGCCTCATTTGCATATAAACAAAAGGTCTGGAAAGAGGTTTAAAAAAAAAAAAAAAAAAGAAAGTATGCCTGGAGTCTTTATAACTAGCGCTATCAAGCCATGCACTTATTTACGAACCTTACATATTGTGAGGAACTCCAACTGCAGACTTGTACCAAGTAATAAATATAGTAGTTAGCTGCCATACTGTATGTCCCAATGTTGTTAGCCTTTTATACTGTCCCCTGTAATTAGTCCTCCATACTGTATACCTCCCTCCCCCCTCTGTAGTTCTTCCCCCATACTGTTTATATCTCCCCCATATGGCCCCTCCCCCTTCTAATTTGCCCACGTACCCTCTGTCCCCCCATATTTAATGTCCCCTACTGTGCAACTTCCTATCACTCCTGCCTGCCCAGCAGCTTGCGTCGAGCAGGTGGGGCGGAGCATATCAAGTCTGGCACTGATTGGCTGATGCTCAGCCACTCAGTGTCAGGGATCTGATCAGCCGACTTTAACTAGGGCTTATTTTTGGAGTAGGGCTTATATTTCAAGCTTACGCCAAAAAGCCTGTAAAATGAAGCTAGTTCTCATATTAAGAGAAACGTTGTATAAACAGAAACTCTATTTTGCTGATGATATACTGTGGATTTCATCTCTGTAAATTGAAGATGTAAACTCAGCTGTGCCAATCTGAAATCAATATGAGCGTGACTCAAACATGCTCAAGTCCAATTGTTCACCATTTGAATACAGGTGGCTGAAGTTGTTGGATGCAGCTCTAGGGAGTCCTGGCAAACACATGGATACAGCCTATGGCTATATCCACGTTTTCCCAGGCTCCCTAGGGGGTGCATCCAACTTCTTCAACCACTGGTATACAAATGCTGAATGATCAGACTGGAGCACGCTCTTCTCTATATGTGTGGACTCTCAGTAAAGCAAAACAGCTCTGATAGGAGCAGTATTCATATAGGTAATTGAAGAACAAAACAGATCTTAACACTTCAGTTCCTAAGTAGAATGGAAAGAGACATGCACAGAGACTATAAACTGGGCATGCACTTTATGACCCAAAAAAGGGAAAAAAAAATTTCCAAAGTGGAGAAAGCAGTATGTGACTGGAAAACTGTGCCGAGGTTATGACCGACAAGGACTATTAGAAAACAAAACAATGAATGGAAAGAAAAATATGAAGATGATACTACAGGAGGTGGAAGAGGGGAAAACGGCTGTAGATGTGCCAAGGGGAGACATTTATGATTATTTGTTTAACAAATGCTTAAAATCACTGTTATGTTCTGGCAAGTTCCTGCAGACATGTGGGGCTGCACATGTATGTATCATTGCAGGGTAAAAACGTAAATCATGATAAGTTGAGAATTAAAAAATAAAGTCCTGGAGATGGGAGTGAGAGGTGCGGAGGATGTTAGACATAAGTCATAAGCGAAGCGTAAAGCACAGGTAGGGTGCTGGACAGAGATGAGATGTAGGGAGGTGCAGCACTGTGGAGAGCTTTGTGGGTGAGCAGCAGGAGTTGCAGTGACTGGCACAGGGGGGAGGCATCTGTATAGTGGTTAGAGATTAGCCTGGCCGCTGCATTAAGAATACACTGGAGAGGGAAGGGTTTAGAGGAAAGTAGGCCAATTAGTAGGGAATTGCAATAGTCTAGACGGGAATGAATCAGAGCAACGAGAGTTTTAATGTTAGAGATGGCAGACAGACAGTTACTGGTGTTCTGTAGAAGTGCAGGGGCAATATCACAGGAGGAGGTATATATTTGGGTATCATCAGCATAGAGATAGTACTGAAAACCAAACTCACTGATGATTTGTCTAATAGGTAAAGTAAGAAAAGTTGGGGTCCCATGACTGATCCTTGAGGCACCCCAAAAGGTAAGGGGGAGAAAGGATGAAGTAGAGCTGGCAAATGATACACTAAAAGGAGTGGTCAGAGAGGTAGCAGGAAAACCAGGAAAGAGTCTGTGATACCAATAGAGAGGAGTAGCTGGTGGTGTACAGTGTCAAAAACTGGAGAGAGATCTAGGAGAATTAGTAGAGAGTGGTTGTGTTTAGATTTGGTGGTGAGAAGATCAATGGAGACTTTAGTAAGGGCAGTTTCTGTAAAATCTAGAGGACGGCAACCAGAGTGAAGGGGGGGCGAGAAGAGAGCTTTCAGAGAGATAGCGGGTTATGCGGGAACAGACCAGACTCCCCAAAAGTTTAGAGATAAGAGGGAGAGCAGGAGAGAGAGACTAGACAAGGTATGAGGAAATAGGGGCGAGAGGAGTCTGCAGACGACTTCTGTCGCTGGTTCAAAGGCTGAGAGAGATGAGGAGGAAATCAGAAAGGGAACAGGATCAACACTACCTGGGGACTGGGAGATGATCCTTGAAGTAGAATGCTAGGTCTTCAGCACAGAGGATGGTGACGGGTGACTGTGTGGTGTCCCATCATGGGTGTTTTTTTTCTCTCCTGTGCACCTCTTAAAAAGCTTCTTCTTTCAGGTTAAAAGTTGTGATGAGGTATTCTAAGGTTTCACCAATAGGTGTCTGTGTTTTAGATTTGTGTTGCACAGCTGAAGTCAGTATTGGGTTAATGTTATTGTTGTACCATGTGTTTTGTGCTAACCTATACGAGGTGCTCTCTACTTCTAACCAATCTCTTTTCTCCTGCACACACTCATCGCCACCACTCACAGGGAAGCACACTGTAAGCCCCTGTGGGAAGAATTACATGGTGGAAGTAGTGCACAGTCAGTCTTATCCAGATTCCAGACAGCATTCCAGACAGGAAAGATGCAAAAACAGCTGTTCTTGCAGTAGTTAAGCCAGGGCCTGGCTGATGCAGGGACCCCTGTCAAGGACAAGCAGTGCAGTCTAGTCTAGACACCCAAGTGTATAGATGCAGCAGGATGCAACCTTCTCAACTACCACTACGTTCACTATGCAGTGCTAAGCACTTTTAAAGGGAGAGGAATCAAGAAACACCCTAACCCACGCAGAGAACATGTCAACACAGAGCAAGGCAGTATCCTAAGCACAAGAGGAATTAGCCTGGATAGGACTGTAAAGAATGTCTACATATCCTATCTCGCAGTGCAGGTAACTGGGAAGACCCAAAAACTTAGCTATACCCAGAGAACCATGACTGGGGCTTGTAGTACCCTTACAGGACGGGTAACTTGGCACTGTAGGGCAGAAGGTAGTCAGACCAAAGTTGAAGATACACTTTATAGTCTGAAGTTTACTTGTAGTTGTGTTTAAAGTTCCGGCAAAGTACACAGCTACGTTGGGACTTCTCTACAAGCACCATTACAACTACCTCTCTTCCTCTCTACTCTTCAAGCACCTCCTTAAGCACAAGTTTAAGCACTAACAGTTTGTGTCAAAGATTTATCTATTCTGCAAGTGTATTATTATACTGAAGAACTTAACAGTAAAGTTGTTCTATTTTTACTTCACTGGGACTCAGATTCTGTCTGCACCAGCACCCACACACACAAACCGCACCTTCTGTTATTCTTCCCAGGACTGTGGGTGGGGGTACTGATAGTCCAGGTGGGTCAGTTGCCACTCAGGACTAACGTGACAAGAGACCTACTACAACCGGGCAGGTCACTGACTGTCTTGTGGACACAAATCAGCAGGCTATCTACAAAACAGGCACCAACATCACACCTGTGTGCCGGACTAGCACTGGCGTCATGACAACTAACACGTCTAGCCGTACACCACGGAATTGGCGTCACGGTTAGTTCAACTACTGGCCAACTACCACATCCACGCTTTGGGTTTTAGGAGTGAGTTGAGGGTATCAAAGAAGCATTTTGGGTTATTGGATAGAGAATAGATGAGAGTGGGGAAGTAGGATTGTTTAGCAGAATGAAGAGCAGAGTAGTAACTTCTTAGCACATAGTTATAATGTAGGAGGTTTCCTGCAGTTTTAGATTTCCTTCACAGACATTCGGCACATATAGAGCACTGTCGAAGAAAACGAGTTCTAGATGTGTGCCATGATTATGGCCGTCTGTGTCGGGCTGATTGAGGTGTGGAGGGTGCCATTTTGTCAAGAGTTGATTTGAGTGTTGTGATAATATTTGCCAGCCAGATAAGGAGGGAAGAAATAGGAAGCAGTGATAACTGTACAGTGTCTAAAAGTTGTTGGGCGTCGATGGCACGTACTGTAAGTTTCTGTACTCTGAAGAAACATACAATCTACTCAGGCAACAATTCCATAATGTTCCTATCAATACCACTACTGTTTGTTGCTTAATTGTTGTGCAGAAATGTCAGGGTTAGGGGTTAGGAAGAATCCAATTTCCTCTTCCTATGGTCCTACATTCTATTGTTCGTGGCCCCAGGCTGCACACAGTGATAGATTATATAGACTGTAATCTCATGGTAGGTAGAAATGAAGCTGCAGGAATTCAGAAATCTTGCTGGGAGCGGTCCAGTAGTTTTAATAATAAAAAGCAGCAAAATTAATAGCTAAGCTCCATTAAAATCCTCATAATCCAGAATGAAAGGCCAAAAAAAAAGCCCACGATGGATTATTACTAGAGTACCCAAAAAGTAAGGGAGCATTCCCTCTAATTACTTTAAAGGGACAGTGACAATCTCTAGCAAAAAAAAAAAAAAGAAGAAAAATTTATATTTGCTGTCCATATGCTGACATTTTATGAACCTCAGGATATTTATTAATTAGTACCTTTCTTTATACATTAAGGCTGGGTTCACACTATGTATATTTGAGGCTGTATTTGTGAGGCTGTATAGCAACCAAAACCAGGAGTGGATTGAAAACACAGAAAGGCTATGTTCACATAATGTTGTAATTGAGTGGATGGCCGTCATTTAATGGCAAATTTTTGCTGTTATTTTAAAACAACGGCTGTTATATTGAAATGATGGCAGTTATTTACCGTTATATGACGGCCATCCACTCAATTTCAACATTGTGTGAACAGAGCCTTTCTGTGTTTTCAATCCACTCCTGGTTTTGGTTGCTATGAGGACCTGACTTGAGGACCAAATACTGCCTGAAGTATACAGTGTGTGAACCCAGCCTAAAATTATACAATTCCAATAGGATAGCCAAGTAGACAAAATATCATAAGTCTAGCAGCGCAGTCCTGTAGAAATCACAGGGATCTCTGCTTACCTTTAACAGCAGATATCTTTTGTTTGATCATAGGATGTGTGGCTAATCTGGTGACGGCGCGATTTTCCACAGAGCTGTCTGCCTATCAATAAAAGTTTATAATTTTAGTAAAGATGAAAATATATAACAAATTAGCAATAAAAATCTTTGGTACATTCAAAAACCAGATAGGCAATGAAATGCAATGAAAAGGCATTTTTTTATCGAATGTTACACATTTATTTACATCATGCTCAGTTCACATATGCAATGTGTCTTCCATTGCATAGATGCAAATAGGCCACTCTGAGTTCTCTTACAGTTTTCATCTACATGGCAAGAACAGTGATGCATATTATATCTGATCTGATGGAACTGCCAAAAAGGAGGCTGCATCTCATGCCTCTGAAAGTGGAGAAAATCAAGTAAAATAACTTTAAAAGAAAATGAAAGCCTGTATATTACATAGCTTAGGTGCAAGGCTGTAGGGTTAGATATTTTAGCCAATGTGATTCATTATACATATGGTAACGCTGAGTAGATAGCAAGCAGGACATTTTCTCAAAATAGTGGCAGTTTGTAGAATGTTCTGGATGAGCAACAACAAGTTATACTTTCCTAAGCCTTTGCGATTCTCTATGTTAGCCTGATTCTGCCTACACCCAAGTACCATTCAGCTCAAGTGAATTAAAGGGAATAGGTGGTGGGTAGGAACAAAGTAGGAATACAAAAACCGAGAGATAGGAAAGCCACAATTTTCTTATCTGCTGTTTTTACATGGGAGTCCAATAGAAATAATAGCTCTTTGATTAGTCAACTGCCGGATATCATGGGACGTGTTGTACCTTGGAACAACTAAGTTAGAGCCTGGCTCCGACAAGGTTTCTCTGATTATTCAACTACTGTACCTAGTTTGTGATAAATGGTTCCCAATTAGAGATGAGCGAACCTTGAGCATGCTCGAGTCGATCCAAACCCGAACTTTCAGCATTTGATTAGCTCTGGCTGCTGAAGTTGGATAAAGCCCTCAGGCTATGTGGAAAACATGGATATAGTCATTGGCTGTATCCATGTTTTCCAGACAACCTTAGAGCTTTATCCAAGTTCAGCAGCCCCAGCTAATCAAATACCAAACATTTGGGTTCGGATCGACTCAAACCCGAACCCGGTTCGCTCATCTCTATTCCCAATGTAAAGTAAGGAGCTTAAGGATGTGATACATTCATAATTCCTTAGGTATATTTTAGAGGAAAACTCCTCTAGTTTTATAGACATTCCCTGATACAGATTAAAATGCTGAATTAAAAAAGCAAATATATAATTCATTTAGAACTGCAATGACTTGGGCAAGATCACACTCATTCATTGATTGCTTGCGTCATTACATCACCAGATCCACTCCCTGGAATCACCCAGCTCACATTTAGTAAATAAATTTCTATTTATTATGACTTGGAAAATACTGTTTTCTCTAGACAATGGCACCTTATGCTTGACGGGTTTTTGGACAAACTAGTCTTTAATGGCACACAGTGAAGGATCTGCTTCTACAGGTCCAAACTTCCCAAATTCTGTAAATAAACATTAGGCAATGTCTTCCGACTGCTGCAAAAGAACAGCATTTTGTGCTTTACCTATGCACACGAAGACATTCTGAAAAATAAATATTGTACGTTTCCGATGAATAGAACATTAATGGAACACTGATGAAACAAACTGTGATATGTAGCCACATTTCCAGAACGCCATCGCACAGCCTGTAAAGTGCTTGTAAACTAGGAATTTTTTCCTCACATCTTCCTCTTTAGGAGTCCATTGTGCAATTCCAAAAGCAGCATAGTATTAAATTACCACCATGGCATATGCACAATGACTAGTCATGATGTTGGCTGAACTAACATATATGACAAGCTTAGTGATTCATCAGGTATCAAATATGAAGTAACAATCCTTATTTATAAAGAAATGTGAAATGTAGTAAAATATATGAATCACCTATTTTCCGGCCAAGACACAGATGATCTGCTGAGCTGATAGCTGGCAAGGCGGGGGTTGCTTTCTCAATGAAGTATGCACTCAAAGCATGTTCTTTCATAATGGGGTACACAGGTATCAGGTCATTTTTTTAAAATAGGCCTAGTCATAATATCCATATCAATTAATTAGAGGAAAATAGTCCCTAGAATTCTAGCTTATGGCGCTTCCTGGTATCTTTCTGGCTTCCGCCCACTGTCCGGAGCCGCCGGTGGAACTTCAGAGCCAGTCTCTAAAGTGACAGGCTGCTCAGCTAATCACTGGCGAGCCGGATTCGGCAGATTATCTCTCCATGTAATAAGGCCCTTACAAAGATTCAAACTGAAAACAAAACTGCTCACAGAAAAACACTCACCTGAGTGATGGGGCACTCTACGCATCACATGTCTAATTTCTATACAGTGGACCTTGGTTTAAAAGCGTTTTGCAAAAAGAGCTCAGTTTTTCAAAATTGTGACTTGGTTTAAGAGCTCCCTGTACTGGGTGGAAGAGGGAGGGGGGGAGGTGCATGGTTTGCATAGCTGGGTCTACTGCACTGTACTTTGACCCAGGAAGTCTCCCTCACTTTCCAAATCACAGCAGATCCACTTCAGGCTGGGGCTTACATCAGGGGACAGGACTGTGGAGGTAATCTATCCATAGCTGTAACCCCTCTCTCCCGGACAGAGTGTGCTGTATGTATATGCCCACATATATCCTGCTCATTACTTCATGCTCCCTGCAGTCTCAGTGCTCAGTCTGTCAGTTCTTGTGTTTCTCATCCTCTCCATTCCTACTATAATGTGCCTGCACTTACACTTCGCTTTACTCACTGCTGTATAGAGAGGTTTTGCCCACTGTTCTTCTGCACAGCTCTGTGATTCTCACTTCCTTATTGGTCCCTGCTGAACACACCCCTTCCCCATTGCTGTCATGTGACCACACAGACCTCTGACAGCAGCCCTGCTTCTCTATTCTAGCCTGTTGTACTATGCTACTGCATTATAGGGATCTGCAGTTCCACCCTGTATCTACAAACTGCTGCTGTTTCATCAGGTTTATGCCCTTACTATACATTATGCTCCACATGCTGAATGCCATACTATACATTATACTCCACATGCTTGCTATATTGTACAGTAACTAATATGACATTCAGCTGTTTCTAAATGTTTGTTTCATTAGTTTCACATGTTATTCAGAATAAAAAATGATTTTTGAGGTGAGGAACCAATTGTCTACATTTCAATAATTTCTTATGGGAAAATTTGGTTTGGTTTAAGAGTGGATTTGGATTACAAGCACAGTCCCGGAATCAGAACAGAACACAACATAGTAAAGTGATACACTGAATTATAAACACACTAAAAACTACTAACATAAATGTACACTTAAAAAGGTAACTAACATTAGGTTTAAAATTCTCTAACCTGCTTTTTTGTTCCCAAAATTCACTTATTCTTCACTTAAATCAATATGTAAAATTAGGGGGCTGCACCAATCCACCACTCCTCATTATTATTCATCTGGCGCTCTGCAGTGATGAGTGCCACTGCAGAGCGCTGCCTCTATATTTATAAGGTGGGGGTGGATAGGTGTACCAAGAGTAGTAGGCCCATCTACATTACATATTGATTTAAAGTGAGGCTTTAGTGAAAACAGATCTGAGGATGAAGGTAAGAAAATGACCATCATCCACAACATTCCATGTGCTAAGGGACTATATGGCAGGTTAGAGACTTCTAACATAATGTTACTTTTTCTTTCAAATTAAAAGGTGTATATATATATATATATATATATATATATATATATATATATATAAATAATATATATATATATACACACCCACACACACACACACACACACACACACACACACACACACACACACATATATATACATACACACACACTTAAAATAGACACATCACTTCCAGATGTACTGTATTGTAACTGCAGCAGAGGGCCCTGGTGTTTCATGTGGTTACTAGAAATGGAAGTCACTAGTGATGGATTAAAACCACAGTTCCCCGAGCATCAATGGGTTTATATATGGATAGCAGCTATTACATTACAACAGATTTTAAGTTTTATTCTTCTACCATTATAGTAATAATCTAAAATTAGTCTGCAATATATTTCATTAGGCACTGGTGATCTGCTTCTGTATGGAGCAGTTTTAGAGTAGTCCTCAAAACTCTCTCCTCTTCTCTCCACTTTTCCCCCCATTTGAAATATGGCTTCTGCTGACCCGAATAGATGGTGCGTAGCAAAAGACCTTGGGAATTCCAATAATGGACTTACACCAAAATTCATACTTTATACTGCTGACTGCTGAATACTATTTCTAGGGGATGCTGATATTGCCGTTACTAGTATGGGGCTTCACAAATAAAACAGGAGGTTATTAGCAAGCATCATTTGGTAACCCTTGAATCCTTGGAGTTTATTTTGGAAACTTTTTTATAAATAAATATGATTTTTTTATTTATTTATTTATAATGGTAACACTTTTCAAACGGGCGGATCAGCTGGGAACTCAAGTGGCACCATCATATGCAAACCTTTATGGGGATGTTTGAAGAAAACCCTACTTAACCCCTTAACCTCTTAAGGACGGAGCCAATTTTCATTTTTGCGTTTTCGCTTTTTCCTCCTTGTGTTTAAAAGGCCAGAGCAGTTGCATTTTTTTCACCTAGAAACCCAAATGAGCCCTTATTTTTTGCGCCATTAATTGTACTTTGCAATGGCAGACTTAATTTTTGCGTAAAATATGCTGCGAAACCAGAAAAAAAAAAAATTATGTGCGCGGTGAAATTGAAAAATAAACTCAATTCTTTTTTTTTTTTTTTTTTTTTTCGTTTTTACGCTGTTTGTCCTATGGAAAAACTGACATTTTATACATGTTCCTCAAGTCGGTGCGATTAAAACTTGCATAACTTTTATATTATGTGATGGCTTTTGAAAAAATAAAACCTTCTACAGCAAAAAAGTTCCCTAAAATTGCTCTATTCCCAGGCTTATAACGCTTGAGGTGTCACTTCTTGCGCCATGATGTGTTCTTTCTATCGGGACCTTGATTGCGCATATGCGACTTTATGATTCTGGATTTGATGTGACCAAAAATGCGCAATTTTGGCACTTTGGTGGGTCTTTGCGCTTACGCCGTATACCGTGCGAGATCAGGAATGTGATAAATTAATAGTTTGCGCAATTACGCACGCGACGATACCAAACATTTTTGTTTATTAATTTTTATTAATAAAATGGGAAAAGCGGGGTGATTCAAACTTTTATTAGGGGAGGGGGCTTTTTATTAATGGAAACTTTTTTTTCTTTTACTTTCACTTTAATTTGAAGAACCCCTGGGCGACTTCTAATACAGCTACACTGATCTCTCATAGAGATCAGTGTAGCTGCATAACACAGCACCGATCCATGAGATCGGTGCTCTTTTGCTTTGGCCTGCTGCAGGCCAATACAATAGAATACTAAGCCAGGATCAGCGTCAGTCGCTGAGGCCCGACCCGGTAAGATGAAGGGATCCGCCACTAGACACCAGGGATGGGATTAGCTCCCGCTAATAGCTGCGGTCCCGTGCTGCAGATAGCAGTCAGGATCGCGGCAGTTCAGAGCGGGGTCGCGGCGCGGCCACCCTCTGAACACCTTTTGGGGAAATATGACGTACGGGTATGCCATATGTCTCTAAAAGGTTAAAGGGGAACTCCGGATAAGAAAAACTTGTTTTCTATTAAAAGTACATTAAAAGTTAAATATATGTGTCTATACAATGTATTACCGTATCTGTATGGTTCTACCACACTGGTAGCTGATAGAAATCCCGGAGGTGAAAAAAAATGGCCCCTATGCAAATCCACATTGTCTCCTGCTCCTTCTGCTCTCCCCCTTAGGAGACAAATCTTCCATGCCTCTGTCCCACATTGTGTGTGTTTGCTGAGATCAGGCTAATGATGCAGACAGGGGGCAGGGCGTGATGTCCCAGGAGGCTCGGCTGGATCCCCCAATCCCCTCTGACCGGCCAAAAGCAGGTGTTGCACTGATTTCTCTAATTGTGCAGAAGTGTGCAGTGAAATTAGGGCTGTGTTCATTAGAGAGTGTCATTGCAGTACTGCAGCGTATTCACAAAAATGATGCAGTAACACAAGTAAATGATTCTAAATCGCAGAGAGGAACAGAGCCTTATTGTGGGGCTCAACTTCAAAGATAACAGATGCTTGATCATAATATGTGTGTGGAAATGAAAAGAAAAAAAAAAAATCTTAAAGTTCTGTACTTTATTCCAATATCAGCGTTACAGGTAGAGAATACAGCGTGCTGTGTGGTGTTACAGGTAGAGAATACAGCGTGCTGTTTGGTGTTACAGGTAGAGAATACAGCGTGCTGTGTGGTGTTACAGGTAGAGAATACAGCGTGCTGTGTGGTGTTACAGGTAGAGAATACAGCGTGCTGTGTGGTGTTACAGGTAGAGAATACAGCGTGCTGTGTGGTGTTACAGGTAGAGAATACAGCGTGCTGTGTGGTGTTACAGGTAGAGAATACAGCGTGCTGTGTGGTGTTACAGGTAGAGAATACAGCGTGCTGTGTGGTGTTACAGGTAGAGAATACAGCGTGCTGTGTGGTGTTACAGGTAGAGAATACAGCTGCTTTGTGGTGTTACAGGTAGAGAATACAGCATGCTGTGTGGTGTTACAGGTAGAGAATGCTGTGTGGTGTTACAGGTAGAGAATACTGTGTGGTGTTACAGGTAGAGAATACTGTGTGGTGTTACAGGTAGAGAATACTGTGTGGTGTTACAGGTAGAGAATACTGTGTGGTGTTACAGGTAGAGAATACTGTGTGCTGTGTGGTGTTACAGGTAGAGAATACAGTGTGCTGTGTGGTGTTACAGGTAGAGAATACAGCTGCTGTGTGGTGTTACAGGTAGAGAATACAGCTGCTTTGTGGTGTTACAGGTAGAGAATACAGCGTGCTGTGTGGTGTTACAGGTAGAGAATGCTGTGTGGTGTTACAGGTAGAGAATACTGTGTGGTGTTACAGGTAGAGAATACTGTGTGCTGTGTGGTGTTACAGGGAGAGAATACAGCGTGCTGTGTGGTGTTACAGGGAGAGAATACAGCGTGCTGTGTGGTGTTACAGGGAGAGAATACAGTGTGCTGTGTGGTGTTACAGGGAGAGAATACAGCGTGCTGTGTGGTGTTACAGGGAGAGAATACAGCATGCTGTGTGGTGTTACAGGGAGAGAATACAGCATGCTGTTTGGGTGGGACCACAATGAAATCATAAATTACTGCAAATAATTCAGTAACACAATGAAACTGCAATGTGTGAACACAGCCTAGATATTCTGCAACAGCTTTGGGCGGGGAATAGGCAGGTCTATGCTTCTGCAGAAGTTTCATTTTTTTTTTACCTCTACCTGGAGTTCCCCTTTAAGGACAGAGCCCAAAATGGCCTTATGTTTAACATCCTAAATACCTAATAGCAAGCTGAGATGTCATGTGATAAAGACTTTATACAGAGCCTGGTTATATACAACATTGGCAGGGTAATTGCCAGGTCCATTAACCTAAATAATTTTACCAGAATCAACTCTGTAGCAGCAACATACAATTGTCCATGCAGAAAACATGCAGAATCCAGATTTATGCTGCCACCTGCAGTGATCGGCCTTGGGCCTTGTTTATTGTCTTTGCAAATGACGCTTATGAAACTGCCTGTAGTGTATAGTTGGAGTTGAAGGGTCCTCTATACCTTTAGTAAATAGTTGGTGGGTCCTGTATACCTGTAGGATAGAGTTGGGGTGGGAGGTGCTGAATACCTGAAGTGTATAGTTGGGGAAGGTCCTGTTTACCTGTAGAGTATAGTTGGTGGAGGTCCTGTATACCTGTAGTGTATAGTTTGGGGGCCCTGTATACCTGTAGTATATAGTTTGGGGGCCCTGTATATTTGTAGCATATTTTCGAGGTCCTGTATACCCGTAGTGTATAGTTATGTGGTCCTGTATACCTGTACTGTATAGTTTGGGGGTCCTATATACCTGTACTGAATAGTTGGGGTGGGGGTCACCCATTTATTTCTGTGGATGTTTTGAAGCAGCTGCTCTTAGTAACCAATCAGATTCCAGCTCCCTCTGAAAATGAAAATATTAACCCCTTAACGACATCGGGCGTAAATTTACGCCCTGATGCCGGTAAGGGAGTTCAGAGCGGGGCCGCGCGCGGCCCCGCTCTGAACCGCGCCGGTCCCGGGTGCCGCGTGTAGCCCGGGACCGTAGGTATTAGCGGGCACGGTCCGATCGCCGTGCCCGCTAATACAGTAATCGGATGCAGCTGTCAAACATGACAGCTGCATCCGATTACCGGACGCAGCTGTCAAACATGACAGCTGCATCCGATTACCGGACGCAGCGTCATCCCTGGTGTCTAGTGGGGAGATCGCTCCTCCGGGATGTTATCCCGGAGGAGCGATCTCCGTAAATGAAGCCGGCCGGGGACCGCTCCAAGATGGCGCCGTCCCCGGCTCGGCACTCGTTTACTTCCGGCTGCAGCAGCCGGAAGTAAACGAGTGCCTATCTCATGGATCTCTGCAGCATATCTATGCTGCAGAGATCTCTATGAGAGATCAGATCACTTATACTAGAAGTCCCCCAGGGGGGCTTCTAGTATAAGTGTAAAAGTTTAAAAAAAAATGTCATTATTCGTAAAAAGCCCCCTCCCCTAATAAAAGTCTGAATCACCCCCCTTTTCCCAGGTTATAAATAAAAGTAAATAAATAAATAAATAAATAAACATGTTTGCTATCGCCGTGTGCGTAATCGCCCGAACTATTAATCACATATTCCTGATCTCGCACGGTAAATGGCGTCAGCGCAAAAAAATCCCAAAGTGCAAAATTGCGCATTTTTGGTCGCATCAAATCCAGAAAAATTGTAATAAAAAGCGATCAAAACGTCGTATATGCGCAATCAAGGTACCGATAGAAAGAACATGTCATGGCGCAAAAAATTACACCTGACACAGCCCCATAGACCAAAGGATAAAAGTGCTATAAGCATGGGAATGGAGCGATTTTAAGTGACGTATATTTGTTGACAATGGTTTAAATTTTTTACAGGCCATCAGATACAATATAAGTTATACATGTTATATATCGTTTTAATCGTAACGACTTGAGGAACATATATAACAAGTCAGTTTTACCCCAGGGCGAATGGCGTAAAAACACATTTCCCCCAAATAAACAAAATGCGGGTTTTTTTTCAATTTCACCACACTTTGAATTTTTTTCTGGTTTCGCAGTGTACTTTATGCAAAAATTCAGCCTGTCATTGCAAAGTACAATTAGTGACGCAAAAAATAAGGGCTCATGTGGGTCTCTAGGTGGAAAAATGCAAGTTCTATGGCCTTTTATGCACAAGGAGGAAAAACCGAAAACGCAAAAATCGAAATTTGCTCTGTCCTTAAAGGGTTAATCCTATTGGTTGCTAAGGCTTCCAACTGCCATTACTGCTGGGTAGAGCTTCAGCACTAAGTATGCCACCTGCGTGTACTTTTCTATGGGGCGCTCTTCCCTATCCGCCTCCTCGCCTGCACATCTGGCAAGGACGGGACCTCTAACATTCCTTGACGCTATGTATCTGCCTGCTTGACACTATGTATCTGAATTTGGGGTCAAATGGTTCACGCGTTCGGAAGTTTATAGAGGTGGGGGGGGGGGGGGCGGACAGACGGACAATCATTCATCTCCTTACCTATACATATGGGGGGAGATTTATCAAACATAATGTAAAGTGAAACAGGCTCAATTGCCCCTAGCAACCAATCAGATTCCACCTTTTATTTTCCAAAGAGTCTGTGAGAAATGAAAAGTGGAATCTGATTGGTTGCTAGGGGCAACTGAGATGGTTTCACTTTACACCATGTTTGATAAATCTCCCCCCATAGTCTGTGCTAACAGACTGCTGGTTGGTGTCTGTCTTTGTCCAGTGTACAGCATTGAAATACATCTAAATGAGGCTGGGGTCCGATGGGGAGAAAGATGCAAGTCCCACACAAATGAAAGTATTAGTTCATTATTACATTGGAGTAATAAGACATGAGCTGACTGCCCAGGTGTATATGTAAGCCGCAAAGCTGTGGAGTTTTTGGTTCACCGGTATGTGTATGAGGACCGTGGTCCGTATAGTGTCCGGGATGATGGGTGTCTGGGTAGGTGTCCCATGGAGCAGACTTTGTGCTGCCGTGTGGGAGCTGTATTCTAGCCAACACTAGATGCATTAACATGTCATTTGATGGTAAGGTCCCCGAAAGGGATTGTCTTTGTCCAATAAAGCATCCAAAATTCTGTAGAAATACTGGGACTCATTCTTTTGTGATTTCCGGAGCAACTGAACTATTTGCAAAAATTGTAGAAAAAAATGATCATTTGGCACTCGGCAAATTCCATGCAGATTCTTTATTTGTGCATAGGTTACAGAAAAAATAACCTTTGGTGCTGTACAAGTTACATGGCAGGCGCAGGTGTGCTCCACTAAAGTGACGTCCGTTTGCGGTCATACGCATCAACAGGCTTAGTGGTACATTGTGCTTGCAAAGACCCGAAGTGATCTACTCCACAGTGTGTACACGGAGTGTAAAAAGGACTGGCATAGTGCCAAGTGTCTCTTTTGTTTGCTACTGAACTATTTGCCTTACTTTTGGAGAAAAGTGCCCAAAACATCCACCGTTCACTCTCTCCTTGACCAAATATCGTACAGCAAAGAAAGTCTGGATGACAGTACCAATAGGTTTTGTTAAAATATGTTTGTGGTTTCCAATAGAGCTGTCAAAATTTGCTGGTATTAAGATGAAAGATCCAACAGAGCCATTAAAGTGATTAGAGTCTAGGCATTACAGCTGCAGACAAAATAATATATATTCTGTATATATACTATTTTCTTGCAAAAACAGCACCACACCCATCCTCAGGTTGTGTGTGGTATTACAACTCAGCTTCATTTAGTTCAACACAAACCCAAACTGAGGACAAGAGTGGTGCTGTTTCTGAAAGAAAGCAGCCACATTTTTCTAAGCTTGGATAACCTTTACTACAACTAGCAAGGCTATTTTCTGCAATGAAAAGGACATTAATACTACACATAAGGATGGATAGTACATTCAATTTTGTGAAGGAGACAAGCTTTAAAGCCAAATTGTGCCATTAGAACATATTCTTTAGTATATATTACCACTTTTCATTTTATTTATCTACAATCCATTTACTAGTTTAAGTATGTGTTCTCTCAACTAGGCCAAGGATTGAGAGCTCTCTTTCATAACTGCTTCCATATTTGTGTATGAAGCCTTCTTACTCTGTTCATTCTATGGCCGCTATTATAGAATTACAATAATGGTGAGTGCTGGGAGCTTTTCTATATACAGTACCTATTTCAGATACTGTTTGTGACCCATTTGTTTTTTAGGATACCATAGTCTGTGCTCAAGTATTTTAGGTGACACATACAAATAATGTCATAATTAGGGTCAGAAAGGGACATCACACAGAAAAATGACTGCAGTCATACTATATGATATATTGTGTCTGTGACAAGTCATGTTATAGTATAAACCTACCAATCTATCACTCTCTATATATTACAAGTACACATGACACAGAAACCTTTGCTAAATGTTATCACACCTTATCACTCAACAGCAACTAAAGCTTTCCACTTATTTTCAACAACCGGTTAAACTCACTAAATAGTATTAAAAAATAAAAATAAAAAATAAAAACTGAAGAAAAATGAAAGGAGACATTCTTTGCTTTTCAGATCAAAATAAAATGAGAAACAGATCCTGTAACCGGAAACTTCCCAGACACAAAATATAAAACTTCAACTTAATATTGATTTGCTTTTCAGATGAGAATGAAGCACATTATTCTATTTACTCAGGATAGAGCAACCTATACACACTTTCAGTGTTAGAATGTCGAACATTAGAGGCAGAGAGGAGCGATATGGCCATAAACATTATGCTAAACTGTCTCAGTCGTAAAAATGACATTCCCCTTAGAGGCATAAAATATTTTATGTGATGAGGAAAAAGTCAATGTGTTTATGATGTGTACTTAAAAAGTCAGTGTATTTATGAGGCATTATAGAATATTGATAGCAATGTATACAATGTGATGCAATGAATACACATGGAACAGCATACAGGTGACAGATGCAAAGTGCACATCATAAGAAAGGTGGACCCCTAAAATATATTGAAAAGCTTAATAATATCAAATAGTAATAAAACCGTATACATTTAAAGGCCTATTTGTAGATAAGGTCAAGGCAAAACATATGTAATTGGTGAAAGCAATGTACCACACTTCAAAATTGGTTGGCTATACAATGGCCACTCTCCAGCCTTTATATGCATTATGTCCTGATGGAACAGTACCTCCCTTATGGAAATAAAGTAATTGTATAGCAAAACGTTATGTAAACCACAGCGGTTCAGTCACCACCATTCTCACCACTGTTTGCATGCTGTCAATGAACAGAAATATTCGTATTTATGCTCAGTGATTTAAGAGCCATTTATGCGAAAACTTGTCCATATAGAATAAGATATGTATGGCCAGAGTATATGATAGGATATAATATCAGGAATGGCAGGAATCTGGGCATAACACAGAGAAAAGTGAAAATCTGTCCAAAGTAGTTTACTCTTTCCAGGTAACAAGGAAGCTATTTTTAAAGCAAAATCCCCTATTTTCAAACATTTTATATAACTAAAAGTTAGATTTGCACAAGTTTCATAGTTACAGATTTAGGCTAGGTTAACATCTGCACTAAAGGCTCCATTCTGGGTCTCCATCGTAGCCGTGAAAGGAGAACCCTGGCCCTCTGTACAAGGAACACTGATGAATCTTGAGAGACCCCACTGACTTTTTAGTACAACTGTCCGTTGCTGTGGTGTCAGCAAGTGGCATTTTTTTTTGTCTGGTCATTTGGATGATTTCTGTGGTTCAGGGCCCAAACTGAGCCTCCCATGCAGATGTGAACCAAGCTAGACAAGTCCATTGAGTTCAACCAAAGGAAGGGGGAGGGTGTACTTTTGGCAAGGTTTTCCCCCATATTTTTTGTCTGGTACATTTATAGTAAATAAGTTCATCATATGCCTCTTAAACATCTCTTCTCAAGACTAAACAAATTTCATGCTTTTAAAAACTTTCTACATAACTAAGATTTTTCTTTCCCTTCATGAGTTTTGTTGCGTGTCTTTGTACCTTCTCCAGCTCCAGGGTATCCTTTCAATGAAACGGTGCCAGAAACCGGGCAGTGTATCCCATATGAGGCCACAGTTCAGCAACATTTGTAAGATGGCAGAGGTCCTGCCATCTGACTTGGCCATTTGAAAAACATAAGTCTCCTTTCCAGCCATTCCTTAGTTGATTTACTTGTATGCTTTGAATCATCGTCTTGTTGCATCACAGCTTGAGGACATGGACAGATGTCCTTACATTCTCGTGTAATAGGTTTTGCTACACTTTTTAATTTATGATTCTCTTAATGACTGCAAGGTATCCAGGTCCTGTGGCACAGCAAAGCAGCCTCAAACTATCATGCTCTTTCTACAATGCTTTGCAGTTAGAACGAAGTGCGTTGTTAGAGTGCAGCGTTCTGTTCCTCCAGACAAAGTTGTGCATATGTGCTAAAATGTTTCAATCTTGTCTCATCTATCCATACAACATTTCCCCACAGGCACTGGGGCGTCCTTCCATGAACTCCTACTTGTTCAGTGTTAATTTAATAATAGACACAAGATTAGAAGATTCTACAGTTTGCGAGCCTTTGGTACTCCAGTGTGTTTTTTGCCTCTTTGAGGACGGTTGTAGTGCTTTTTCGAGTGAACTCAACAGGATGAACCTTCTAGGGAGCAGTAGGAATTTTCTACAATTTGTCTGTAATTTCTTAGTGTGATATACATCCAGGTCTTTAGCAAAGCATGCATCTACATAACACTTCTAAGGTCAATTAAAAATTGTTTGCATTAAAGTATGGTTCCCACTAACCAATCTTTATTGAGAACGGCTATGTTCCCATGACGTTTTTTTCAGTTCGTCTTTTTTCCCCTCAAAATGGTGTCCATCATTTTTCCCTCAAAATGACGTCCGTCATTTCTCATTGGCGCCTGTCTTTACAATGATGTCTGTTGGTACATTATTTTAGTTCAGGCCCCTTTGGGAGTGGTTCTTTTTTGAAGGTCCATTGATTTTACTAGTCATAAAAAAAAAAAAAGTGCGTTGACGACATTAAAATTTGCACAATAACATGCAAAGGTCATGTCATGTTAATTGTCATGAACTTTAAAGGGCAACTCCGGCGAAATTTTTTTTTGGCTTATTTAACACACATTACAAAGTTATATAACTTTGTAATGTGGTTAAATACCCGGTCTGGCCCCCTTCCCCCACTTTCCGACCCCCGACCCCGGAAGTTAAAGAATGTATACATTACCTATTACGGTCGTCACGGTCCTCTTCTCCCGGGCGGCATCTGGTGACGGGTGACGTCAGAGCTGGGGGCGGTCCGGGTCTTCTTCCTCTTCGGCGTCTTCATTGAGAGTGAATGGGAGAGAAAAGGCTGCTGGCGCACATGCGCACCAGCAGCCTTTTCATTGGCTGGAGCGCATCACATGGCTTCCAGCTTGCTCAGCCCTGATTGGCTGAGCTTGCTGGAAGCCATGTGATGCGCTCCAGCCAATGAAAAGGCTGCCGGTGCGCAAGCGCACTGGCAGCCTTTTCTCTCTCATGGACCCGGAAGCAAGAGACATCGCTGGATGGCGGGCGCAGGTGACGGTGAGGCGGACGGCGGGCGAATGGAGTGGCGATCGTCACCGGAGGGATGGTAAGTATGGCGTCTGTGTGTGTCTGTGTTTTTTTTTTTTGGGGGGGGGGGGGGGGTCACGCCGGAGTTGTCCTTTAATTTGACATTCGTGCAAAAAATGTTTGTTATTTAATGCATTGTGTGTACTGGGTGTCCAGTCATTCCATTGACGTCAATTAAAAAACTGTAAACTGTAAAAACAGAATTTTTTTTTTTTTTTTTTAAATGCACGTCTTATCTTTTTTGTGTGTGTTTATATATTTGGCAAAGCAAATAATTCACATCTCCTTATTTAAAACACCTTTTAATTAGCTTTTGAGGAAGTAAAAGAACACAGAGGTTCAATTACTAATCTAGGATGATTAGACAACACTGTACTAGTTATCAAGCAAAAAAAAAATAAAAAAAAATTATATATATATTTATATATTTGCAAAGGGTTCACTTACATTTTCATTGCAACTGTACACTATATTATTTTTGGCTGTTACTGACTATGTAGATTTGAAACACCATGTCAAAATCCCCATAATCTTTGATGAGAGGGATAAGCGGCTGTCGAGTTAATGCTTGCAGCACTGTAGCCTGTATGACATTACATTTACAGTTCTCAGAATGCCAGGTATGTGAACTTCACCTTGTTAATAAATAATTCAGGCTGCAGTCCAGTCACATTTCAATCAGCACTCGAGCGGAGCAGAGTAACTTAATCCCATCATTTACCATGTCTTCAAGTTATGTGTCAGATTTAACAGGACAGGTATGAACAACTATCCGCACTTCTATTTTAAACCACTTAATGGAACTAATCTTGATAAAGAATGCTGAATTACAATGACAAATAGATTAATCAGCTATAATATGCCTAATATTTTTTGCCCATGTTATGTACACTCATCATTATTAGGCCTACAGCATCATCAGTCCAGCACAGCTGCATTCATTCGTGTTTTATTATTGTAACTGCGTGAAGTGATCACCAATGTGACCCGCAGAAAATCAGTGTTTAATGTGTCAGACCCAGTGGTCTGTCGATGGTCAGCTGACTTTCTGTGAATTAAATGATGACATTGGATCACTCTTTGCAGACCCCTTCTCACTACTACTTCAGTCTCTATGGGATCTGTGTTACTTTTATTTTTTTTTTTAGTTTCTTGCTATGATTTTTCTTGCCGTTTTGTTCACACTATGAAGTTTGCACGCAGCCGTGCCTGACAAACAGACATAAATATATATAATTCTAGAACAGGTTTTTATTCTGTGTACACTAAGAGGAGTATATATGATGAGTACTGATACTTGCAGTTTGCCGCAGCAATTTTCTATTTTTGTCTGTTAGCCATGGTAGTGTGCAAACTGCATAGTGTGAACAAGTGTGAGTGAGGCGGCGATTTGTTTATTTTTTTTGTATGCCTGATGACACGTCAACTTTTTTGTAATGGCATTGGCGCTTTATATTTAAGACCTTAAAAAATATACTTTTCTTAAAAAAACTAATCTAAAATTATGGTAAAAGACAGTTAAGATAAGAAGTTTGTGCTGCTCCACAACGCAAGTAGTTTCTAATGAATATCTACAAATTCTAGGAAATTGCTACTTTAGCCCCTTTCTGTTCTCCAGGGCAGTAAGGGAAACTGAAATGAACTGTGATGAGTTGCCAAATTACCATAAATTACAGGAATTACATTGCCTACATAGACCTTCTACGTGGCCATCTTTCAGCAGTCTGTTTTCAGCTTGTTAAAACATGTTAAAATGCACAAGTGCATCTGAGGTTATGTCATTTGAAAAGTTTCGGAATGCAAAAATGGTTGGCATTTCAAAATCTAAGTCACAAGACTTATAAGCATATACCTGTTTCCAAGACAGAACATTAAATAAATAACCCCTGGGGAGGGTAACAAATCAATAATAAACTGAAGATAAAGATGGGGTAAAGATAACATCTAATAAAAGTAACAAGAGGAACAAGCACAGGAAGAAACAAGGGCTGGTGTAAAAAGGCAAACTGCATGTTGTTGAAAGGGCCAAAATAAAAAGGTCACAGTGAGGCAAATTAGATCATAATAATGGAAAAATCTAAAACAATAAAGACACTATTTGAATTTTTACATACATAAAAGACTTATTCTACACTGCATAAAAAGTTGAGTAAATCAAGTAACTGATCTATAGCGTGGATTATAAGGCAGAATTTTTTTTATTTAGCATTCTAAAGGATTCACAGGCTTCTTTAACCCCCTGATCAGCCAACCCTGTGTAAGCTATTCTCCTACTGATCTCTTGATCAAGTAGGTTTGTTTAATAAAAGCAGATCAAGGTTGTTCCTCAACAACGCAACCATAGGAGAATCACCATGTGAATGCTGTACATTAAAAGATAAGTGAGGATGGACACACTGGCCAGGAGCTTGATTCTTTTGGGGTGGGCATATCCCTAACCTGTACCACCAGTTCATGCTTGTCGTCTTCCCATACAGCATGTGAACCTCTGGCTTTCCAGACCCTTTTCCATTTATTTTCTATGACCAGTACATTGAGAAAATAACAACTTACAGAAAAATGACTCTGGACTCTGGAGATACACAGCATTAACCCTTTCTATTAATTATAAAGACTCATTTTTTGCATGAAAAAAAATAAAATTTGGACTGCACTGCTTTCTCTTGGTCATTTTTGCTTTTGATAATTTTTGATTATCAAGTTTTTTTCTAGGTTTAACTTATTGTGAAACAGTATGAACAGCAGAACTGACTTAAAGTCACATTATAAGATAAGGAATTCAACAGAACTGTAGAAAATTAGCAATAAAAAAATATATAACTACCTTATTAAATATGCTTTCAAAGTTAATATCTTCTCGTAATGCAGTTTTAGTCACATCATCTGGTTTCAGTCTCTGTTGAAAACAAGAAAAAAAAATGGAATTAATGACTCTCGTCTACTTAAAGTTTATACAAAAGTAGAAAAACTCAAAAGTGTTTCCTAAGTGTTTTGGGGCCCTTTTACGTGGCCATAATCGAGCACTGATCAGCGAGATCATCACTCGCTTGCAGTGTAGTCAGCCGCACATCTCCTGTTTAGAGAGAGTGATTTGCAGCCGATAGCTAACAAAATCATAACTATCATATGAGACAACAGTGAGCGCTTGCTTGCTCGTCAGCTGATCACTGACCCTTTTACACAGGCCGATTATTGGGTGCATGAGTGTTGCTAGGAACCATCAAGAACTCTTAACGCCCAGTGTAAAAGGGTCTTTAGGAGCCACATGTAGCTGCCCAGCTCACTGAATGTGACTTGCTTACAATTCCTAACATTTAGGGCACCATGGTTTTACTTAAAGAGATATTCCTGTAAACCATTTCATTTGACAGTAAAGTGAGGTCAGAACCCCCTCAGACAGGGTACAAGTAAGTTTTATTCGGGAAAACCCCTTTAAGGAGAGCTAGTCTGTATTATTTACTAAATGTAAGCCTAATGTTGTCCAAATTATTTTCTTAACGGGTCGGTCAGTGCTCCATCCAGGGTAGTGTCACCCAATGGCCCCCTACAATGAATACAAGAGTAACTGTTCTATAGAACAGGAGGTGGAATATCATAAACAAATAATGGTCCAATAGTTAGGTATAAAAAACTACTAGTAAATTAAACCAAATAACAACTACTGACTTGTTTTTATTAAAAAAAGGGATAAACCTGATCCTCCAAGGTGCAATTTGTACTAGAAAAGCTTGTTGTAAGAGCCTAATGTCTTACATAATGTTGACTTCACTGAACAGCAGGTACTGAACTCAGCCGTGAAAACATGATGAAGACAATGAATCATTTGCCTCGAAAAGGCTTTATATTTTCCAGAGTATTTTAGTTTCTAAATTCTTCCTGAAGACATCACATGTGACAGCCTAGGGAGTCCTCCTTGTGTTAAAGTGTATGGTATTCAAGGTTTTTTTTTCCACTGATATGAATGAAAATTATATTTCTATACACCTCACATTCTGATGTAAAAGCCTAAAGAGTATACAGAAATTAGTGTAACTAGATAAAAACTATACAATAGCCTACCCAAAAGCTTCTCAAAGAAAGTTGTGTGCTCAGAGCAGTTTTGGTGTTTCAGAGTCAGGATCACGTGTCCTCCTTATCTTTGATGGGCTGGGTAAGCAATTATAACCCTGACCACTGGCTTCAGTGTGCCTGCCTCAAGTAAGCAGTTAGCTGAACTCCATATGTTTTCCCGTGCGTCTCCATCCCCCTTCGTCTTCTTCCCTGTGCGGCTCCCTCCCCCTGCATCTTCTTTCCCATGCAGCTCCCTCCCCATGCCTCTTCTACCTGCGGCTCATTTCACAGTGCAGCCATTACGCTCAAGAGTCCCAGCGGTCCAATGGCATAAGGTTTTGAGATCTAATATGCTTCTTTGATTAATAAGCATTTATTCGAGTCACTACTATCCATCGGGGCTTTAACCCTTTCTAGGCCCATATACTTCATACAGCTAGTGTCCCCTTTATAGGTGGTGCGAATGTGCTCGATGAGGCGAGGCACGCCTTTGCCCATCCTGACCGAATACATATGTTCTTTAAAACGAACTCATAGCTTTCTTTTAGTCTTACCGATATAAAAGAACATACAAGGGCAGAAAATAACGTAAACCACAAACGTGCTCTGGCAAGTTATAAAATCAGTCACTGGTACCTCTGTGCCGTTTACCCTAATATATGACTTGTCATGCATATGGTTACAATACCCGCACTGTCTGCATTTCTTATTACCACTAGGCAGGGTTTGTTTAAGCCAGTTAGGTTCTTGGGTACTTACACTCTGAACGGTGTTGAGTTTGTCACAGATTGTACTATTTTTCCTGACAGGATAACTGGAGGGTTACATACTTTATGGTTCAAATCTGAGTCTGTTTCTAGAATTCTCCAGTTTTTCCTGATAGCTTACAATAGTTTTAATTAGTGAAGTGTTTTGAAAAGAGAAAGAAAATCTAGAAACAGACGCAGATTTGAACCCTAATGTGGTTGGACCGCTGGGACTCAATGAGCGTAATGACTATATAATAACTGCCTGTGGAAGTGTTTTTTACCTTTGTTTTCACTGTTTAATTGGTGAGGGTATTTAAACACACCCCTCCCTAGAGTCAGGTGACTTCCTGGCAGGAAGAAGTGCCGAGTGGGCGCAAAACGTCATTTCAGTGGTGTATTCGGTCCATCAGTCCTCCCTCACCTTTCGGATGGTAGTCTGATGCGATAAAGGATTTTCAAGCTTGGAAGATCCCCGAGTGCCCCAATTTCTTTCATCTCTACCTTGCGGCATTATTATACATATTTTATGAATATATTTTTGGAATATATTTTTTCCTCCTGGTAATACTCCAACACCCAAGAAACTTGTAGACAAGAAGACGCAGTAGGAAGACGACGCAGGGGAGCTGCATTGGGGAATGAGCCACGGGTAGAAGAAGACGTGCTGCGGAGTATATATTATTCATAGATTTATACTTAGGTATATTGTTTACCTTTGCACTTTACAATGTATATGAGGTTATGTTTACAACTAGCATACAATGTGTTATTGGCACTTTAATTGCTTTGCACTATTCACAAATACAGTGATACCTTGTTTTAAGAGTAACTTGGATTAAGAGCATTTTAGTTTTTCAAAATTGACAGTTTTTCAAAATTGTGACTTGGTTTAAGAGCATCGCTTTGGTTTAAGAGCTCCCTGGAAGCGGGAGTTGGGAGGGGCATAGTCTGCATAGCGGGGTCTACAGCACTGTACTCTGATCCAGGAAGTCTCCCTTACCTTCCAAATAATGGAAGATGTAGTTCAGGCTGGGGCTTACATCAGGAGACAGGACTATGGAGGTAATCTCTTCATAGCTCCCCAGAGTGTTGCTAAACTGTGCTCACTCTACACCCTTCTGATTCCTTCATACTCCCTGCAGTCTCTGTCAGCCCTTGTGTGTCCCATCCTCTCATCATGGGGATCTGCACCTTAATCCTGTATCTACAAACTGCTGCTGCTGTTTTTCAGGTTTATGCACTTACTGTACATTATACTCTACATGCTGATTGCTATACTGTACACTAACTTATATCACCACATATTCTGCTGTTTCTAAATGTTTGTTTCATTTGTTTTACATGTTATTCAGAAAAAAAAAAAAAAAAAAAAATTTTGGGGTGTGGAACCAATTGTCTGCATATCAATGATTCCTTATAGGAAGTTTTGCTTTGGTTTAAGAGTGATTTGGATTACAAGCACAGTCCCGGAAAAATTATGCTCGTAATCCAAGGCACCACTGTATATAGCTTTAAACAGCAGTCAACGCAAATCAAATGTTCCACGCTCTGTTTTGGACGAACCTGAGCGTGCTTGAACTGCTTTACAGCAAGCCCTATGGACCAAACATACAACAGACAGGATCTGTCCTATCCAGATGAATGAGAAAGTGCTTTTGGGGTGTGCTCAGTGACCTCATTCTACAGAAAAAGGTAATTCAACAGCTGTATATTGGAATCACCTTTACTGTACTGTTGTCTGTGTTGATATGAAGCATGACATTGCGGGACAATGAAGAGGAACTCTCAGCTTAGTGCCTAGTTTTCTTTATATTATAGTTACTTTTTTGAAGAGAATGCCAGAAATACTTCTGAAGTCTATAATTTGAGGACGTGTCCAAAATAATGTTTGCAGCCTGTAGGAACTAGCTAAAGGGCTATGCTGCGGCAGTTTTGTACAGAACCATGTCAGATTTCTACACTCTCAGCATTTCTAATATTTCTAATTAATAGGTAGTTAGGTTTCAGCTCCAGAAAGATTTCTTACAATTTATGGCCTGAAACAAGATAACAGAAGTGTGTCAAACAGTATGGTTATTATAGAGGCACCAACCTAATCAGGGAGAAGGCAAACTGTGACCATCACCTGTTGTGAATGGCCCAATCCTAAGTTATCTATAAACTGGCGTCACCTTTTTAATTGTAAACCTGTCTGTGATAATGAAAGATCTGTAGAGAACAAAAAGTGTCTGCCTATTAGGCTTGGTGGACAGAAGTAAAGAAAAAAAAATAATAACACCAAAAAAATCTTACAAAATATTGTTTACCATTAAAAGGAGAACTCAGTCGGTTTACTCTTTTAAATTACAAGTTATATAAATTAGTAATGTATGTTAATTAGCTATATGGCCCGTTCCACCCCTCTACCACCTCGGACACTGCCTGGAAGTACAAAAAAAGCAAACATACCTAATAACTATTGACCATGTCCTCTTCTCCTGGCACCATTTTGTGCCGGTGTCATCAGAGTGGGAGACAAGCATTATCTTCCTCCTCTTCTGCGTCTTCCTGTAGAGCCGAATGGGAGAGAAAAGGCTACTGTTGCGCTGATACACTGTAGTCTTTTCATTGGCTAGAGCACATCACATGGCTTCCAACTTGCTCAGCCCTGATTAGCTGAGCAAGCTGGAATCCATGTTAAGTGATCCATCCAATAAATAAAGGCTGCCGGTGCGCATGACCATCAGTAGCCTTTTCTCTCCAATTCATATCATTGGAACCCGGAAGTGAGGGAGACCAGAAGTGACGATTGTCACCGGAGGCATGGTGAGTATGAAACGTATGTGTGTCAGTGTTTGTGTTTTTTTTCTTAGTAGCGCTGGAGTTGTCCTTTAAGTTAAAAGGGTAGTGTAAAACTTGCAGCCCTCCAGACGTTGCAAAACTACAATTCTCATCATGCCAGGACATTTAAATCTTTGTCTGCCCTGGCATGATGGGAACTGTTGTTTCGCAACAGCTTGAAGGCCGAAGAATTGACACATTTGATTCAAAAACCTGATTATTTTCTGATGTTCTCCTTTTAAGGAAGCATAGTCACATATAGGAAAACCACATAATTTTTGCATTACTTCAATGACTTCAATCATGAAATATTAAATAATAAATAATAAAGTATGCAGATACTTCTATTTGTGAGTCTGAAATGCTTATTTGCCTGCTATATTCAGTACTGTAAAAAAATAAATAAGTTATGTCAACATGAACCTACCAAAATAACTTTCTGTACTTAGCTGCTGTATGCTCTGCAGGAAGTGAAGTTGTTTTCTAGCCACTTCTGTCTGTATCAAAACTGTCCAGAGCAGGAGAGATTTTCTATGAGGATTTGCTACTGCTCTGGAAAGTTCCTGACATGAACAGAGGTGGCAGCAGAGAGCACTGTGTCAGACTTGAAAAAAAAACACTTCCTGAAGGACATATAGCAGCTGATAAGTATTGGAATACTTAAAGGTTTCTTTAAAAAAAAAAAGTCAATTACAAACCCTTATAACTTTTTGATACTAGCTGATTTGAAAAAAAATTTCCTTCAAGGAAATGTTCCTCAACAACCCATATTTAAAAACTTTACAAATAGTTTCTCAACTAACCAGAAAAAAATATATTTCCATATCTCATTTCCAGCTGCAAGCACACTGGACCGCTTTACCCATCTGCTATTACAAACCACAAGCCTAACATGGTAATCTAAAATAGAAGCGGACCCTCTAATTTACTGTACATTAGGATGCCACGTACATAGATGACATATGAGCTTTATATATCTTAGGAATTAAAGAACTTATTCTAAATGATAGAAACAGCATAATCCTAAGGATTCCCTCATTACTAAGTGGCAATACCTCACAGTAAAGACATTAAAGCGACTCTGTACCCACAATCTGACCCCCCAAACCGCTTGTACCTTCAGATAGCTGCCTTTAATCCAAGATCTGTCCTGTGGTAGGTTCGGCAGGTGATGCAACTATTGTTCTAAAAAAATACTTTTGAACCTGAAGCCCGTGCCAAACGGGAGTACCTGTGCCCTAACTTTGCACCACCCCTCCGTCCCTCCTCCCCACCCTCTTCATCATTAGGAATGCTGCTGTGTCATTTTCTCCATGCTGAACATTGCACAGGTCCTTAATGATCCAGCCCATGTGTCGGGCTGCCACAGGTGGGGAAGAGGCGGCAATCTGCCTGGAGAATTCCTAATGATGAAGAGGGTGGGGGGGAGGGACGGAGGGGTGGTGCAAAGTTAGGGCACAGATACTCCCATTTGGCACGGGATTCAAGTTTAAAAGTATTTTTTTTAGGACAATAACTGCATCACCTGCCGAACGGACCCCAGGACAGATCTTGGATTAAAAGCAGCTATCCAAAGGTACAAGCGGTCTGGGGTGGGCAGATTGTGGGTACAGAGTCGCTTTAACACTACTGCAGGATTTACATACAGTAGATATTATCAGACCAACTTTTTTTATTGTCAAAGTATCTAAATAAAAAAAGAGAAATAAACTGCAAATAGACTTCATCAAAACATGTCCTATGATATAGGATAGGGGGAGATTTATCAAAGATGGTGTAAAGTGAAACTGGCTCAGTTGCCCCTAGCAAGATTCCACCTTTCATTTTTCAAAGAGTCTGTGAGGAATGAAAGATGGAATCTGATTGGTTGCTAGGGGCAACTGAGCCAGTTTCACTTTACACCATGTTTGATAAATCTCTCCCATAGTGTCTACACCACACACACCTGTGTCCATGGTAACAGACTACAAACAAATTGTGTAGTCTGATACGGCAGTCACACTCTTTTGTCCCTCCTTGGTAAACCATTAAATGTCTAATCTTAAAAAAAAAAAAAAACAAAAAAAAACAACAAAAAAAAAAAAACAGACGGTGGGGGTGGGGGGGGGGGGGGGGGGGGGGGGAGTATATATTCTATAGGCCCTACATCCACAGACATATAAAGGAGAAAACCTGGGAGCAGAGTCAGGGCCCTATTACACCAACAGATTATCTGACACATTTTTTAAGACAAAGCCAGGAATGGATTTGAAAAGAGGAGAAATCTCAGTCTTTCCTTTATTACCTGTTTCATGTTTATAGTCCATTACTAGCTTTGGCTCAAAAAAAAATCTGTCAGATAATCTGTTGGTGTAATAAGGCCCTTATATTGTTGTTCTAAAGTTGCAAATGCTTGCGTCTGCTGTCAATAAACCTAACACCTGGAATAGTTTTAGTTTAACTGTTTGTATCAAGATGAAGAGAATAATTTTTGTTTCTGAGATCGAGAAGCCTTATCTTAGGGCCCTATTCCACTGGACGATTATCGTTCAGATTATCGTTAAATTGTTCGAATCTAAACGATAATCGTTCGGTTGAAATGCAGTTGACAATTAACGACCGAACGAGAAATCGTTGCTTTATAAGACCTGGACCTATTTTTATCGTTGCTCGTTCGCAAACGTTCGCAAATCGTTCGCATTGAATAAGACAGCGTCCGGTTGTTCGCAATAGATACGAACGCAATAGCGAATAAATAGCGAAGAAATAGCGAAGAGAAACTATCGCAATTACGATCATAAGTAGCGATTATCGTTCCATGGAAATGAGTGAACGTTTTCAGGTCTTTCGCAATAGCGGTCGTTTGAGATCATTAACCGTTAACGATTATGCAAACCATAATCGTCCGGTGGAATAGGGCCCTTACACTTAACGTTTCTTCTATTGTAATGAATGCACACTTTCAAAAGAAAAATGCTCACAGCCCCCAAGCCTGCCAAACCACAATTGTGTAATCTGCTCCATGGATAGCTTTAAGTAAACAAAATGTTCTTCTGGCTCCAACCCAGTGGTCAGAAGTATCCCAAAACTAATCCAAAACAATCACATCGGCTACAGTTCTGTGTGTTACTTTTATTCCACTAGTCTACCTAGAAGAGCTAATCTATCTATATCTATTATGAATTATAAGTTAGGCATCTTCAACTCTGTACACATGGGCAACACAATTAAAGGGGTTTTCCGGCAAAAATATACTAATGAGCCATCCACAGAATAGTTCATCAGTCACTGACTGGCGCCTGCCAGTTGCAGTTCGTCTACACTCACTGTGTAGGGGTGGCAACCTGTAACTGCAGCTCAGGTCCCTTTCAAGTAAATGGGAGCTGAGCTCCAGTTAAAAGTTGCCACTGCTACATATTTTGTGTACTGTAGTGCAGGTTGTGCAGTGCGGGTGCTGAATATCGGCACTCCGCCAATCAGTAACTGGTGAGTTATTTGGCGGATAGCTTGAGTGTTTATTTTGGAATAAATCCCTTTAAGCATACCATACTACTAGATTTCTCCTTTTAGACAGGCTGTGGATGCCCCTAGCCATGGGTTTGTGGCTACTGGCAGGACAATGGGAGTGTGAATGTGGCCTTAATCCATCAACTGTCCACAAACCCCCATACAGTAAACAATGTACTACAGTCTCGGACTGGCCCACAGAGCAGCAGGCGGATCCCTACCTACAAAAACTGATTACAGTGCTGTTTTTTCATGGTGGCAGTGACATACTGTACCTGTCAAAGATGGACCCCAACAGCACCTAATGGATAACGCTTACCTATAATGGGGTCAGTTAGTTACATAGTCAGTAAAGTTAAAAAAAAAAGACATGTCCACAAGTTTGAACCAAGAGGGGATGGATGGATAAAGGGAAGAGAAATGGAAGATGGGTACATTCTATTCATATGCATTTATGTTATTTTGTTCTAAGAACTTGTCTAAGCCTGTTTTGTTCCACTGTTGTTGGTGTGACCAGATCCTGTGGTAGACTGTTCCACAGATTCACTGTTATCAAGGTAAAGAAGGCGTGCTGCCTCCGGAAATTGAACCTTTTTTTCTCCAGGCGGAGGCAGTACCCCCTTTGTCTACCTGGAACATCTTTTCCCCATATTTCTTATGACAATATCCTGCAGCCACTGGTAGAGCATTGGAGTTTGGACAAATTCGAGTGTGCTCGAGGTTTGCTCATCTCTAATCATGTGCAGCTGAAGCCCAGAAAGGAGGTGGACTCTGTTAATGAACTGAATTCAGCATTAGGATATGTGCACACTACGGAGCTTGGAAATTCCCAGCGGAATCCGCACAGCAGTCCCTACTTAAAGTTCCGCCTGTCCCATAGACTCAATGATATTTTGAAGCTCAATCCAATGTCCACCCAAAGAATTGACTGATCTGAAACTCTCTCCTGTCCGTTCGGCAGTGGCTTATACTTTATGTCTTCTCTTACTTTCAATATTGCAAGCTGCTCTGTCTCTAGTAAGGTGCGGGACGACTGAGAAAAGGTGGATGCCGGCAAGAAAGGTAACAGAACCACATTACAAAGTTATATAACTTTGCCATGTAGTGCTAGATTTAAGAAAAAAAGAACTACCCCTTTAACAGTTCAATGCACCATTAAAATTGCATGCCGTATTCTCATTGTGATGCCTCAGACTGATTTGGACACACCAGCATCCTCAACTAGTTCCTCAAAAGTAGATACAGAATCAAGTGCTCCTGGCTGTGTGTGCGATCATCATATATACCCAAGTACACACATGAAGGCCTATTTATAAACATTTTCCTTGAATCATAGGTAACCTTTAATTTTTATTAACTGTTCACATAATATTGATCCCACTTGGTGTTTTTGTTCTAAAATATTATGTTTTCCAAATAGACAGTACATCTACCTTACATTGAAATACTGTACATGGAAGTTCTGTCCTGGAAGAAACCTGTCCCAGTCACCGCGTGTGTTTCTGCATTGCAGACAGCACCTGGAACCACCACTTAATGCAGGGATAGTGTCCAGGTGCAGCTGCAATTATTGCTAAAAAACACGTATTAGCCTAGCTTTTGAAGCAGCTAGGTTCTTGTAATCCTGGATAACCTCTTTAACCCTTTCCCGCATATGGACGTACCGGCACGTCCAAATCTGCATACAGTTCCTGCAGATGGACGTGCCGGTACGTCCACGGGATGACAGGGGCGCAGGAGCTGCACTCCTGTCATCCTCGGCGGGGCCCGGCTGTCAGTGATAGCCGGGCACCCGCCGCAACTGCCGAGATCCGTGACGTGCCCGGATCCCGGCAGTTAACCCCTTAGTGGCCGCCGATACGGCGGTCACTAACGGGCCGGCGCTGTACTACATTTCATCTCCCCCCACCGTGAATCCACGGCGGGGGGAGATGAAATAAGTCAATCAGACCCCAGATCAGCCCCCCTAGTGGGCTGGTCACTAACCCTCTCCCTCCCCGCGGCGGCCACTAATGTCTGTTCAAAGTGATCAGAATCCCGGTACAAGCGATCAGCGGTATATACTATATACCGCTGATCGCTTGTGCCATGTGGAACCCGGCACTTTTTATCCCCTGTCACCATCAATGATTGGTGACAGGGGATAAAAAGTGTCACCGTGCCCCCCCCCCCCCAAGTCGCCCCCCCACCCCCCCTGTCACCCTCGTCCCCCAGTCACCCCCCCCTTCCCCATATACTCACCTGCTCCTGGAGCTCCTTCCTCCTCGACGTCCAGGCTGGTTATGAAGTGCGCATGCGCTCCATAACCAGCCAACTCTGAAAATTTAAAGTGACAGAGACCAATTTGGTCTCTGTCACTGAACTATGATTACTGTGATAGAAAATATCACAGTAATCATAGTAATACAGTGAAAATGAATGTATAAAGTACAAAAAGTTACAAACATACAAAAAAATAAAACACACACTTTTTATTATAGTAATAATTACTCCCAAATTACCCTTAACCCCCCCAGATTACCCGTAACCGCCCCAGGTTGTCCGTAATCACGCCAGATTGCACGTAACCCCCCAGATTACACGTAACCACCGCATGTTGCCCGTAACCACCGCACGTTGCCCGTAACTACCGCACGTTGCCAGTGACCCCCTCCAGATTGTCCATAATCACCCCAAATTACATGTACCCACCCCAGATTACCTATAAACACTTCAGTTTATCCATAACAATGCCAGATTGTCTGTAGCCCCCCCCCCCCCCCCAGGTTTCCCGTGACCACCCCAGGTTGCCGTAATCATGCCAGATTACATGTAACCCCCCCAGATTGCACGCAACCACAGCAGGTTGCCTCTGAACACCGCAGGATGCCTCTGACCACCGCACGTTGCCACTGACCACCGCACGTTGCCACTGACCACTTCACCTTGCCTCTAACCACCCCAAATTGCCAATGACCGCCTCCAGATTGCCCGTAACCACATCAGATTACAGGTACCCACCTCAGATTACCTATGAGCACTTCAGTTTATCCATAACCACCCCACGTTGCCCGTAACCACCCCAGGTTGTCTGTAACCACAGCAGGTTGTCCGTATCCATGTCACGTTGCCCGTAACCACCCCAGGTTGCCTGTAACCACCCCAGGTTGCCTGTAACCACCCCAGGTTGCCTGTAACCACAGCAGGTTGTCCGTATCCATGTCACGTTGCCAGTAACCACCCCAGGTTGCCGTAACCACCCCAGGTTGCCTGTAACCACCCCAGGTTGCCTGTAACCACCCCAGGTTGCCTGTAACCACCCCAGGTTGCCTGTAACCACCCCAGGTTGCCTGTAACCACCCCAGGTTGCCTGTAACCACAGCAGGTTGCCTGTAACCACAGCAGGTTGCCTGTAACCACAGCAGGTTGTCCGTATCCATGTCACGTTGCCCGTAACCACCCCAGATTGCCCGTAACCACCCCAGGTTACCCGTAACAACCCCAGGTTGCCTGTAACCACCCCAGGTTGCCGCGACCACCCCATGTTGACCGTATCCACCTCATGTTGACCGTATCCACCTCATGTTGACCGTATCCACCCCAGATTACCCGTTACCACCCCAGGTTGTCTGTAACCACAGCAGGTTGTCCGTATCCACCCCACATTGCCTGTAACCACCCCAGGTTGCCCGTGACCACCCCATGTTGACCGTATCCACCCCAGATTACCCATAACCACACCAGGTTGTCTGTAACCACAGCAGGTTGTCCGTATCCACCCCACGTTGCCTGTAACCACCCCAGGTTGCCGGTTATCACCCCAGGTTGCCTGTGACCACCCCATGTTCACCGTATCCACCCCAGATTACCCGTAACCACCCCAGGTTGCTTGTAACCACCCCAGGTTGCCTGTGACCACCCCATGTTCACCGTATCCACCCCAGGTTGTCCGTATCCACCCCAGACTACCAGTAACCACCCCAGGTTGTCCGTATCCACCCCAGATTACCCATAAGCACCCCAGGTTGCCCGTAACCACCCCCAGATTACCTGGAACCACCCCAGACTGTCCGTAACCACCCCACGTTACCTGTAATCTCATTTTTTTTTATTGTATTTTAGTAACTGCGCTATTCTAATAACCAATACTAGCTGCGGTTTTGCTCCAGCAAATTGGCGCTCCTTCCCTTCTGAGCCCTGCTGTGTGCCCATACAGTGGTTTACGCCCACATATGGGGTATCGTTCTACTCAGGAGAACCTGCTTTACAGATTTTGTGGTACGTTTTTTCTCCTGTTTCTTGTGAAATTTAGAAATTTTAAACTAAACATACATATTATTGGAAAAATTCGAGTTTTTCATTTTTACTAGCCAATTTTGAATACTTTCCTCCAATACCTGTTGGGTCAAAATGCTCACCACACACCAAGATGAATTCTTTAAGGGGTGCACTTTCCAAAATGGGGTGACTTATGGGGTGGGTTCACTCCACTGGCACTACAGGGGCTCTGCAAACGCACCTGGTGCTCAGAAACTTCTTCAGAAAAATCTGCACTGAAAATGCTAATTGGCGCTCCTTCCGTTCTGAGCCCTGCTGTGTGCCCATACAGTGGTTTATACCCACATATGGGGTACCGTTCTACTCAGGAGAACCTGCGTTACAGATTTTGCGGTGAACTTTCTCTCCTGTTCCTCAAGAAATTTAGAAATTTCAAACTAAAGGAACACATTATTGGAAAAATTCGCGTTTTTCATTTTTACTGTCTACTTTTGAATACTTTCCTCTAATACCTGTGGGGTCAAAATGGTCACCACACCCCAAGATGAATTCTCTGAGGGGTGCACTTTCCAAAATGGGGTGACTTATGGCGGGATTTTACTCCGCTGGCACTACAGGGGCACTGCAAACGCACCTGGCGCTCAGAAACTTCTACAGCAAAATCAGCATTGAAAAAGCTAATTGGCGCTCCCTTCCTTCTGATCCTCGCTGTGTGCCCATACAGTGGTTTACGCCCACATATGGGGTACCGTTGTACTCAAGAGAATCTGCTTTATAAATTTTGGGGTAATTTTTTTCTCTTGTTCCTCGTGAAATTGAGAAATTTCAAACTAAACGAACATATTATTGGAAAAATTTGAGTTTTTCATTTTTACGGTCTAATTTTGAATACTTTCCTCTAACACCTGTGGGGTCAAAATGCTCATCCTACCCCAAGATGAATTCTTTGAGGGATGTACTTTCCAAAATGGGGTGACTTTTGGGGGGGTTCTATTCTGCTGACACTACAGGGGCGCTGCAAACGCACCTGGTGCTCAGAAACTTCTTCAGCAAAATCTGCATTGGAAAAGCTAATTGGCGCTCCCTTCCTTCTGAGCCCCGCTGTGTGCCCATACAGTGGTTTACGCCCACATATGGGGTACCGTTGTACTCATGAGAACCTGTGTTACAAATTTTGGGGTGCTTTTTCTCTCATGTTCCTTTTGAAAATTAGAAACTTTACTCTAAACGTATATATTATTGGAAAATTTTAATTTTCCATTTTTTTACGGCCTAATAGTGAATACTTTGCTCCAGCCCCTGTAGGGTTAAAATGCTCATTATACCCCTAGATTAATTCTTTAAGGTGTGAAGTTTCCAAAATGGGGTCACTTATTGGGGTTTCCAGTATACAAGCCTCCTAAATCAACTTAAGAACTTGTCCCTAAAAAAATCAGTTTTGGAAACTTTCACGAAAATGTGGTAATTTGCTGATAAATTTCTAAGCCCCGTAACACCCTAAAAAATTAAAATATGTTTATGAAATAAAGCCAGAATAAAGAGGACATATCGGTAATGTGACTTAGTAACTAATTTATGTGCTACGACTTTCTTTTTTTAGAAGCAGAGAATTTCAAAGTTCATAAAATGCAAATTTTTTTAATTTTTCATGATATTTTGATGTTTTTCACAAAAAACACACAAAGTAGTGACCAAATTTTGCCACTAATATAAAGTGCCATATGTGACAAAAAAATAATCTCAGAATCGCTAGCATATGTTAAAGCATCACTGAGCTATGAGCGCATAAAGTGAGACAGGTCAGATTTTGAAAAATGATCCTGGTCATTAAGGCCCAAATAGGCTTAGTCTTGAAGGGGTTAAAGTGACTCTGTACCCAAAATCTGCACCCCCTTCACCCCAAAACCACTTGTACCGTTGGATAGCTGCTTTTAATCCAAGATCTGTCCTGGGGTCCGTTCGGCAGGTGATACAGTCAGTGTCATAAAAATAAAACTTGCAGCCCTGTGTCAAGGTGGCGTAGCTTAGCCTTGCACTGCCTCCCCACCCTTGTCATCATTAGGAATGCCCCTGGGCAGGATTTCTCCTCATCATCCCTTGTCTGAACACTGCACATGTGCTGGATCGTTAAGGCACATGTGCAGTGTTCAGACAAGTGATGAATAGTAGAAATGCTGCACAGGGGCATTCCTAAAGATGAAGAGGGCGGGGAGGAGGGACGAGGAGGCGATGCAAAACTAGGGCACAGACGCTTTGGGCCACGCCAATTTGACACAGGGCTGCAAGTTTTAAAATCGTTTTTAAAGGACAGTAACTGCATCACCTGCCGAATGGACCCCAGGACAGATCTTGGATTAAAAGCAGTTATTCAACAGTACAAGCGGTTTGTGGGTAGGCAGATTGCGGGTACAGAGTCGCTTTAAAGCAAACCTGTCATCTCTTTAACACTGCTTGAATCACGTGTCATAGAGGCAGTCCCAATTGATTATTATTACGTGCGATCATTATTACGTGCTATACAGGGCTGAATAACAAATCTACTGAGACATTAACTTTAACCCTTTAACGTTCTAGCATTATAAATTGATTTACACAATCACCAAAAAAAACCCAACACATTTCACAATGCAAAAAAAACCACTACACTACTATACTACAGGGAAAAATAAGGATATTCTATAAGTGTCACAAGCTGTAGGAAGGCATGTAGACCTTATCTTCAGACAGTCTTCAGTGCATTTTTATTCCAAATTGTCCAGATTTTCCGAAGCTCTGGGCACAAAGTGGATGATGACAGCATCTTCTAAAAATGTATACAGAACTGGCTATAGCCGGAGCATGATGTCAGCATACACTTCTGCTCTCCACCAGACTACTCATACAGGAACTTTCCTCCTTTTCCTGAATACTTACAGCAAACACTTCAGCCTTTAAAAAAGTACAAGAATTCCTAAACAAATGTACATTTAGCTTGGCAAGTATATGTGCCAAAATAAGCCAAGATCACAGAAGAAATATAACAAAAACATGGAAAAAATGTTGGATTAATATAGCTCAAATATTCCAGATGATCTGTAAGCGTGCGTTTCGAGTCAAACAAAAGACGGCATATGGAATTAAGGGTACTATGGCGCAAAAAAATACATCTTTTACCTTGATAGTTTGGATTTCTTCAAGAAGCCTTTGTGCTCGTCTTTGATTTTTGAGTACTTGTTCTTCTGTTCCCCTGATAATATAAATTAAAAGGAGTAAAAAAAGACAAGTCAAAGCAGGATAAATAGCATAATGAAGTTGCGTGAACATCTAAATGCCACATTAAAAATATCACATACACATTGTGTTTTCAACAAATGTACTTTATGTACTAAAATTATCTGCTTAATTAGCAGTAAAACAAATAAAATACAAGAGCTGCTGGTGATCAGTGGTTTACAATCAATGAAGCCTTGGCAGTGTCTTTCCGTTCTAGCTTTCATTACACAATTGGTGAGACTAGGACCTGATGTGTACTTTTCTTACACCCTCCTGATCCTAATTCACTATTCTTCACCCCTTCTTTCAGCAGGGGCATTTTCATTTTTATCACAGCAAGGGAAGCAAGAGTCAACTCTCCGATAAGGTAAAATCCCAAGGCTTTATTCAGGTGTAGACACCAGAATTAGAGCGAAGGCTGTTTCACACCACTGCGCATCATCCACTTCTCTTTTCATCCTTATGTTAACAAGCCATAACTAATTTATGATACGGTTCCATGCAGCATAGTATAGAGCAGGGGTCGGGAACATATGTGTGGGGGGGGGGGGGGGGGGGGGGGACTACAAAGCCATCAGCAAAACACATTAATGGTACGAAGTACTTTATTCTTCATTGGTAAGCAATATCATACCAATGTTATTAAAAAGAATTCTGAGATTTATTATACTTTAAGGGTGCATTCACACGTACAGGATCCATAGCAGATTTGATGGTGGTAACAGAGGGAACCACAAATTCTCGCAAACTACAATGAATAGCGACCAACAGGTTGGAGATTCTGCAAAATCTCTATAGACATTTGATGACTACAGGGCATCAAAACAATTTTGAAGAGTCTGTATATTATCTGAATATTATGAATCTGTTATATCAGTGTTTGGAACACTCGATATCTCATACTACCATATTTTGATAGTTGATTCTATTTTATTATGGGCTGTTCAATTGAATAACAAATAGTTATCATTGTGATAATATCATTCATTACTACTGATTTAAATGTATAAGTAAACATTAAAAAGGGTTGTGTCCATAAGAAAACTAGGTCTAAACTGGTGCATTACGTGACATTAAACATATTTCAAAAGTAGAAGCATTTCTGAACTGTTCAGTTTCTTACAGACCCAAGTGCCTGCATTGCCCTTGGCTATAACCCACAAAGATGAGCCAGACATGCTCTGTCAACTACAATGTCCAGGAAGTACTGGCAGTTCACCTCCACTGAGTTTGCAAGCAAGGGTGATTGTGGGAAAGTGTGTGCAATGCTGCATGGTAACCGCAGAGTCACTGTTTAGAGAAGAAACCAGGGGTGATTAAATCCATGGGGGGTAAAAATAGTACAGTGATGCAAAAAATACATGGCCAATAACTGTTAGATATTTCTCCTGTCCTCCCCATACACATGAATGTTCTGCACGACTGTTCCTATGTTTTTTAAGAAGAAGGGTAAGCCACTACGAAACAGCTGAGGCGATGGCTTACATTTGGAATCGCAGCTTATTTAGATTTCAGTGATACGTGTTCACATCACCCCGCTTTAGCGCATGTTTATAAACATGAGTGTAAACTTATTAGTCCAAGAGAGGCCGGAGTTTGGTGTAGATCCATCCCTCTGAGGTTCACCCTTGGGCAAATGCAAATTTTCAATAAATAACGGCCATTGCAACACCGGATGCTATTTATAAAAAAAAAATAACATTGTGTCCTATGAAATGTGGCTGCATTTTATGAGGCCACTATTAATCCAGACGCACTTTACATTGTCTGCAATGTGATTTGGAAGGCGGGCACACCCGAATGCGCCCGCATTCTAAATCAAAAGAAGTAAAGTTCAACCAGCTGGTACTGCCGTACCAGCCAGCGTCAATTTCACTGACTGCAGCCATCTTGGCATTTGCAGTGTGTTGTTGCACTTTTCTTTTGCGTCTGTATTTCAGCCATGGCCCTATGCATCTGCATAGTGTGATTAGTGGTATTGGACATTAAGAGAGCCTTAAGAGAGGCCAGAGTATAGTGTGGGTCCATCCCCTCTGAGGTCCACCTTCATGGTACACTCTATTTGATCAAATGATATGCCAAGACCCTAATTTTCTACAGTTTTTTCTATAGCAGTTTTGAAATGCTAAATATCTCCATTAACCATATGTCTTGGCATTTGTAATGTGTTGTTTCACTATTCTGTTTTTGTTTATGCATATAGCATATATGCTAGAAAACAAAACAAAAACAACTGTATACTACGTAGATATAACTGGTTTCAGGACAACAAGCAATGAATTCAAATATAAAAGTACTAACTTTTTGGATTTCAGCTGTGAAATGTGGCGGATTAGTTTGCGAATTGTTAGAGCTTTCACTTTCTTCACATCTTTCCGCATCCTTACCACCTGTGGGAGTAAAGGAATTCCAGACAAGTACCATGAGTAAGCAGCAGTGACTGGAAAATCACTTGCTAAAAGTGCATTAGAACAGTTCAACACAAACATTATAGCTGAATTAACCAACCGACAGTACTAGGTAGAATTGTACAGCCAACACTGTGATTCATACTAGCAGTCACAGGACCGTCATAACAGCTAATGGATATCTAAAAATCATACATGACAGCCAAAAATTAACTCTAGAATTCTAGTAGTAAATGCTCTTTAAAACCTTTTACAGATGTGCAGACCATAAGATGTACCCCATTTTTATTGAGTAGAAGTAGTGCGACAATAGATGTGGCACCTGGGAAACGGGATCCTGTGTGACACAGGACGGGCTGCATGAGAGAAGCGGGGGGTGGGGGGAGGGCTGGAGCTGCAATTTGGCCAGCATCTCCGAGCAGACCTCCCAGGACACGTAGTTATAAAAGGTATAATCAGGAAAGGAACGCCGTGCTCTCCAACTCTCAGCTGCAAGTCCTTCTCTGTTCGACCCAGTACTGTATTTCACTGAACATCTATGACACCTAGCTTAACCCTTTTACAGCTGTATAAATTTCACACTTTTTTTTATCCCCTTAGAGAAAAATGTAATTGTCAATGCAGTGGAGTATCTCCATATGTCCATGAGATCTGCAGTCTATTGGCACAATCTTCCACAAGCAGTTAGTAGCAGAGACATGGCAGCCATGGAGGCATTATAGGGGTTTTAGGCTGCTGTCAGCCCTAAAATCACAGCTTTTTGTTATAAAGTTTGGGAATTGGTTGCAAGACAAACACAAGAATAAAGGTCCTTTACACCTTAGATTTTTGTCAGCCTTAACCGATGTTTGAGGCGGGTTCAGAGGTTCAGTGTATGGGGCGCTCCTGACAGGCCATCAACAGATCATGTCTGTGGGTTTGTGCATATTGGAAAACCATCAACTGACCCCTTTATTCTGGGAGAGATAAGCCACAGTCAGAGCAGTCTGTGCCACTTGACCCCCTTCTCCCCATAGAAAACACAGGATCACTTGGCCGCGCTGAACGTTGCTGTGTATCAGGAAAATGGGGTCTGGTTGGGGGAGATAAGCAATAACCACCCCCTGTCCTTCCCATACACAGGAACATTTGCGGGGACCTTTAGTCTATCAACAGAACTGGGTGACAGTGAAGGACCCTTAACTTGTTTAGACCTAATGGCTGCTATTGACTGAGGCATCCAAATAGGTATATCTCTGGCACCTGCTTCTGTGCCCACTGCATTTTATTGAATTTTGTGGTACCTTAAAGTTTTCATAAAAATGCGCAGGGAAACCAGGACAAAAAAAAAAAGCAGGGAAAATAAGTCTTACAGAAGACAAAGCAGTCTGCAGTTTCCACAAATAAACACGCCAAGGTTCTGGAAAACATAACTTGTACATATTGTCACTTTTCATAGAACATTCCACCTTTGCTATGGACCAGAATTGGTAAAACAGCCAGGATTCTGTCAGCTAATGACTATGGGACTTGTGTGAATGCCGACAGACCTATGAACAACTAAGCTCTATTGACTGTCTAATTTTTTTTTAGAAACCTGTAGCAAAACTTACGTGCAGACATTATTCCACACACACAAACCCCAATGATAGGGACAGACAATACAGAGGATTTGTATTAAATAAACAAAATTAAGTCATAATATTCTGTGTATAAATGTGGTTTACTTAAAATTAGAGATGAGAGAATATACACTAATAAAAGTGAATCGATTTGTTAGCTCGGCACTCAGCTTAGGAGTTGAATGACCTTTAACGTGGTGCCGCTCCGCTCCAGGTGCTTGGAAAAATTGGGTCCAATTCTAACAAACTAAGAAGTTTCCAGATCTGGATCTAGCTTTTTTTTTTTTTTTTGCACCCAGGGAGGAGCGGCAACGCGCTATGAGACAGCCAGCCGATAAGCTGAAGGCCGAGCTAACAAAGCGATTCACTTCGTTGTTAGTGTATATCTCTCATCTCTACTTAAAAATTACCTTGCACATGTGGCAGGATTCTAGTTTAAAACTCCTGCAGCTCTGCACTCCATCCTAAAGTGAGTATTGTAAGTGTATACTATAAAGCAGCTCATGCTGCTTCCAGCAGGTCCATACTGCACTCGCTTTAGGATGGATTGTAAGGCAGCGGCAGTTTTGAACAGGGATCCTGCTATGCGTGTGAAGTGGTAGGTACCTTTTGGAGCATACCTGCCAGCACATCCAGATCAGCAGTGAATTCCACTTTGTTTCAGAAGTTCGGATATCCAAGTGGAATTCACCACTGCTCAAGTCAGCAGATGTGCAAATAGGTATGCTTTGAAGGGATATTCCCATCTCAAACAACAGTTTAAGGGGCAATCCAGGCTTATGGCCCTATTCCACGAGTCGTTTGGAGGAGCAAACGAGCGCTATTAGTGCTCGTTTGCTCCTCGTTCCCCGCTCGCTGCCGCCGCTATTCAACGCGGCGGCAGCGAGCGGGTGAGTGCGGGAGGGGCGTCGGGGAGCTGCTGGGGGGGCTGCCCGGGTGATCGCTGATCGTCCGGGCAGCCCATAGGATACAGCAGCACCTGCTGCCAATGCTCCTATTCAACAGAGCGACGGCAGCAGATCGCTGCTATATCAGTGGCTTGTTTTTCAACATGTTGAAAAACAAGCGACTGCAACGATCAGCCGACATGAACGATGTCGGTTGATCGTTGCACTCTATTCCACGGGAAGAATATCGTTCGTAGCGGCCGATATCGGCCGAATACGAACGATATTGCTCCTCTAAACGACCCGTGGAATAGGGCCATTAGAATAACATGGCCACTTTCTTCCAGAAACAGCACAACTCTTGTCTCTAGTTTGTGGGTGGCTTTGAAACTTGTTCCATTGAAGTGTAGCTTAGATTCAAAACTACACCGAAACTGGAAACAGTCATATCCGTACCGGGATAGCGCCTGAAAACTTGTAGGACTCATCAAGGTAAACATTTTTGTACATACATTCCTTTAGCAAACTTGCCTCCTTCTCCTGATATGCTGCTCTTTCCTTCCTATTGTTGAGAGCTCATTGTTTAGGTTACGGACCACCACTGTGCTCGAAAACCAGTGGTCTGGCTCATAGATGGATAAATAGACAGACAAAGTTAAGTTTTTAAAATCTCCTGCTTCTAAAACATCCCTAAAACAGCAGAAACATGGCACCCATGGACAACCTCATGAAGTAAGCTGTGCTGCACACTTGACTGGAAACCACTGGAAATCTTCACTCGCTGACATGTTGATTCTTTTTAGAAAAAAAGCGCATTGTGTAGAGAACTGCCCCCTCTAATCCATAATGTGAGCATGAGGAGGCAAGACTTGCAGGCCCTGTAAAGCCACTTTGTTACCCATTAACACTGTGTATTTTAATACCTTGACATCAACTGAGACCTTCCAGATGCTGTCAATCATGGAAATAGAGATGGAAGTAAGTAGTTATAGCAGCCTTTAAGGCTTACTTCAAACTAGCAGCTGGCAGGCTGTACTGTAAGCTAAAGCTACTAGAAAATGTACAGAACACAAGTAATGCAAAGCATACAGGAGGTTTCTGTAAAAACTGTTCTTTACCGACAAGTTCAATGACAAAGAATCAAGATACGGCAGTTATCTAAAACCCACCCTACACCTCCAAGAGATGGTACCAGACAGCTTATGGGGTTACTTTGCATATGCTTTTTTACCCCAGGTTCCTGTGCAGAAGGTGTGGGCCTATAAAAGGTGGCTGTATACTTTTTATAATCAGCCAAATGTTTGTTCATCCAACTGCTAGGTCTCCCAATGGCCAAACGTATAGGTGTTCTCTATGGAGAGAGAGAGAGAGGTGGTAAGCTGCAGCTTATCTTTTTGAGAGTGGGTTCCCACGTACAGGGTCAGTCGCAGATTTGAGGGCACAGATATCAATGTAACTAGATATCTAAACATAGCATCAAAACTGCTGCCGATCCTGTACGTGTGAACGCACTCTTAAACCCAAGATGCCTGCCCATTTTCTCTCTCACCACGGCAGCAAATATAGTCCATATAGTTCTATAGTATGGAGCTGACTGCAGCTGATCTTATCTGTATTGGTTCCAGTTAGGACTATAGTATGACTTATGGATACGGACTTTCAACAACATGACCACATTCTAGTCATACAAACAATAGGGACATTTATCAAGATGGGCGTACAGTACTTGTGAGCCAGTTCTAAATAAAGCCCCACCTACTTTTCTTGGCCGGATTAACTAAGAGGTGTACGACGGCCGGCCCTATTGCTGAGCAGGTGTAGATTTGTATCATGATTTACACCTTGGACCCTCCCCAAATCAGGTGAGCTGGAGCTGGGCATATGACTAGTGTACGTTACTGAAAAGGGGCGAATCTCCCCCTTTTCTGTGTTGTACGCTAGGGGCACACCTTGATTAATCTTCCCTAAAATGTATACACAATACATAAAACACATTATCCTTCTATACCTTGATATCTTTTATAATAAACTGGCTTTTTTATAGGTTGCAATAATTTATAACGCTGACATAAGCATACTGGCAATTTTTCATATTCCCACAACTGAACAAACAGGAAATCTTTTAGTGAAGCTTAAAAAACAAATTACTTGGCAAAAAACTTGGATTGCTTTCTGTAAGCTTGGAATAAGAAACACAGACAAGCGTCCCACTATAAGATTGTTTAACAAAGAGAGAAAAATAAAAAGGTTCCGCAGATGTCAATACCATTACCAATAATGTTCAGCAACTAACCAAGTCACGTCCAAGCCTTAGAACAGTGACGGCAGAAACAGTTTCTGTGGCCAAGATGCAATAAAGGGGTACTCCAGAAAAATAGTTTTTCCTTTAAATCAACTGGTTTCAGAAAGTTACATACATTTGTAATTTAAAAATCTTAAAGGAGACCTGTCACCCCCCCGTGCCGAGGTGACAGGCTCCTGACCCCCCGTAACAGCACCCTATACTCACCTGATACCACTTCCTCATCCGGTTGGGTCACGGAGATATGAGCGCCCGAGGCCCGGCGCACGCGCTCACAGGAGAGTCCAACGCTCACAGAGAATGAATGGGGAGTCCGATGCTCCGTCATTCTCTACGGGCATCGGACTCTCCTGTGAGTGCGCGCGCCAGGCTTCGGGTGCTCATATCTCTGTGACCCAACCGGATCAGGAAGCGAGACCCGGCGGGATCAGGTGAGTATAGGGGGCTGTAAAGGGGTCGGGAGCCTGTCACCCCAGCACGGGGGGTGACAGGTCCTCTTTAAATCTTCCAGTACTTATCAGCTGATATATGTCCTGCAGGAAGTGGTGTATTCTTTCAGGTCTGACAGTGCTCTCTGCTGCCACCCCAGTCCATGTCAGGAACTGTGAAGAGCAGGAGAGGTTTTCTATGGGGATTTGCTACTTATCTGTACAGTTTCTGAGAGCACTGTACTGTATAAGACTGAAAAGAATACACCACTTCCTGCAGGACATACTGGAAGATTTTTTTTTTTAACTAGAATTACAAATCTATATAACTTTCTGGTGCCATTTGATGTAGAGAAGAGAAAAAAAAATAATAATCGGAGTACCCTTTTTTTTTACACTTATAGATACCAGTCCAATTCTATCACTCAGGAATCTATAGATCACATTGCCAGGGTGCAATTGGACGCCCAACATGAGTCTTGTATTGCACCATTTCAATGTCATAATTGCTAAGGACAGTCAAACAGTGTTAATAGCAGCCAGCATTTTGTATAACAAAATACTGCTCTGTGAGTAAACCATGACTATAATCATGTTCTAACATTCCTTTAGACCGTGGCTTAAACTTTTTTTTTTTCAATTACTGTCCCCTTACTTTACCAACTAAAGTGGTGCATGGGCCTTACCATCTGTAGTGTAACAAGTCTAATAGTCACTTCTGTAAAAACTAACTGTGCAGTTGTGCCTCGCAAACGACTACTTTAGACTGATGTATTACCCAAGTATTGATACTGCGCCAAACACTGCACTATATTTCTTTGTCTTAGAGGCACAACTGCAAAGAAAACTATGTTGGCTATAGAACAGAGAATTGACCTTTGGTTTTGAGGCATCATATTATGTTTAATTCCATTATATATATTCTGGGTCAGAATAGTTCCAGCTATAAGCAGTTTTCCCCAACCCAAAAAAGTTTAGCTACATAGGATTTAGAGCTCTATAAAGTTGCCTATTGGGTATGCTCCCACAGCATTTTGGATATCACTCTCAAATGCCACACTTTTGGATACAGAACAAGCCCATTTAATGCAGCAAACCCATCTCCGGGCTGCCTAATAGGAGGGATGGGGTGAGGAGGGATGGGGTGGGGTGAAGTGAGAAAAAGAAACAAAAAAAACTATTAATGACATGTCATCTATTTACTATAACATAGGCTACAAATTATTTATATATTTATAAACTTATTAGGGATTGGGATTTTTTTTTATGTATGAAAAAAAACTTTTTTTTATAGTATGAAATCTACTGCATTGATCAAGGTTTTCTACACTCTATTGTTTCAGGATGCTTCAGACAACTTGAAACAAATTACCAATCGAGGGACAGCACCGGGTGTCAGAAGAGTACCCAGACTGTAAGTATGACAGATGGCTTCTAAAAAGGCATTTAAATGCCACTGTCAGTTTTAATAGTGGCATCTAAACGGTTAAACAGCCATCAGGAACGAATGAGCGGCGCGGTGAATAATGGGCTGGGTTCTGTACCCTCTTAATGGCAGCATGACGTACAAGGATGTTATGTTGCATTAAGAGGTAAACAGTTTCAGAGATCCCAGCATCATAACAAATGACAACAGTGGTCTGGCTGATATAATATATGGTATATGTAGATATAATATATATATATATATATATATATATATATATATATATATATATACACAGTGGTACCTTGGTTTAAGAGTAACTTGGTTTAAGAGCGTTTTGGTTTAAGAGCTCACAGTTTTTCAAAATTGTGACTTGGTTTAAGAGCATTGTTTTGGTTTAAGAGCTCCCAGGACTGGGTGGGAACGCGAGTGGAGGAGGGGCATGGTCCTTATAGCGCGGTCTACAGCACTGTACTCTGACCCAGGAAGTCTCCCTCACCTTCCAAATCATAGCAGATCCACTTGAGGCTGAGGCTTACATCAGGGGACAGGACTAGGGAGGTAATCCATAGCTGTAACCCAGATCTCCCCAGACAGAGAGTGCTGCTATACTGTGCCCACATCTGTCCTGCTCATTCCTTCATGCTCCCTGCAGTCTCTGTCAGCCCTTGTGTTTCCCATCCTCTCCATTAATGTACAATAACTTATAATATCACAGATTCTGCTGTTTCTGAATGTTTGTTTCATCTGTTTTACATGTTATTCAGAATAATAAATCATTATTTTTGGGATGTGGAACCAATGGTCTGCATTTCTATGATTTCTTATGGGAAAATTTGCTTTGGTTTAAGAGTGGATTTGGATTACAAGCACGGCCCCGGAACGAATTATGCTCGTAATCCAAGGCACCACTGTATATATATTATACAATATACAATATTATATTATACTTTATGTTATAGCTACTGTATATATACACACACCAGCTGTATATATACACACACCAGCTAGACCACTGCTTTTAGAGAAGATTGGTGGTCTGTAACCTACACAATGATGTGTTAACAATGGGAAGGAAAGAGCAGAATATCAGGAGGAGGAAACAAGTTTGATAAATGATTGTATTTTTTAAAATATTTTACCTAAGGAGCCCTACAAGTGTTACTATGTTCATTGTGACGAGAATACCCCTTTAAGTAGAATGAAATCAAAATTCACATGAGGAATAAAACCATAGGGATGTTTTCCCGCTATCATATAAGCCACATAAGGGGACAGTAATTTATTAGAGACTTGAAAAATAAACCTTGCTTTTCGTGTCTCTTTCACATTAGAATAATTTGCCAAAACCATCCAGGATTATAAAAGATTATTGTGTTTGGACATGTCATCACACCAAAATTAAGTAAGCAAAGCACCGAGCCAAATAACTTAAATGGAATGTGCACAAAGCTTTCTAGGCATTAACCCAATGTGAAACTATTGAGAATATCCACTCTGGTTATTACAAGACTGAAAACACAGTTACACAAGACCCACTGCGGCCAGGTCAGAGAACTATAGGTGGCAACTTGAGGGGCTCAGACTTTTCAACACACAGTATATGTCCGGCTTAGAGGCAATAAATTAAATTTTTCAAGCTACATCTTTGTGGAGTGTCTTTGGTGATAGCGCTGGTAACCAATTTTTTAAATATCTCACAATTTTTTTAAATATATTTTTTCTGCCATTACGACTATGGGCCCCTGTTAGGAGCTTCCTGTTTGTGGTACATCAGCTGCTTTTCGTCTATCAGATGCCCTTTGACGTTCCAGAGCTACAATGGACCGAGGGATTGTATGAACCCATGTACCCCCTCCCCCCCGCGGACAGGCTAGGGGTGAAATGCATAAAGCCCAAGGGGCAAATAGGAGAAGCATAAGTTATATATTTGCTCACCTTAGGTAACACGCGAGGCGCCTGGAACTGCTGTCTCTTTTTCTATCTCCCACATTGGCTTAGAGACTGCCCATTCAAAGCAAAGATGCAAGCCATCTAGATCAGGGGTGTCAAACTCAAATACACAGTGGGGCAAAATTAAGAAATTGGACAAAGTAGCAGGCCAACCTTGATAATTATTGAAGCGTGAATGCTGTGTTCCTGGCACGGTTAGTGGTGTGAGTCTCCCAGCACTGTGCACTATGATAAATGACATGATAAATTGCTATGATATGATCAAACCCAAACCCATGTAATAGCCAACCCCCCAATATTGCCCCATGTAGTAGCCAAGCCAACCAAAACTGCCCCACATATTAGCCAGCCCTGCCAATAATACCCAAATAGTAGCCAGCCCCCCAAACGTCCCATATAGTAGCCAGCCCTCCCCAATAGTATCATATAGTAGCCAGTCCTCCCCATATTCTCTTATAAAGTAGCCAGCCCTCCCCCATAGCCTCTTAAATAGTAACCAGCCCTCCCCAATAGTCTCTTTTATAGTAGCCAGCCCACCCTGTTGTCTCATATAGTAGCCAGCCCTCCCCCACAGCCTCACATAGTAGCCAGCCCTCCCCAATAGTCTCTTTTATAGTAGCCATCCCTCCACTGTAGTCTCATATAGTAGCCATCCCTCCCCCATAGTCTCTTATATAGTAGGCAGCCCTCCCCAATAGTCTCATATAGTATGCCAGTCCTCCCCCATAGTCTCCTATAGTAGCCAGCCCTCCCCATAGTATCTTTTATAGTAGCCAGCCCCCATAGTCTCTTATATAGTAGCCATCCCTCCCCAGTTGTCTCATATAGTAGCCAGCCCTCCCCCATAGTCTCTTATATAGTAGCCAACCCTCCCCCATAGTGTCTTATATAGCAGCCATGGCAGGCCAGATGTAATTCAAACTCTGAATTGCCTGGCGGGCCAAAAGTGATGGCACCACAGGCCAGATTTGGCCCGCAGGCCAGAGTTTGACATGACTGATCTAGATAAAGTTTTACCTGATACATCGCTTTTGTAGAAAATACAACAATTCCACTGAAACCAAAAATTGTTTGGGATGAAGTTAGGAGTTACAGGTCACCCGTCTGTTCAAAACTTTATTTTATTAGATGTTGAATAAACTTAAAACAAGTAGTGACCACATATAAAAAAAAACACAAGCCACAAAAATTAAGGTGTGTTCCCCACCTCACTTGTGCTTGCTTAAGAGCAAACCTTTGAATCCTGTTATTCCATCTGCAAGATATAAGCTGCTGGAAGACACATGAAATGAGAAAGTAATACGAGACGGAGAACAAAAAGTACATTGTAACAATTCATAGTGACAGGCACCCAAAAACACTTCAACTGCGGACCATAGACACGACGTCATTATGTAAAGTTACATTACTAGAGGTAATTAAATCATAAACACACGCAATGTAGATGTTCAATAGCTTCAATAGAACCGCTGCCAAATAGTGATCCCAACACATACTCAAGTCATTGTGAACAGCACTAGCAGCAATTTGCATTTGTCCATGAAAAGGAAAAAAAGAAAAAAAGAAAAGGAGTACCTGGGCTCTAAATGCTATGAGCCTATATGAGCACCACCAGTTTGACTTTTCAGCTGCTAACAAGAAATGCACTGTTCTACCTTTACAGAGATCAGCTAAACAATTACAGCAGTGGTTTCCAACCGAGGTGCTGTGCCATTACGGCAGGCATATTCCCTTTATGAATCCCATGAAACTACAGCCACACAGCTTCTATGGATGCTCAGCTCACTGTAACGCAAATAAAGTGAAGGGTGAATGAGTTAAAAATTAAAGTGAAGAGAATCGAGGAGGGGAGGCTGTCAGAATACCGATCTTCCATTCATTCTTATAGGTGGCAGCCCACTTTGTCCACAGCCTTTTCAAACGCCAGGGCTCTTGCAGGCGGAATGATAGGATGTCATTGTGTCTACTGGAGCATCCCCATGGCTCATAGGCCAGAAGTGAGACCTGCACCATGCCCAGATTATGTAAGCATTATATAGATAGAGATATAGATATAGATATATAGATATATATGAGAGAGAGAGAGAGATTGATTTTTTTTTTTTTTTTGGGGGGGGGGAACTGTTACTATATGGGGGGCTGCTAAGCAAGGGGCATTGTTACTATGTGAGGGTGCACAGCAGAGGACATTACTACTATGTGAGGGTGTACAGCAGGGGGCAATATTACTATAAAAGGTACAGCAGGAGGCTTTACTACTATACGGGAGATGCAGCTGGGGGCATTACTACTATACATTGGGGACATCATTATTACTACTATGTGTGGGGCAATGCAGGGGGACATTATTCCTATATGGAGGGCACAGCAGGGGACATTAATACTATATGGAGGGCACGGCAGGGGACATTATTACTATATGGAGGACTAAGCAGGAGACATTATTACAATATGAAGGGCACGGCAAAGAATCTTGTATACAGAAGCCAACCCGCCCACTCACTACTGTTTGGGACCCTATAGGTGGGAAAAAGGGTAGGAAATTGCTATAAAAGAGCGGACCCTAAGATGTTTGTCTGACAGGTACTGAAAAGAAGAATTGTTGCTGGAAGAAATAGTAATGGTGGTCTGGGCAGGATGTAGGAAAAATGGAATGTGTACACCTCAGATTAGGACTACATTACCTGTGAGTCACTGAATGACTTTTTGTATTCTGTAGAAGTGAAAACACTAAGAGGGTACCTGTGTAAATGATTGTCTGTGCAGATCGGCGCACAGCTGACATCAGAAGGTCATGTTGCAGCAGATACATACATACTCTAATCGTAGGATGTGACTGATTTTTGTAGTTATGTCAGGCAGCCTTTCATTTAAAAAAAAAAAAGGAAAAAAGGCTCCTCGCTTATTGCTCTTGCAATTCAATGCAACCAACGTCAACATGACAGCGACAGAAAAGTGACAAACTTCAAAAGACAGCAATTTTGCAAATGCAATGCATTTGCATAATCCCTTTCTTTATCATTTTCCACCACCTGAGAAAAATGTAGGTGATGGGAATACCCCTTTATAGGTCAACTCCAATGTACAGGATCTGCAGAAGATTTGATGATGTGTTCCGTCTTTTAGTTATTGATATCTCCAACATAAAAAAAAAAAAGAAAGTGGCACACCAGTCCACAGGATTCACCTTAAAGCGTAACAGTCATATTTTTTTTTACTGCAGAAATCAGTAGTATAAGCGATTTTAAGAAACTCTATAATAGGTTTCATCAGCCAAAAAAGCCTCCTTCTGTACTCAAGAAGCAATCTCCCAGCCTCCCCCCCCCTGACTTCTTATCTGTGCATTATCAGGCAAACACGTCTTCATTACAGAGAAGCCAGTGAAGACGGGCTCTGCTCTCTCCATTGTAAGCCTATGAAGGGGGGAGGGGCTGAGGGAGATGAGGGAGCAGGAAGAGGTGACATGAAGGTCAGCTGTTTGTAGACTCTCTGGGCACCTAAACCGCAGGATTCAGGGGTCAAAGAGGTCAGTGCTTATCTATGAACTTACTGAGAGAAGATTGCAGGGTGTTGTGCTTTGCAGGACTGCTCCGTGCTCAGTCACTCCTAACAGCCCCTCCCCTCTCCATAGCCACATAATGGAGACAGAAATCCTGCTGCTTCTGCAGGGAGGGGGGAGGCTGGGAGATTGCTTTTTCAGTCCAGAAGGAAACTCTTTTGGTTTATAAAACCTATTACAAATTTTCTTAAAATCGCTTGAACTGTTGATATTTAATGTTTTTAAAAAAATGACCCTGAAATGACAGTTACGCTTTAATGAAGTGGTGCTGTAGTACCAGCCACAACCCTTACACAAGTGAGGCGCTGTTTTCAGGAGAAAGCAGCCATTCTTTGCTCATTGTGAACAACCCCAATGATCTCCTCTGTACTGAGTGATGTACAGACCAAACCGTGAGTCATATATGGAAGCATCGCTGACCACAAGCCATGAATGGTTACTCAGTATATCAGATTTTTTCTATCATCCATTGACCACAAGTATTAATGTGCTTGCTTACAGACTTTTCCATGAAGTTTTGCATTGTTGAGCAGGGAGGGCTTTCATTCTCTGGAGCTGTGGTATCACAGAACTGATGATGTGGCAGCCTAGAAACAGCTGCTGGAAGCTCTCCTATACACACAGCAACACAGGCACTTCTATCCTAATCTGCATGGTATTATGAAACAATAATGTTCATATCTATGCCATTCCCAGGCATCTGCCTGTGCTCTACATACTGCCCATGAATACAAGTCAGCACAGAATATACTGTTATATATAATATTTAAAAATTGAGTTGAGGAATTTCCTTATACCAAGATTACTAATGGTCCTTTTACACGGAACGATTTATCAATCGAATTTCCACGATAACGATCGAATACGAACGATAATCGTACATGTAAACGCAGCGAACGATCAAGCGACGAGCGAGAAATCGTTCATTTTGATCTTACAACATGTTCTCAAATCATCGTTGATCGTTTGCAAAAAATTTGCAGATCGTTCAGTGTTAACAGTCTTTCAACGATTTCACCTGTGTGTGAGATAGGCTTAAACGATCGCAAAACAATTTTTCTGTACGATGTATCGTTCCGTCTAAACGCTAATCGTTATAAAAAAAAAACATTGTTCATTCAAAATCGTTAATCGTGCGATCGGGCGAATTATCGCTTTGTGTAAAAGTACCATAAGGCTAATGTTAAGACCTAACGTTTAACTAGTGTTAATGAGCACAAATTCCTAATACACACTAATTATGGTAAATGCACATATACTGCTATTTCCCTCAATTTAGTAGATCAGACAGGCTTCAATTTCTCTAAAAAAAACTGTGACATCGCGAATTGGGCGTACTTCATATGCAGTGTCCAGCAGGGTGCGCAGTATAAGTAGAAATTACATTGTGTTTGCTTTCCTGTACTTTATTCACAAACTTCAGATAATGTGCCCCCCAAACCTGATAGGAGCCCTGCAGTGGACCCCCCCCCCACCAAGGACCCCTAAACTCTCCCCCACAGGCCACCCCATCCGCATTTAAAGTAGCAGCAGCCCCATCCACGCTCCCCCCCCCCCCCCCCGTGGCCAGGAGCCCCCCTTGAAGGCATCCCCCCACCCCAAAGACTCCCCAACTCCCCCAGCTGCCCTAACCGCATGTACAGGAGCATTACCTCCTGTGTGCGGCGTGTCTTCCTCCCAGCTGTCTCTCTCCTGCTGCAGTAAATGACTATGTGCGGAGGGAGAGAGACAGCGGGGACCCCGGTATAGCAAACAGGTCCTGTGTGCAGCGGGGTGAATGCTGCTATACCGCAGTACCCGCTACACTACAGGGCTCCTTTCAGGTCGGGGTGGGCACAGTAACTGAAGTTTGTGACTAAAGTACAGGAAAACAAATACAATGTCATTTCTACATATACTACGCCCCCTGCTGGACACTTCATATGAATTACACCCAATTCAAGACGTGACTTTATTTTTAATTATTTTTTTAAGAGAAATTGAACTCTGCAATTGAACTTACACTAATGCACAAGACTTATGTGAAAACCATGCAATCTAAATGAGGCCCAGATGACTAACTTAAAAGGGGCTATCCAGCATTAGGCAACTTTAATATATTGCTGCTGTTATGTGGAAAACAATTAAAGGAGAAGTCCGGCCAAAATAAATTTTTGATATGTTGTTACTTATGAAAAGTTATACAAATTTCTAATGTACATTAATTATGGGAAATGCACATATAGGGCTATTTCCCTTAATTTAGTAGATCAGGAAGTGTAAGAATTCTCTCAGATCCAGTGATGTCACGACGAAAGGTGTAATTCCTATAGAGTGTCCAGCAGGGGGCTCTCTCTCTCTCTCTCTATATATATATATATATATATATATATATATATATATATATATATATATATATACACACACATATATAGATATATATATAGAAGTCTATGGGACTTTATTGTTTCTATGGATTTCTATGTAATGTAATGTAATGTAGTGTACAGTGCTTTATTGAATGAAAACATCTATGGAATACTTCGGGGAGCAAGTGTCCCTGCTCCCCAAAGTATTGCATAAATGTATTCATTCAATACATTAGGATATCACAGTAAGCCCGCCGATCCACCGCATTCCCGCCAATCCGGACCATATACACTGAACTACAGCTCCCATCATCTGCTTATAGTATGAACAGGTGATGGGAGCTGTAGCTGGGTTATGGATATCACTTGCCTGCCACCGCTGATGCCACTGCTTATGCCGCCGGGCGCAGGGGGAGCCGCTCAGTACACAGGAGCGCTCCCCCTCCTCCTTCCGGGATACCTTCCCCCCTATAGCACTGCTGGCTCCCCGCCTGGCTGCCGCTCTCCCCCCACACATACTGGCTCCCGATGCTTCCTGGTGTCTGCGCTGATGCATCGGGAGCCGGTATATGAGAGCGGAGAGTGGCGGCCAGGCGGGGAGTCAGCAGTGGTATAGGGAGACGGTATCCCGGAAGGAGGAGGAGGCCCGGCGGCATAAGCAGTGGCATCGCAGGCAAGTGATATCCATTACCCAGCTACAGCTCCCATCACCTGCTCATACTATAAGCAGATGATGGGAGCTGTAGTTCAGTGTATATGTGGCGGATCGGCGGGAGTGCGGCGGATCGGCAGGCTTACTTTGATATCCTAATGTATTGAATGAATACATTTATGCAATACTTTGTGGAGCAGGGACACTTGCTCCCCAAAGTATTCCATAGATGTATTCATTCAATAAAGCACTGTACACTACATTACATTACATAACATAACAGACATCCATAGAAACAATAAAGTCCCATAGACTTCTATATAGAGAGCACCCCCTGCTGGCCACGCCATAGGAATTACACCTTTCGTCGTGACATCACTGGATCTGAGAGAATTCTAACACTTCCTGATCTACTAAATTAAGGGAAATAGCCCTATATGTACATTTCCCATAATTAATGTACATTAGAAATTTGTATAACTTTTCATAAGTAACAACATATCAAAAATTTATTTTGGCCGGACTTCTCCTTTAAGAGACTTTGATTACCTCTCCATGCTTCCTCAGTGTCCCCACTGACTGCAGAGCCTCCACCCCTAAGACAGACTTGCCTTTGTAGAAACAGTCCATTCAGCCAATCAATGACTGAGACGAGACATCCCTATGGCCAGTGATTGGCTGAGCAGAGTGTCACTCCCAAGACAAGTTTGTCACTGAGGTGGAGGCAATGCAGGCAGCGGGGGACAACGGCAACACCGCAGGACACGGGTATCATAGAGGGGTAAGTATATATGTCTAGACCTGCTGTCTCCTGGGTGGGCAGTGTTACACAATGTAGCCAACATATGGATCAGATCCTTCAGGAATTTGTGTTAGGTCTCCCATCAAGCATCAGAGGCAGCGTGGATATACTTAGGCCGCCACCCCTGGACCTGGAGGCCCCTACTTATCTATTCTACATAACAAGCACAATTCTTGCGGTTCAATTCTTGCCATGGAGGAGACTAATCTCTTGAGATTTACAGGAACAAGAACCATAAATAAATGATGGAAACAGGGCAAATTAATGTTACAGGAGAATTAAGAAAATCTTCCCTCTTAGAAGCGAGAACCCATCTGGCATGAATGAACTGATTTCCTATACACGCTCTTTATAAATTCCATAGTTCTGTACATTGCACCCAGACCTCTTCTCCTTTTATATTGAGCCAAGTGTATCTTAACTCGCCCTTGTTATGGACGTTTTACTGCTTCATTGCTCTGCTTGTACTTGTTCATCCTCTCTAATACCAAGAGTCCATGGTTATAGGTATGAAGAGAGAACATGGAGCCAGGCTCCTGTGCTGGGTGTTCTCTCAGAACGATATCAATAAGTCCAATCCTTCACTGCAAGAAGTGTCTGGCATCTACTTATCCCTCACTCACTGCAAACACCACATACACATTCTGCATAGCCACGCGTGCATGTGTATAGAGTGGGGGATAGGAGAAATATCAGTCATCTGAATGAACAGGTAGCTGACAACTATGTAAGTTGTATGGGCACACATTCAGGTAACAAGTATTCCTGCTGACTCTCGCACACATATGCATGCTTGTGTTGGCCTAAAGTGCATGTGGTCTCAACGGGAAGATATGGAAAGACCTCTTGTTGCAGCTCAGAAGCCACTTGTGACTTGTGACCCACAGCTGTGTGACTTACCACAGGACCTCTAAGTTATGGCAACTGTTTTTGTACATGTGGGTCCCTTAAAAAGGGATGCATTCCTATACAGACCAATCACAGCCAGTCCGGGGCTGTAGAACACAAAGTTATTCCTATAAACCAGACCAGAATTATTAATCAGAATTATCACCTTTATTAATCACAACAAAATCTGTAGCTATGCACAGGGGTACTCACACTCAGGATAAATACAATATAATAAGTAGCAATCACAGTCTCATATATTGCACAGAAGTCTGCAAATATCATACACTATTGCATCTCAGGTATTATGGTTTACTAATGTTGTATCTCTCGGTTTCCACTGTGTTTACTGGGCACTGCGCAATATATGTGGTAAATCTGATTCATTACCCCAGAAATAGCAGCAATAGTGTATGGCATTTACAGACTTCTGTGCAATATATGAGACTGTGATTGCTACTTATTATATTGTATTCATCCTGAGTGTGAGTACCCCTGTGCATAGCTACAGATTTTTAAACTCCTGATTATGTACACTTATATATGTTGTAATTAATAAAGGTGATAATTCTGATTAATAATTCTGGTCTGGTTTATAGGAATTATATACATTAAAAGGTAGTCTGTCAGCTGTAATTCATGTTTCAAACTGCAGACAGTGTAAGAAAGCTGTTAAGTCATGGAGACACAAGGTACTTTTTATATATCCAGCTGTGCTTCCTGGATGTAGAGAAATGCTTTTATTCTCTGGCACAAGGAGTTAGGCCCCCTTCACACGTCCGGAAAAACCACCCGGATTTCCTATCAGGAAATCCGGACGGATTTCCGGACGCATAGACTTTCATTGGACACGGACACCCTTCCGGAATTTTCCGGAAGGGTGTCCGTTCCGGAAAATAGGACCGGATTTTTTAGAACCGGTCCTATTTTCGTCCGGAAATCCGGCCCGGACGCCCCCATAGGAGTCTATGGGAGCGCCCGGGCCCCGGACGCTTTCCTGATGCACATCAGGAAAGCGTCCGGAGTTCCACTCACCTTCCGCCTCTGCCCCGGCCTCCTGCTGCCTCTTCCGCATCCTTGTCTGCAGGTACCCCCGGCGGCCACTCGCGTCACCCAGGCACCCCCCCGCGGCCACTCGCGGCACCCCCGCACCAAACCCCCCCCCCCCCCGCGGCCACTCGCGGCACCCCCGCACCCCCCCCTTCCCACGGCCACTCGCGCCCCCCCCCCCCCCCCTGCGGCATCCCCGCACCCCCGCACCCCCCCCTTCCCACGGCCACTCGCGCCCCCCCCCCCCCCCCCCGCGGCATCCCCGCACCCCCCCCTTCCCACGGCCAAATACAATAGGACATGTATTTCTGCAAACTGGATGGTCACAGCTTGCAGGATTACAACTCCCATCATGCCCTGCTGACAGGCCATGATGGGAGTTGTAGTTCTGCAGCCTGTGGCCATCCAGGTTGCAGAAGTACAACTCCCATCATGTACTGCAACCTGGGTGACCACAGACTGCAGAAGTACAACTTCCATCATGACCTGTCAGCCAAGCATGATGGGAGTTGTAATCCTGCAAGCTGTGACCATCCAGTTTGCAGAAATACATGTCCTATTTTTCTTCTCATCAGGAAATCCTGAAGGTTTTTCCTGATGGTTTCCTGATGGTAAAAACGGATTACTGTCAGGAAATCCTGATACTATCCTGATGACATTTAAGGCCTCCTGATCAGGATTTCCTAACAGTAAAAACTGACACGGACGTGTGAATGGGGCCTTAAAGAGGCTTCCCCAAGCTCTAGAATAGCTGCAAGCTGGGGTGCTTTCTCTCTCCCTTTATCCTGTATGATAAACACCTGGAAGCAGGGTCAGGTATGAGAGGGGGGAGTAAGATTTTACTGCTTGCTGTCCTTTAGGAGCTCGGGAAAGACTCTTGACACTATAGAATAAAATTTTCTACACTCTGGAATCGCAAACAGATATTTGAAAGGTAACAGGTGTCTCCCTGGTCTTACAGCTATGTTACAGTGTCAGAGGTTTAAAGCGAGAATTGCATCTAACAGATTCCCTTTAAAGGCGTTGTCCAGGGAAAAACGTTTTCTTTCAAATCAACTGGTGTCAGAAAGTTATGTAGATTTGTAATTTACTTCTATTTAAAAATCTCAAGTTTTCCCAGACTTATCATCTGCTGTTTGTCCTGCAGGAAATGTTTTATTTTCAGTCTGACATAGTGCTCTCTGCTGACATCTCTGGTCAAGACAGGAACTGTCCAGAGTTGGAGTGGCTTTCTATGGGAAAATAGAAAACCTCTCCGGCTCTGGACAGCTCCTGTCTGAGGGGAATAGGTAGTGTAGACAGTCATATTGGGCAAAGAGGAGAGATAAGGAAGAAACAGGATGAGCAAGTACAATGTAGGATCACAGACTGCTTAACCCCCTTTGTCCCCCCCCCCCCATGGTCCACATACAGGCAGAAGGGGAAAATGCTGCTCCCACTTCAAATTACTCTAGTTCAGGCAGAACTTATTTCCACCAGTCAATCCCTTAAAGGGGAACTCCATATAGGGATTTTTTTCTATTAAAAGTACATTACAAGTTTTATAGATGTATCTATATAATGTATTACTACTGTATATAATGTATATGTATATAATGGATTACTGCTAGTTGGTTGGCATCTAGGAAGTAAAGAAAACTGGCCTCTGTGCCAATCCACTTTGTCTCCTGCTCCTTCTGCTCATCCACCTTAGGAGACAAATATTCCATGCTTCTGTCTCACATTGTGTGTGTTTGCTGAGCACAGGCTGATGATGCAGACAGGGGGCAGGGCTTGATGTCACAGGAGGATTGGATGGATCTCATCTCCCACTCCCCTAAGTGATTCACCATCTCTGATACGCCTATACCTGAGCAGACAAGGAGTGAAAGATGCAGCTGCTGCAACTTCACTGATTGTGCAAAAGTCTGCAGTGAAAGTTTGATTGCAGTACTGCAGCATCTGCACAAAAATGATGCAGTAACACAATTAAATGATGCTAAATGGCACTGCCCTTCAGTAACACAATGAACCTGCAATGTGTGAACACAGCCTAGATGTTCTGCAACAGCTTTTGACGGGAAATGGGCAGGGTGGAGGACTTTGATGAACAGCTGAGGGAAAGTATTGCATTCTGTAACCTGTAGTACTGTGTACAACTGATAAACCAGGAAGTAAAGCCACAAAATAAAGAACAAAGACCCCCAAAACATATGGATTTTGGGTAGTTTCAAAACTGGAATAGACAGGTGAGCAATGCTATATCGTTCTGCAGAAGGTTTATTTTGTTTATTATTTATATTATTTTATTTTACCTCTTCCTGGAGTTCCCCTTTAATTGGGTAAGATGGGATTCGTAACACCCATACTTCTTGTTTATTGTCTAGGCTCCTACCTTTTAGCAAGAACATGGATTATGGGGAAGATGGGTTCTATCAGTGACATGTCTATATCTATAAATAGGCTTTTACTTATTTACATAGCTTGAGCTAGGAATAAGCATACCAATTAAATTTACACAATTTACAAATTTAGTTTTTCCAACTAATGAATTAAAGGGAATCTGTCAGCTCCCAGGCCATACCTAAGGTGCTGACAGTATTTGTGTGAGCATGGTACCTTTTGGCAATTTGTCCATGGAGTGGATTGTGCACAATCTCAGGTCTCCTACTGCAATAAAGGGTCAAAGAGGAGTTGTGGCTCAACCTTAAAGCGACTTTGTACCCACAATCTGCCCCCCCCCCCAAACCACTTGTACCTTCCGATAACTGCTTTTAATCCAAGATCTGTCCTGCGTCCGTTCGGCAGGTGATGCTGTTATTGTCCTAAAAAACAACTTTTAAACTTGCAGTACGGTGCCCAACGGGAGTACTTCTCTGTCCCTCCTCATCATTAGGAATGCTCCAGGCAGGTTGCCTCCTATTCCCCACCTGTGGCAGCCCGGCACATGTGCTGGATCGTTAAGGACCTGTGCAATGTTCAGCATGGAGAAAATGTTTCAGTGGCATTCCTAATGATGAAGAGGGTAGGGAGGATGGACGGAGGTGTGGTGCAAAGTTAGGGCACAGATGCTCCCATTTTGGCACGGGCTTAAAGTTTAAAAGTATTTTTTTTTAGGACAATAACTGCATCACCTGCCGAACGGACCCCAGGACAGATCTTAGATTAAAAGCAGCTATCTGAAGATGTGAAATGTATTTTAATGCAACCATGCACAGTGAAGTAAACTCTCATGTATAGTAGGGTGGACCATGTGTGTTAATTGGAGAGTCAGGAGAAATGACTGTCGGGCAAACAATATAAATAAGGGAGGTCACGCATATCAGATGGATGGATGGATGTAATGCACATGTAATGTACACGGATACCTCCTCAAATAAGTTTATATGTTCTTTAAACCTCATCCATTCAGGATCCCACTAAAAGGTGGGGTTGTCTTTCTGTTAAAAATCAATAAAAAAAGACAATTGATAAAAAAAAAAAAAAAAAGTGGGGTTGTCCTATTTGTACTATGGCAGAGCTGTCATTACATGCTGCTCATCTAGGCATAATGACATGTTCGCTAAAACTAATACACAGTACATTAACCTCAGGAACTATTTTTTTCCATTAGAGATAACATTATCTATAAAGTGTAATCTTGTGCATGGCGTAAAATAAGGAAGCTGCTAAATGACGCATTATCACAGGGGTGGAGCGAACCTCTTATCAATATCCATGCCTGGCCAATGTGGTTGAGAAACACAAATGATTACTACTTATTAGGATAAAAAAAATAAATAAATAAACTTCCACATTGTAAAGCAGACACATATCAGCGTGAAAGTATAAGAACTGCACCAAACAGACAGTCCTCAAAGCTAAATAATAAAAAATATGGGAGAGCTAGACTACCACAATATTTGTTAGTAGACCAGAAAACCATATAAAAGCAGAAAGACAAACATATATTGATAGTGTGCTGCCATCTACAGTACATACTTGTTATTGCACGCTGTTATTGCACGCTGTCTTTTTACTTTACTCAAGTTACTACAGGTTTATTAAAGGGAATATGAACATTTTCTTTTAAAAAAAAACATGTTTAACATAAAAACATCGTATACACTCCGGCTGGGATCTGTGCGGCCCCGCAAATAACTGACAGGTCAGTTTTCTGCGGCCGGAATTCAGTGAATTCTGGCCGCAGAAAGACCTGTCAGTTCACACAGTGAACACTGTGTGCTATGGTAAGCTCTGATCCGGGCGCGTGCTGATGCTCCCGCATCAGAGCTCCGCGGCCGGATGGATCATCCGGACGGTACTTAAGTACGGCCGGTCTCATACGTAGTGTGAACATAGCCTTAGGGTATGTGCACACTGCGGAATGGCGAAGGATAGACTCCATTCTATGCACGGGCGGATTCCCTCGTCCGTCCAAAGAATGAACAAGTTCATTCTTTGGATGGAGGGTGGAATCGGCCCTTGCATAGAATCGAGTCTATGACACATGCGGAGATGCGCGAGCCCACATCAGTCTGCCAGCGGGTGCCAGTTGCGGAATGCACAAGGGTTATCCTTCGCCATTCTTCAGTTTGCACTTACCCTTAGAGTGTATGAAGGAAAGGACACCCGAATCCAGCCCCTAGAATGCCCCCCCCCCCCCTCCATATCCTCTGAGTTAGTGGGAAGATCGTTTGGGAACTAATCTTCCCACTGCTGGATAAAGGTTACAACCTTTAATACCAGCACCTCCTCTTCTGGTCCCTCGCTGCCCAAGCTACTGTAGCTTGCGGCACGATCCGAAAATATCAGAAGGAGTAATAAAGCCCTAATATTTAGCAGCCATGGAGCGGACCCAGCGCTTCTGCATATGAAGGACCCCGTATCGTACCAGGGCAACATTTTCCAGATGACGTCCCCCACACTGGAAAATTAGAGATCCCAGAAGAAGTGCAGAGTGTACCGTAATAGGTGGATCAGGAAGGACGCCATTTTCCAGTGTGACACCTGTCCTGATCACCCCGGCCTCTGCATACTGGATCGCTTCAAGGCGTACCACACATCAATAAAGTTCCACGTTATCTAAATTCTCTCCCTTATTCCTATTTCAGGGGTCACATTGATCCAGGGATTATTCCGATTGTCATTTTGGAGTCGGGAAGGAATTTTTTCCCCGTGATGAGGCTACTGTCGTCTGCCTCAGGAGGGTTTTTTGCCTACCTCTGGATCAACACAGGTTGAATTCGATGGACTCTAGTCCTTTTCAACCTTATAAACTAATAATTGGCATAATACCCCCAAATAAATTAAAAATTGTCCCTTTCCAAATTCCCCCAACTAAATAGGTATGGCATTTTCACAAGGGGTTAAAAGATAAAAATAAAACACAATGGAGGAGATCAAACTGGTGTAAAGTAGAATTGTCTTAGTTGCCCCTAGGGACCAATCAGATTCTACTTTTCATTCTTCACAGATTCTTTGAAAAATGAAAGGTGCAATCTGATTGGTTGCTAGGGGCAACTAAGACAATTCTACTTTACACCAGTTTGATAAATCTCACCCAATGTGTAGAGCAATTTCCCTCAAGTCCGTAAATACCCCACATGTGGACATAAAGCGCCATGTGGGCGCAGAGCAAGCCTCTGAAGGGAAGGAGCGCCATTTGGATTTTGGAGGCTGCATTCGGCCAGAAAGGATGGTGAATGCCATGTCGAATTTAGAGCCCTCGTGCTGCCAAGACAGTAAAAAAAAGTGACCCCATTCTGGAAACTACACCCCTCAAGAAATCTAACAAGGGGTGCAGTTAGGATATGGACTCCTTGATGACTGGTACATTTGTGCCGTGAAAGTGAAAAAATGAAAATTTTCACTTTCACGTCACATTGTTCCATATTTGTGCTCGTCACCAGTGGGGTCCATATGCCCACTGCACCCCTTGTTAGATTCCTTGAGGGGTGTAGTTTCCAGAATGGGGTCATTTGTGGGAGGTTTCTACTGTTTTGGCAGCACGAGGGCTCTGTAAATGCGACATGACCCTTGAAATCCATTCCAGTGAAATTCAGCTTCCGAAAGCCAATTGGCGCTCCTTCCCTTTGGAGGCTCGTCCTGCGCCTGCTTGGCACTTTATGTCCACATGTGGGGTATTTCCGTACTCGGGAGAAACTGCACTACTAATACTTTGGTGTTTTTTTTTTCTTTTATCCCCTTGTAAAAATGAAAAATTGAAGGCTAGAACAACGATTCAGTGTAAAAAAATTTAATTATCTCTTTTTCACGCCCCATTGTTCTGAAAATGCCCCTCCCCCTGAGACAGATATATATCAATTCTTTATTATGTTTCCACCACCTTCATCTGCAATGTTTCTCCTTAAAGGGTAGCTTCACATGTACCAGATTCACAGCGGATTTCACACTGCGAGTTTGCAGCAAAATCCGCTGCGAATCCTAATAGTGTGAAGTTCTATGGGGTTACACATCCGCAGCGGAATTTTCATATTTAACCTGGCCCCTTGAACCCCCCGCTGCCCCCAGCCCAAAGCATATATTACCTGCTTGGCACCACGGCTGCAGTGAGGCTCCCGACTCCTGTTGGTCCCCATCAGCCAATCAGTGCACGGGGGCCGGGGGCTGCGAGCGGTTAAAAGGGCTGGGTTACATACTGGCAAAGGAATGAAAATTCTGCTGCGGGTATGGGACTCATACAACCTCACAGTACATGGATTCGCAGCGGATTTCACTGCAAACTCGCAGCGTGAAATCCTCCTCTGCGAATCCGGTACGTGTGATGCTACCGTAAGAAATGAAAGCTGCCCTTTAATTAGTTGCTATAGGCAACCCAGATATTCGTTCTTTTAGACACTTGATCACTCCTCTCTATCAGTTCAGTCACTGGCATATTCTGACCTAGAACCCACAGTGAAAAATCTGTAACAAATCCAGGAGAAATGCTGCAGATTGCCTACGGCAGACATTCCCTAGCCTTTGTGTCTTCTGTTCAGGCACCCTCATAAAGCATTAAAAAGAAAACAGACTGTAAAGGGGACACTTTTCCCCCTCTTTAAGTCCTGAAGCCCATCCCGCCACTGAGAAATCCCTGGAGCAGTCATTCTCTATGGGCCTTGGACTCATCTCTGGTGACCGCGCACACCTTTCGATGGGGATTTCTTGGTGGCAGGACGGGGTTCGGGACCAGGACTTCGGGGAAGGGGTAAGTATAAGGGGCTTCACCCCAGCAGCCGGGGTGACAGGTTCCCTTTGAGGCTACATTCACACATACAGTGTTTTTAGCTTTTTGTTCTTGGGCTTAAAACACAGAGCACCGTTAACCGCATTGCTTATTTTCATTCACTCTGCCAAGGGGTGTGTGCCCGGCAGGAGGGTGGCTTGCCCACACTACACAGCAGGGAACATCCATTCACTTTCTGTGCCCCAGGCTTGTAGATTCCCAGAATAGCACAGCTAATGCGCTGCTCTCTGATCCATGTGTATGACCGGGGATGGGCCTTAGTTATGAGAGTGCTACATAGACACTCCACCACTGGAGTCCGCTGTCTGACAGCTCCACCACTGGTGACATTAGGATTTCTGCTATCACCTAAACAGCAGTGTGCACAGGGTCTTGCCCAAGGCTCCCAGTGCATACAGTGTGGGCACGCAGTATATACTATGGGCAGTGCTACTGCTGGTCACCACACTTCAGCTTGATCCCCAAACTGTGGCAACTGCAGCTGCCAGCATGTGATGTCAGTCTGCCAGGGCATGCTGAGACTTGTGATTCTGCTACAGCTGGTAACACTGATGCAGCAGGGCATGCTGGGAATCGTAGGCTCCACAATACAGCTAACACGTGACCTGACCAGACTCCAGCTCCCCATGGCTTTGCACAGAATAATCACTGGTGTGGATGGATGTGTGACAGCAGACTCAGACACTGATGTAATACTGACCACCTCCACACATGGCGGCACAGTCAGCGCTGTATAAGAAGTAAACAGTCAGTCACAGTGTATAGTGGTGATGTGACACAGCTCACACCGGCCGCTACTCACCTCATTGTTCAGGTTGAGCACAGGAGCCGCAGCGGTCATGTCGCCGAGGAATTAATATCACTGTTACACAGGAAAGCAGCACCAGACACAGCACACGGCAAATGTTGGATCCTGGGTGCGAAAGGACCTTTGATGACATCACGATCACATGATCCGTCACATGAGTGGGAGGAGTCAAGCTTGTCCGACTTGTGCTGCTGGACGGGGTTGTTGTAACCTTTTAGTTAGGGTCAGGTTATTACACTGACAATAAGCCGAAACTACAGGGAAACTTCTGATAGCTCAGCTTGTCTCCTCCCACAATTGTGATCACATGATCACGATTTTCTCAAAGGTCCTAAAGTTTAGATCCTCCGCACACCAGACCCATGTGTCTTCCTGTGTCTCTATGATACTACTACACATGGCTACGGAAGCCGGGGAGGGAAGAAAAAAAAAAAACACCGTTACGAGTACTGTGTTAGGAATGTAATTTCATACCTGATACCAGATAACAATAGTCATCCCGCAGTGTAACATACAGTTCTAGGAAGCGTAAAAAATGTTAATTCACCTAAAAAGCTGAGGTGGTTGGAAGATTACATTTATGAGGCTGTCATAGTTCGAAGTGTTTCTCCAGGGATACTTATGCACCCGTTCAGTATCGGTAGTGACTAAATCCCATACCGCAAAGGGACCTCACTGGGTGCGCGCACACAGCTCCCAGACAAGCCCCGCCCCGGCCGGATTTCATTGGCTGCTCCACTCTGGGCTTCCTATCAGTTAAAATCAGACCCTGCCGTACCCCCGACCCTAATCCGAGCGTTTAGTATTAGGGTTAGGGTTGGGGGTCGGATAAGGGTTACTAAAATCATCTAACTATCCCCTTCCCACACAACCACCCTAACCCTCGGGGTTGGTGCTAATCAGGAGGGTTAGGGTTGGGGCTGTGGGAAGGGTTAGACATGAGAAATCAGTGGACGTAACCCTAAGCCGACCCCCAACCCTAACCCTAATACTAAACGCTCGGATTAGGGTCGGGGGTCCGGCAGGGTCTGATTTTAACTGATAGGAAGCCCAGAGTGGAGCAGCCAATGAAATCCGGCCGGGGCGGGGCTTGCCTGGGAGCTGTGTGCGTGCACCCAGTGAGGTTATTTCATGTCCGTAGATTCCTCCCACTCTCCATCTGTGCAATGTGCTAACAATTATGCATTGGATATCTGTAGTGCATCCATATTTCTATAAATTAGTTTTAGAAACACAAACTTTCATCATGTGACTAATCCTAATTTTTTTACGGAAATACAGATGCAAAAAAAAATAAAAATTATTACAATCTGTAAAAAATAATGGATCCCATTGAGAGAATTCCCCCCAAAATCTGGGTTTGCACCAGGACATGTACTTTTTTTTTCTTCAGGATGGGTTTGCGTTCTGATGCAGTGCAGATGTCCAGTCCGTAAGATGCTGGTAAAACTGGGTGACATCCATCATACTGAGTACAAGATACTGGAAAAGCTGGTTGACCTCCATCGTACTGACTACAGCAGTGCCTCTCAATTTCAGGCCTCACCAAAAGGCCATGTTTTAAGGATTTCATTAGTATTTCACAGGTGATATAATTGTACTGAGTGCATCCGGTATTAGCACAGGCATCCTTTGTATGGGATAGCCTCAAAACGTGACCTGTTGGGGAGGCCTGAGGACTGGATTTGAGAAGCTAATGGACTACAAGACTACAAGATGCTGGGAAAGCTGGGTAACCTCTATGAAACTGACTACAGAATGCTGTAAAGCTGGGTGACCTCCATCATACTGAGTACAACTCAGTCATACTAGGACAACTGGGTGACCAGCATCATATTACAAGATTCTGGGGTACATGGGTGACCTCATCATACAGAGTACAATATGCTGGGAAAGCTGGGTGACCTCATCATACAGAGTTCAAGATCCTAGGAAAGCTGGGTGACCCCCAACATACTGACTGCAAGATGCTGGGAAAGCAGGGCTAGCTGGGTGGAATCATCATACTGACTACAAGATGCTGAAAAAGCTGGATGACCCCCATCATACTGACTACAAGATCCTTGGAAAGCTGGGTGACCCCCATCATACTGACTACAAGATGCTGGGAAAGCTGGGTGACCACATCATATTGAGTATAAGATGGTAGGAAAGCTGGGTGACCTCCATTATGATGACTACTAGATGCTGGGAAAGCTGGGTGACCCCCATCATACTGACTACAAGATGCTGGGAAAGCTGGGTGACCACATCATATTGAGTATAAGATGGTAGGAAAGCTGGGTGACCTCCATTATGATGACTACTAGATGCTGGGAAAGCTGGGTGACCCCCATCATACTGACTACAAGATGCTGGGAAAGCTGGGTGACCACTATCATACAGGCTACAAAATGCCTGCAAGCCCTGGATCTGGGTGGAGAGAGCGGCCTCTAGTGGCTAGAGGCAGACTACTGCCTTCAGCTAAGAGCAGTTTGCTTTCCCTTACGTCCTAAGCAGCAGCACATAATGGGGAAGATTCTATCTTCCTGCAATGATAGGACAGATGGTAACAAGCAATAAAGAGTTAATTGCCCCGCCTATAAGGCCCTATGCTGACCCAGCCTCCTTGTGTTTTTTTCTGTCCTTCTGTGGGACAGGTGGTAGGAGGAGAGCAGGGAGCAGGCCTATGTGTGTTTCTCTGCTCTCCTTCCAATAATTCTTCTTTTCCACATGGTCGTGTAGAGAGGGAGAGTTTTTTGTATATGTATTTTGTTTTTTATCCTGCTTTGTTGTGTACAGAGCAAAGATTTTATTTTTCTTATGGAAGCAGCTGTCATCTCAGTGATCGCTCAGCTTCTATGCTCTGGTCAGTAAGTATTATGGCGCCATCCGCTGCCGGGCTGCACGTGGCTGCTAAGCATGGTGCTGCTCAGACAGGACGCCGCTCACCTGGTGTCTGTCCTCACTCTTCAGAGAGGTAAGTCATACAACCTTTTTTGTGAGGAGCTGTATGGTGCCTGTGCAGGCTCTCTGCCTGGAAGCCTGACCTGTATTGCAGGAGGCCTGTGTGCAGGCTAATGGATATAAATTTCATGAGATTTATAATAGTTTATAATTTGTTTATTTTTAGTTTTTTGCCTATGCGAGCTCTGTGAGACAGTTCCGCTATGTGATCATGCGGTATGGGTCCTGCTATGTAATAATACAGTAAAAACTATGGATCTGCTATATGAGTATGCAGCCTTAGATAAGAGCTGTTAGTTGTGTGGTCACTGAGCTGTTTGTGCACCTGGATGCTGATTTCTTGCACTAGTGGCTGGTTGTGTATTGATTGCACCTGGTATCTTTCTTACACTGGCACTACTTTTTCTTGTTGCATTGAAGCTATGAAACTGCATTGTGTGTACACAACCCTAGATTTGCTAGGTGTGTATTGGTGACACCTGATGCGTGATTCATTACACCTGAGTGTGATTCCTGGCTCTAGTACTGCGATTGAAGGATGCAGTGAGACTGCAGTGTGTGAACACAAGCCCAGAGTTGCTAGGTGAATATTGATTTCTTGCTCCAGTTCTGCTGTGGAAGGATGCATTGTGTGAACACAAGCCTAGAGTTGCTGTTATTGCACCTGACCTCTGATTCCTTGCTCTAGCACTGCTCTGGAAAGATGAATTGTGTGAACACAAGCCTAGAGTTGCTATTTATTGCACCTGATGTCTGATTCCTTGCTCTAGCTCTGCTGTGGAAAGATGCATTGTGTGAACACAAGCCTAGAGTTGCTATTTATTGTACCTGATGTCTGATTCCTTGCTCTAGCTCTGCTGTGGAAAGATGCATTGTGTGAACACAAGCCTAGAGTTGCTATTTTTTTTATTACACCTGATGTTTCATTCAGTACTGCTATTGAATGAGGCAGTAAAGTTATGAATCTTCGTTGTGTGAACACAACCCTAGGATTGCTAGTGGTGTATTGATTGCACCTTACATGTCATCTATAGCTCTGCTTTTGTATGATGCAGTGCAGTTATGAGACTGCATTGTATAAACACAACCCTAAAGTTCCTGGTTGTGTATTGAGTGTATCTGGGGTCTTTTCTAGCACGGTTACTGATATTTAATGTTGCATTGAAGCTATGAAACAGCATTGTGTGTACACACGCCTAGAGTTGCTACATGTATAGTACTGCTATTTTTAAAATAGTAAAACGAAGATATTGCAGGGTATGATCACAACTTTAGAGTTTCTAGTTGTGTACCGAGTATACCTGATGGCTGTCTTACATTAGTTCTGCTATTGAAACAATAATCCATTTAAACAATGAGGCTACACTGTGTGAACGCAGCCTTAGAATTGCTAGTTGTGTATCAGCTGCTCTGAGGTATCTGGATTTCTTGCACTACACAGCAGTCTGTTGCCTCTTTACCTGGCACAGGTTTATTATCATTTTATCTCACTTAATGCAGGAATCTAATGTCCAAAGTTTCAGTAACCTTTGGGAAAGCTCAGTCACTTATGTATGTGTATCCTGCAAGATTCCACATCCAGATGGCAGTGGAATTTATTTTTGCTTGTAGATTGTATCTTCATTGTAACCCATTACAGAAGATGCTATGTCTTAAGCAGATGGTGCTTGCTTCTGAGTATGCGTGTAACCCCACAGTTTGCTGCCTGGTCCGTGGCCCCTCCACGCTTGGAGAGGAGCATTAGACTTTGCCAGAGATGGATGTTCTTTCTAATAATACTCTATGTACCATGAGAATCAACCTGAATGGATTGGGGACACTCTTCCTTACAGAAAGGTACAATCTCTGCCCCAGTCTGAAAAGGAGAAGGAAATCCTCCCTTGTTCCCCATTCTATAGAAGTTTACAGCATAGAAGGTACTGGAAGAAATGATGGATCTGGCACAAAAAGGGATCATCCATCTCAGAGGTCTTGTGGATGTGGACAAAGAAGCTTGTGACAAAAGCTCCTCCGGCAGCAACCGTGGGTTTACCTTATGATGCCATATTCTCGACAGTTTCCGATCCAAAGAAGGTAAGTTGTTGGTGAACGTCCATAGATCTACAGTTCTAAGCAAAGAAGGTTCCATATGGAGAACATATGCTCTGTGCTCCCCCTCCTAAAGGAGACTAACCATGCTAGTTGTGAGAGACTCATATATCTACATGTACCTGGCTACAGAGAAGACTGTATACACCTGCATGTACCTGGCTACAGAGAAGACTGCATATTCCTTTGCATCTTTCTGAAATTACCTCAGCTCCCTTTACATTCACTAAGGTTACCTGCCGGGCCTGGAATGACATATATCTATCCTAAGATAAGAAGGGAAGTAGATGGGACACTCTTCTATGTTATGTTAGCTGTAGTCACCACCTGGAGAGAATCCAAGATCACCATTGTCTCCTTCCTGCATGAGTGATTGTTAATTGTCAAAAACTTACAGTACTATATTTTCACCTACCCGTAACCATTCCTGGGTCAGGATTCCTAGAACTCCCCAATTGGTGTCCCTTCACCCAATGATGTGAAGGTCTCATGACGTCTTCAAGCAACGAATTTAATAGGAAGGTTGGCATATGTATCCCCTTGCAGCAGATGCTGTCAGTATGGGACCAAAGAATAAACAGCCTACATTGGGTTATGGTTTATACCCACAGATACAAGGGCCTCAACATTTTCTTCAGTCAGTGGCAGACCAATCTCTCCCTCAAAGTGGGTGGAGGCAACCACCTATCTATCTAACAAAGGGTGAGACAGGCAAAGAAGACTTTGTTCCTAACAGAAGTGGCTGTCATCCAACATGAGAGATGAGAGCGGTAAGTGAGCCCCAGTCCACTTCAACACAACAATCTATGGGGAAGCTATCGGGGTAAGCTCAAGAAAGCATCTACAGTGGTGCATATCGATCTTCAGAGCTGCATGTGATCAGTAGCATTACTGTTAAAAGCAGAAGCTGTTTTTGCATGGACCAAGAGATCTATCCAGCAACAAGGGAAGTCACAATGCCTTAATGTAAAAGGCTAAAGCCATTATATTACCCTGACAGAAGAATGGTCTCTGGACCAGGGGAGGTTCTACTGAATCGCCAGATATTACAGCGACCCATTGGTCCCATGGCCATTTCGGGTAAAACCAGGATGCGTGGTTTTAACTCCTAAAAACTACTGTGGACAACAATAAGTAGAAGTCTGGTAAAAAGACAATACAGGATCAGTCTCTTTAATCCTGATAGCCACAGATTGGCCCAAGAGGTCATTGTGGTAATTTTTGTCCTCTCCTGATGAATATGTCCAAAACGACATTTTGGAGACTTGCCCAGATTCCTCACCTACTGCCCCATGAGGACGGATTATGTCTGGCAAATCACCAGATATTATGGCGACCCTTACGTGGACCTAATGGCCATTTCGGATAACGCCAGAATACGTGGTTTTTACTCCCTAAAACTGCTAGGGATGACAACCCGTAGTAGTCTTGTAAGGACAAGACAGAATCATGCCTCATTACTCCTAATAGCTCAAGAAGGCATGGTTGCTCTCTCCTGATGCATGTGTCAGGACATTTTGGAGACTTCCCCAGAATCCTCACAGTCACGGAAGGGCAGATTGTGTCTGGGTCTGGACCACCTATGATTGACAGGCCTGATGAGCTGAGGCTTTTTAGAATTGGTGATAAACATGATTCTGCTATTAAGAGCAGAACCCACAAAGAGAACCTCCCTGAGGGTGAAGGAGGTTTTCTATCCTGGTGTGAAGAATTGGACTTCTCCCATATCACTGGCTAGAAAGGCGATCCTTCTATTTCTCCAGGATGGGTTTGAGAATGGGCTGAAGCTACGACCGTCAAAGTACATGTCTCGGCTCTTTATGCTCTTCCAGACAGCTGATTGTCCCATGAATCCCTAATACAGAGATTTATTAAAGCTACGCAGAGGATTAAAGCAACTGTAATGGATCCAACTCCCAGGTGGGATCCGGGACTCGTCCTTCATCACCTTGCACTGCTCCGTTTGAGTTATCTTTATTTGAATTAAAATACCTGACCCTCAAGGTATGCTTCCTAGTAGCTATTACATCTGCTAAACGCAGGAGTATGTTCAGACATTAGGAGCAACTGAACCATATGTTGTTATCCTTCAGGACTTTGTCTTTTACCCTTAAGGTTCCTTCCTTATCCAACATTACTCAGCAGATTGAGTTACCTGTTTTTGTCTAAATTCCTCCAATGAGGAAGCATTACAACCTCACTCTGGTTGTGGGCGGAGCCTTGGGCCGCCACTCTCTGGTTGTGGGCGGAGCCTTGAGAGTTTATTTAGTGAGAACCAGAGAAGTCAGAAGATTTTATCTGTATCTTTTTCAGGAAGGAACAGTGATTGGAAGGCCTCAAAAGCCACTTTATCCAGATGGATACGGCCGACTCTGTGTGTTACCAAGAGGTGAGAGTCCAAGTACCTGAATCCATTAAGGCCCTTACCACAAGGGCAATGTCTACATCCTGGGTGGAGGAGATGTGCATATGCCCATTGATCAGATATACAGAACGGCATTGTGGTCTACTTTTAGACATTAGAACCTCTGGGCAACCAATCTTAGTAAACCGGTTCTCATGGCTGCTGTATGATTCTCCCACCCTTTATGTGATCTTGCTATATCCCCATTATGTGCTGCTTAGGACGTAAGGGAAAGTGGAATTTTATACTCACCGTAAATTCTCTTTCCTGTAGTCCGAAGCAGCAGCACAAACTAACCCTCCCTATAAAAGTTTATGCATCATACCTTGAGTGTTTTGGGTTATGTTTTCCTAGATCGTTAGAAGTACACAAGGAGGCTGGGTCAGCATAGGGCCTTATAGGCGGGGCAATTAACTCTTTATTGCTTGTTACCATTTGTCCTATCATTGCAGGAAGATAGAATCTTCCCCATTATGTGCTGCTGCTTCGGACTACAGGAAAGAGAATTTACGGTGAGTATAAAATTCCACTTTATAAGCCGCAGCTCAGACAAAGAAGCTGCAGCCGGAAGGGAGAACACGGCGACGCGATCCAGGACCCAGCGCTGGAACCAGGGAGGTTATATCCTCCCACTCCCCGGCCCTACAATATAAATGACTCCAGCCCGGAGTACCCTTTTAAGGAGTGCATACAGTTACACTTGGTCCTACTGTCTGCTAAAAAAAAATTCCCTGACTACAGTGTTCACAGCAAATTACAAAGAATTAAAATTCCTAGTTGTCAAAACTTTAGAGCTGTTTTTTTTTCCCCTTAGGTGAGTAATTTTTGGTAAAGGAAGTAATTGACATGTCACAGATCACATAGGCTTTCTTAGGGTATGTGCACACTACGAAATTCTGATTGATTCTACAGCTGGCACCCATCTGTGGCTGTGCACGTCACCGCTGGTCCCATAGGCTTCATACTATGTTTTGCCAGATTCCGATGTCCGCCCGAAGAATGAGTGGGTTCATTCTTCGGGCAGATGGCAGAATCTGGAAAACCATAGAATAAAGCCTATGGGACCAGCGGAGTGCACGGCCACGAGTGGATTCCTGACTAATCTTAAAAGTGTCACTGTCGTGAAATTTTTTTTTTTTTTTTGCAGAAATCAATAGTCCAGGCGATTTTAAGAAACTTTGTAATTGGGTTTATTATCCAAAAAATGCATTTTTATCATGAAAAAGCAGCTTGAAGCTCTCCCCCCTGTCTTCATTGTTCTCCTATGGAGAGAGCTAAAGAAAAGACCAAAACAGGACAACAAAGAGTTAATCTACAAATCCCTCATGGGATATCTCCTGTGACCATCACCAGTGACCTGTCTGAGCTCAGATTACAGCTGTCACCCAGCTCCATGCCTGTAATCCTCTGTTATCTGCTTTCTGCTCCTGGCTTACTCCCTCCTTCCTCCTCCCCCCTCCCCTCTCCCTAGAGCAGACAGGGTACGTCTCCTGCAACAAGTCACAATTTTCAGATTTTTCAGAGTGGATGAAAAAGAGGAAGGAGGGGGGGACCTGGGAAAAGGCTTTTTACATGCAGATAATGGCAGATTTGGCTAATAAACCCAATTACAAAGTTTCTTTAAATCGCCTGGACTATTGATTTCTGCAAAAAAAAAAAATACGACAGTGACTCTTTAAGCCTCTGTAGCGCTGTGTAGCCAAACGGAGAATATGCAATGTCTGGTGGCTGACATTGCACCAGATATAATATATATATATAATATAATATAATATAATATAATATAATATATATAATATTATTATATATGTATCACTAACAGATCTCCCTGTTAACCACTATAAGGGTGGGTTCAGACAGGAATTCTCGCGGAAAATGTCCACGGAATTCTGTCAGCTGTCCGCCCGCACAGGCACGCGCTTTTCCGACGACTCCATAGACACCATTCTATGGGCCGGCGTATTCTGCGATCTGCTAAAAGAAGTGACATGACACTTCTTTCAGCGAATAGCGGAATACGTCGGCCCATAGAATGGTGTCTATGGGGCCGGCGGAAAGGCGGCCAGATATGCGGGCGGACAGCTGACGGAATTCCGCTGACATTTTCCACGAGAATTCCTCAGTCTGAACCCACCCTTACATAATAAGGACTGGAATACATAAATAAAGACTACGGGGGACTGGAATACATAAAAAGACTACGGGGGAGATTTATGAAGGGGTGTAAATATAAACCTGGTGTAAAATGCCCACAGCAACCAATCACAGCTCCTCTTTATATTCTACCAGAGCTGAAAGCTGAGCTGTGATTGGTTGCTGTGGGCAGTTTACACCAGGTGTATATTTGCACCCTTTCATAAATCTCCCCCTACATCTACAAAAATTTATATACTTTTTTCGCCATTTATGGAGGCATCAGAGTGGTGTGATTATATCAATAATATGACTATAGAGAGCACAGTAAAAATTACTGAATAATGAGGTAACAGAACATGATTGTCAAGTACAAAAGTATAATGTGCAAGGGAAAACATTGTAAATATAATAAGCTGCCACTTGAATTGTGCAAAAATGTTTAGCAAACCACAATAATTACCACTCCTGTAAAGTGCCCTGATACTAATCAAGACCATCTGAACATACACCACTGCTCCTTATCCTTTTTCAGTGGGATAGGATCTATTAGATGCTGAAATTTTTCTGCAGGAATATTAACCCATGCAGAGGAATAATCCTTTTCATATCATTTGGCAGTAAATGGACCCTCAAGGTATGTGCACACACCCTCCATTTTGATGGAAATTCAGTTGCGGAATTCTCAGGCACACTTCTCCGCCCGTGTCATAGACTCCATTCTATGCACGGGCGGATTCTTTCATCCGTCCAAAGAATGAACTTGATCGGCGGGCGCGAGCTGAGAATTCCGCGACTTGAGTTTATGTCAAAATTACTCAGTGTGCACATACCCTTAGAGAGCCAATGCTCACTTGTCAGCTGACCACAGGCTTTCAGTATGTCAAAAAATAAGGCACCGGCCACACATCTTTCCGTGCAATATGCACCCCCCCCCCCCCCTCTCCCAATGCTGGCAACACTCGTACATCTATTTTAAAAAAACAACCTCTGCATATGTCACTGAGCATGTGCACTCAGCCTCTTTGGTCGACCATGGTGGGCCCTGTTCTGAATGGAACCTGTCTTGTTAAACCACTGTATGGTCTTGGCCATCTTATTGCAGCTCAGTTTTAGGATGTTGGCCATCTTCTTATCACCTAAGTCATCTTTATGAAGAGCAACAATCCTTTTTTCTTTTCTTCAGAGGGTTCTTTGCCATGAGGGACCATGTTGATCTTCCAGTGACCAGTATGATAGAGTGTAAAGGCCCTATTCCACCAACAGATCTGACGACAGATTATCTGCCAAAGATTTGAAGCCAAACCCAGGAGTGGATTCGAAAAGAGGAGAAATCCAGTCTTTCCTTTATGACCTGTTCTCTGTTTATAGTCTGTTCCTGGGTTTGGCTTCAAATCTTTGGCAGATAATCTGTCGTCAGATCTGTTGGTGGAATAGGGCCTTTAGTGTGGTAACACTAATATTAATACAACTGAGACTTTGTAACACTAACGAGTCACTTGACACCGGGGGTGGGGTGGGGGGGGGAGGAGAATGACTAATTGGGCAAAATGTTCACTTTGGAGTGTACTCACTTTTGTTTCCAGGGGTTTAGACATTAAGTGTGCCTGTCATGACGGCCAGCTGCTGGATCACAGTTGAGTTCCTCTCTTCATCTGGAAGTTTGGGTCTCCATGGATATGCATTGAAAAAGTGTGTACTTTCATGGCTGTGTTATTTTGAGGGCACACCACATTTAGGGTATGTTCACAGGCAAAGAATTGAAGAGGAAAGTTTTCTACTTGAAATGTCCTCTTCTTCAATTCTGGCTGAATAGGGGCAGAATTCAAGCGAAATGCAAGCGGAAAGCGAAAAGTCAAAGGCCCAATGACTTCTATGGGATTTCTCTAGTGAAATCCACCCAAAGAATTGACATTTTACTATTGGAATTTCACGCAGAACACGTTTAAAATTAAGAGCGGATTCCACTTGAAATTCCTCACCTATTCCTCAGTGTGAACATAACCTTACATTGTTATACAAGCTGTAGGCTGACTACTTTCCCGTTGTTGCTACATGCGATCTTTGCTCCTGTTAGTGTATCTGATTGTCTCTGCTGTTTTTGTACATGTGCCTCTGCACATAATCATTGCTCTTGTACTTTTGACAATAATACTGAAAGAGTAGTCATATTGTTAATGTTATTTCTCATGCTGCGTGACTTTGTTAGACCCAGAGAATTTCGAACCTAGAGAAATGCAAATTTTTCCATTTTTGCACAAAAAAGTGTTAATCTATCAACCAAAATTTACTATTAACACAAAAAATATGTCATGAGAAAACAACCTCAGAATCACTTGGATACGTTTAATTGTCACAAAGCTATTAACACATAAAATATCATCGGTCATATTTGAAAAATACGGCTTGGACCATAATGCCAAAGGTGTCTTCAAAGTTAAAGGGGTACTCCGGCTGGAATGCTGTTTTTCACAATCACTGGGGAGGGGATGGATGAAAACAACTGCATCTACTTACCTCCCTGGCTCCAGCGCTGACATCTACATCCAGCTGCTCTTGTCTACAGTCGCTTCTTGGTCTGAGGTGGGCCTTGAGACGCTCCCAGCTGGAGCACCCTTTTACGGGGTTTAGAAAAAGGGGGGCCAAGGATAATATCAATGAAAATGGGCATGGTGTTTTATATTTCATTAAGGGGGCAGTGTATTGGAAGTTAAGGGGGCACAATGGATTATAAGATGGGGCACAGTGTATTATAAGTTATTAGGGGTGTGTTATAACTCATTAAGGGGGCCACAGTAAATGTCATTAGAGTTATATCTCTGAGGGCACAGTGTGTGACACTAAGAAGAGTTTAGTTTGGAGGATGAGGACTACTTGGAATGTAAAGAGCTAAAGATGTCAGCAGAGATAAGAGATAGATGGAAGAAGTCATAGTGCTCCAAATCAGATGGAGAAGAAAAGGAACAGAGAAGGTATCACTTGTGAGGCACTGATATGATTGTGTAAAAGTAAATGTTGGATCAGGCCAGCGCCCCCTCTGCCCTATATTGTTCAAAAAAATGTTGGATCTTGTTCAAATAAATGTTGGATCAAGTCAGTGCCCCCTCTGCCCTATCTTGTTCAAAAAAGATACAGACAAGTCTTTTTAAAAAATTATTCCCCTTCCTCCATGTCCCTTACTGAACAGGGACGTGTTGTATAGTTGTCTTCAGTCCAATTTGCATTCCCAGCTTGATGCCAAGCAGGGCACCAAACTGAACCTTTGCCCCTGGAGACAAATAATGTAGCTATGCCTGTAGTCATCCAGCCATAATAATTTGGTCCTAGCCAGTTGCTCATATTCTGCTGTTTTTTTCTGCTTTCAACATATTAACATCAAGTATTCACTTTACTTATGGCCTAATATATTATATCATTCCCTGACATTACAACGAGATAAGGCAAGGTTATTCCCTTCACCCAGTCAGTGTTTTTAAATAGTATGGCTGATCAGTGTATGTGTACGTGTAGTTTACAAGCAGAACATTAGGTGGAGCTGTTATCCAGGGTGAAAGGTTTTTTTATCACTATGTAGAAGCCACGATAGATAAACAGCTTATAAAATGTTTGTGCTCTGCATCAATGTGCAAATATTAACGTTTCAGAATAATTTTCCATATGATTTTTTTTACCCAATTTAAGCCTAGGTGTAGTGGAATGTGCCCTCAGTGTGCGGCTGCTGGACCCGGCTGTGTGCGTCTCTTTTAATTGGGGTCAGTATCCTGCTGAATGGCTATCTTGGGCTTTCAGCAGGCAGTGTATCTCATAGGGGAAAGAAATGAATATTACGGTATTACTTCCTCTGTATAATTTAGCCAGTAAATAAAAGTTCACAGTGGGTAGAAAAAAATACTGTATATATATATATTACATGAATAGATTTTCTATGGAGAGAGTGTAATTGTGTCTGAACCTGTTTGACTTGTGCTTCTTCTGAACGATTCCTAATCCTCTGGATGGTTAAAGTTTATCTATAATTAAGTGAACTGAGGCATTGATTACTTAGCGTTTACTGTGTGTAATGCAGTATTTGATGAATTCTAGGAATACACGGCCATTATTAGCAAAGTACAGAACAGCTTGTTTCCAGCAGAGTGAAGATCACATTTTGTCAAATTGAACAAAAGCTGAAGTTTAAAAACAAGTAAATCGAACAGAATTATCCTGAAAAGGTTTTAAGGGACTTTAATATTGAATCAAGCTATTACATTTCAGATCGGTGGGGGTCTGACTTCTGACACCTGAACTGATCAGCTGACTAAAGAGGCTGCAGTCCTATTTAAGTTAAAGGGATATTACAGTATAAGAAAATTGTATCTAAATAAAACCAAGATATATAACTAGTAATATAGTAATTCAGCGTTTTTTTGTATAATTCACCCCGGACAGAAAGTTAACTACAAAATGTGTATTGTCTACAGCTCTTTTTGTAGACAATGCATCATCCTCTGATGTTGCAGGGTACTTGGCTGAATCTTCTCTCTCAGCTCTAGCCTCACCCACCTGTTTGATATCACCATCACTGACCGGCCCCTCCAGCCTACATCACCGTCTTCTTGTCATATACACAGATACAGATCTAAGACCCTCAAAAGTAGGAATGATTTCATATCTGGGGCAGTTAAGAAATGCTATATGCTTCTTCAGCATATTATTTTTTTATACCTTATGTCGAAGCACCCTTTTAATTCTATGAGTTGCAATATTGGGTTTAACGCTACCTAGGGTATAGAGTTGTGTCTGGCAACCCATGAAGCCTGCACACGCCCTATGACTTACCAGACACTGCTCCATACAATATGTAGCGGCTGAGCTTGGTTTTGTAACTCATTTCATTTATTCTGCAGTTTATTTAACCCCTTCATGACCGAGCCCATTGATGCACAGATGTCCAGGTCAAATAAGTGCAATGTTCCTCCCCATGGCGCTTTTATTTTTCCACCTACAGGGCTGGTTTGGGTGTCATTTTTTGTGCCATGATCTCTAGTTTTTATTAATATCATATTGGTGTAAGAGAAAAATTTAGATCATTTTTTATTTTTTTTTCTAATATATAATTTAAAAAAATCAGCAATCCTGGTGTGTTTTTTTTTTTTTTTTTTCACTTACGCCGTTTACTGTACGGGAACAATATTATATTTTAATACATCATACATTTCAGCACGCTATGATATATAATGTTTATTTTACATATTTCTAGTGGATATGGGGTGTAGTAGTGGAGGTCTAGTGGATATGGAGGTCTAGTGGATTGAAAAATCGTTCATTTTGATCTTTTAACATGTTCATGAATCGTCGTTCGCAAAAAATTCGCCGATCAGTCTGTGTAAACAGTCAGCGCGATAGTCCTGCCCCCCCGCTCATCCGCAGCCCCCCTGCGCCAGCTCGATCGCCACCCCCGCCGCCGCTCTGATCGCCGCCGCCGCTCTGATCGCCGCCGCCGCTCTGATCGCCGCCGCCGCCGCTCTGATCGCCGCCGCCGCCGCTCTGATCGCCGCCGCCGCCGCTCTGATCGCCGCCGCCGCCGCTCTGATCGCCGCCGCCGCCGCTCTGATCGCCGCCGCCGCCGCTCTGATCGCCGCCGCTCTGACCGCCACCCCCGCCGCCGCTCTGATCGCCACCCCCGCTCTGATCGCCACCCCCGCTCTGATCGCCACCCCCGCTCTGATCGCCACCCCCGCTCTGATCGCCACCCCCGCTCTGATCGCCACCCCCGCTCTGATCGCCACCCCCGCTCTGATCCCCGCCGGCGCTCTGATCGCCACCCCCGCCGGCGCTCTGATCGCCACCCCCGCCGGCGCTCTGATCGCCACCCCCGCCGCCGCTCTGATCGCCACCCCCGCCGCCGCTCTGATCGCCACCCCCGCCGCCGCTCTGATCGCCACCCCCGCCGCCGCTCTGTTCGCCACCCCCGCCGCCGCTCTGATCGCCACCCCCGCCGCCGCTCCGATCGCCACCCCCGCCGCCGCAGATGCCGCAGGCTTTTTTTTTTTTTTTTTAAACCAGTGCAGGTCTATTCTCAGGCACCGGCCCAACATGAAGCACTGGGGACAGGCCCGCTGGCCCCCAGTGTGACAAACCCCCTCCCTCTATGTGATGCGGCTCCATTGATTCTAAAGGGAGCCACAGTCACAAAAAAAGGGGAGATGTCACACTGGGGGCCAACGGGTCTGCCCTCAGTATTTCATGCCGGGCTGGTGCCCGGAAATAGACCAGTGCTGTGGGCAGGAACCGTGGGAAGGATGCAGTTTCAAAAAAGGACCACAGCACCAGCATCCCCATCCATTCATGTAAGAAACTTAAAGCGTAACTGTCATTTCAGGGCCATTTTTCTAAAAACATTAAATATCAACAGTACAAGCGATTTTAAGAAACTCGGTAATAGGTTTTATGTACTGAAAGAGTTTCCTTCTGTACTGAAAAAAAGCAATCTCCCAGCCTCCCCCCTCACATCAAATGAAGCAGGATTTCTGTGTCCATTGTGTGGCTATGGAGAGGGGAGGGGCTGTTAGGAGTGACTGAGCCCGGAGGATTTCTGCAAAGCACAACACCCTGCAATCTTCTCTCAGTAAGTTCATAGATAAGCACTGACCTTTCTGACACCTGAATTTAGCGTTTTAGGTGCCCAGAGAGTCTACAAACAGCTGACCTTCATGTCACCTCTTCCTGCTCCCTCATCTCCCTCGGCCCCTCCCCCCTTCATAGGCTTACAATGGAGAGAGCAGAGCCCGTCTTCACTGGCTTCTCTGTAATGAAGACGTGTTTGCCTGATAATGCACAGATAAGAAGTCAGGGGGGGAGGCTGGGAGATTGCTTCTTGAGTACAGAAGGAGGCTTTTTTGGCTGATGAAACCTCATTACAGAGTTTCTTAAAATTGCTTATACTACTGATTGTTAGGGCCATGGCGGTGTCCCGTTCTCCGGACCGCCGCCGCACCCTCTCTCCTACAGCTGCAGCAGCCGGTGTCCATAGGCAGGGACCCGGCGCTGCTGTTGCTTCGGCCCCGGGGGGCGCCTCACCTCACCGCGCTCCTGTCCGACGCTGTGCCGGCCGGCGCACCGTACCCGCCTCCTAGGGCGTGCGCGCGTGCCGGCTGTCTCGGATTTAAAGGGGCAGTGCGCTCCTAATTGGTCCATATGTCAATCACTCCCCTATAAGTTCCAGCTCTGCCCCCTTCCAGGTGTTGGAGCCTCTACATGCTTCCCATAGTGTTTGGCCCAGCTCCCTGTTGTTCCTGACCTTAGTCCTTGTCCCTTGTTCCTGTCTTCAGTCCTTGTCCCTAGTCCTTGCCCGCTGCCTTCCCATTGTTCCTGAGTCCTGTCTGCCACCTGCGAGCACGTCTACAGTCCTCTGCCTGCCTACTGCTCCTGCCACGCCTCGCCTGCCATCACTAGCAACCAAGCCAGGGGTAGCGACCTGGGGGTCGCCTGCCGCAGCAAGTCCATCCCGCCTTGCGGCGGGCTCTGGTGAAAACCAGCGGCCCCTTAGACTCCGCTCCCTGGTGAGGTTAGTGCTATCGCTAGTGGATCCACTACTCCAGGCGTTAAACTGATTTCTGCAATAAAAAAAAAACATGACAGTTACACTTTAACCTCTTAAGGACCCATGTCGTACCGGTACGTCATGGATCACTGTCACTTAAGGACCCATGACGTACTGGTACGCGGGTCCTTTAAGAGGGCGCCGCGGCCGGGTCCCGATCGGGGGAGAGAGCCTGCTATAATACATAGCAGGCCATCTCTCCCTATCGGCATGGAGGGTTGTTAACCCCCCCCCCCCATGCCGACGATCGCCGCTATTGGCTGATAAGCCCACAGCGGCGTTCGGAACCTTTCCGGGCCATCGGTGGCCCGATGACCCGGAAAAAAATGGCGGTCGGTGCTGTCCGAGGAAGGCACCGACCGCCATTACTATAAGAAGTAATGGTGGTCACGGTACTACCGTCCCGATCGCCATGAACGGCGATCACAGTCCCCACAAGTAATAAATACCTGCTCCGGACCCCTCAGCTAGGTAGCTGAGGGGTCCAGAGCAGGTATTTGTACATTACTCACCGGTCCCGGGGTCCTGATCGGCGTCTTCCGGCGTCCTCTTCTTCTTGTCGGGTCTTCGGCTTTTTTCGGCTCCAGCGTCTTTTTTCGGATCTTGCGCTCTGCTGCCCCCTAGCGGCTGATAAGTGTAATACACGTATCAGCCACTATAGGGATGTTCAGAATGTAGTAAGTTTTTTTTTTTTTTTTTTTTTTTTTTTTCTATTTTCCGCACCCTATCGCCGCTGAGTGTTGATCAGCATCGCACGAAAGTGCGCTGCTAATCAGCAACTCCTCCTTTTTGGCGTAGGGTGTTTTTTTTTTTTCTATATCCTACTGCCACGGTCTGCTGATAAGTGCCGCACATAAGTGCGGCATTTATCAGCAACACCATTTTTGGCATAGGTTTTTTTTTTATACTTACTGTAAAAAAACACTACATTACACCACACTACACTACATTGAATAAAGTTTTACACTACACCACTACATACCCCATATACCAATCCCTATATAAAAGTGGCCCCCGGCGTGTTTTCGGTATCGGACGCATACGTTATTATTGCCTCTGACACTGAAACAGCCAGTGAGGATGAATGGGGGGATCCTTCGTTCCTCCATTCATCCTCATCATCCAGTGACGTGTCTGGGGGTAGCGTAGCGTACGCTGCCCCCCAGACACGTCTTTTCCGCCAGTACCGTCCCAATAAGAGATGACGGTATGGCGTGAAATTCTACAAACTCTGTGAGCGTACCTCAGGGTACACTTACAGATTTAGGGTACGTGCACACTGCGGAATGGCGAAGGATAACCCTTTGTGCATTCCGCAGCTGACACCCGCTGGCGGACTGATGCGGGCGCGCGTCTCCACCCGTGTCAGACTCCCATGTTATGCACAGGCGGATTCCATCGTCCGTCCAAAGAATGAACACATTGACGGAGAGCCGAATCCGCCCGTGCATAGAATGGAGTCTATGACACGGACGGAGACGCGCGCCCGCATCAGTCCGCCGGTGGGTGCCAGCTGCGGAATGCACATAGGGTTATCCTTCGCCATTCCGCAGTGTGCACGTACCCTTAGAGTGTATGAAGGAAGGGACACCCGAATCCAGCCCCCAGATGCCCACCCCCAATCCTCGGTGTTAGTGGGGAGATCGTTTGGGAACTGATCTTCCCACTGCTGGATAAAGGTTACCACCTGTATGGGGATAACTTTTATACCAGCACCCCCTCTTCTGGTCCCTCGCTGCCCGAGCTACTGTAGCTTGCGGCACGATCCGAAAATATCAGAAGCCGTAATAGAGCCCTAATATTTAGCAGCCATGGAGCGGACCCAGCGCTTCTGGATTCTGGATATGAAGGACCCCGTATCGCACCAGGGCAACATTTTCCATGTGACGTCCCCCACACTGGAAAACATGAGACCCCAGAAGAAGTGCAGAATGTGGCGTAACAGGGGGATCAGGAAGGACACCATTTTCCAGTGTGACACCTGTCCTGATCACCCCGACCTCTGCATACTGGATCGCTTCAAGGCGTACCACACGTCATTGGGGTTCTACATTTTCTAAATTCTGTCCCTTATTCCTATTTCAGGGGTCACGTTGATCCAGGGATTATTCTGATTGCCATTATGGAGTCGGGAAGGAATTTTTCCCCTGTGATGAGGCTACTGTCGTCTGCCTTACGAGGGTTTTTTTTTGCCTTTCTCTGGATCAACACAGGTTGAGTTTGATGGACATCTGTCATTTTCAACCTTATAAACTAATAATTGGCCTAATACCCCCAAATAAATTAGAATGGTCCCTTTTCCCCAACTAAATAGGTATGGCCGCCATTCCCATAAGAGGATGCCATGATGCAATTACAAAGCCTCTGTGCGGCCAGGACAGTAGAAACCCCCCACAAGTGACCCCATTCTGGAAACTACACCCCATAAGGAATCTTAACAAGTGGGGCAGCGGGTATATGGCCCCCTAGTGACGGCCACATTTGGGACGTGAAAATGAAAAAAATGGTATTTTTTATTTTCACGGCACATGTTCTACACATGTGCCCATCACTAGTGGGGTCCATATGCTCACTGCACCCCTTGTTAGATTCCTTATGGGGTGTAGTTTATAGAATGGGCTCACTTGTGGGGGTTTCTACTGTCCTGGCAGCACAAGAGCTTTGTAATTGCGACATGGCCTCCATCCTCCATTCCAGCCTCTAAATGGCGCTCTGTACCTTTGGTGGCTTGCCCTGTGCCCATATGGCACATTATGTCCACATGTGGGGTATTTTCGTGTAGGGGTATTTACCCTACACGTTTTGCTTTTATTTTCTTTTTTAACCCCTTGTGGAAATGGAAAAAAATCAAGGCTAGACCAACATTTAGTGTAATTTTTTTTTTAATTTTTACTCTAAATCATTGATCTTGTCTTGATTTTTTTCATTTTCACAAGGGGCTAAAAGATAAAAAAAAACACAATGTGTAGAGCAATTTCCCCTGAGTACGGAAATACCCCACATGTGGACATAAAGCGCCATGCGGGTGCAGGGTAAGCCTCCAAAGGGAAGGTGCGCCATTTGGTTTTTAAAGGCTGGATTTGGATGAAATGGATTTCGAGGGGCCATGTTGCATTCAAAAGGCCCCTGTGTTGCCAAGACAGTTAAACCCCCCCACAAGTGACCCTATTATGGAAACTAAACCCCTCAAGGAATGTAACAAGGGGTGTAGTGAGCATATGGACCCCACTGGTGACGGGCACAAATGTGGAACAATGTGGCGTGAAAATGAAATATTAAATTTTTTACACTATTATGTTGGTCTAGCCTTGAATTTATCATTTTCACAAGGGGTTAAAAGAGAAAAAAAATAAATAAAACGTGTAGAGCAATTTCCCCCGATTCCGTAAATACCCCACATGTGGACATAAAGCGCCATGTGGGTGCACGGCAAGCCTCCGAAGGGAAGGAGCGCCATTTGGATTTTAGAGGTTGGATTTGGCTAGAATGGATGATGAACGCCATGTCGCATTTACAGAGCCCTCGTGCTGCCAAAAACACTGGAAACCCCCCACAAGTGACCCCATTCTGGAAACTGCACCCCTCAAGGAATCTAACAAGGGGTGCAATGAGGATATGGACCCCTTGATGACGGGCACATTTGTGTCGTGAAAGTGAAAAAATGAAAATTTTCACTTTCACGTCACATTTTTCCACATTTGTGCCTGTCACCAGTGGGGTCCATATGCTCACTGCACCCCTTGTTAGATTCCTTGAGGGGTGTAGTTTCCAGAATGGGGTCACTTGTGGGGGGTTTCCAGTGTCTTGGCAGCACAAGGGCTCTGTAAATGCGACATGGCCCTTGAAATCCATTCCAGTGAAATCCAGCTTCCAAAAGCCAATTGGCGCTCCTTGCCTTTGGAGGCTCGTCCTGCGCCCGCTTGGCACTTTATGTCCACATGTGGGGTATTTCTGTACTCGGGAGAAACTGCGCTACACATTGTGTTTTTTTTTTTTGTTTTTTTTTCCCTTTATCCCTTTGTGAAAATGAAAAATTGAAGGCTAGAACAACATTTTAGTGTAAAAAATACTTTAGTCTTTTTTCACGCCATGTTGTTCGGAAAATCTGTGAAGCACCTGTGGGGTCCAGATGCTCACCGCACCCGTTGTTACATTCCTTGAGGGGTGTAGTTTTCTAAATGGTGTCCCTTTAGGGGTGTTTTTAGGTTTTTGCTCCCCAGAGCCTCTGCCAACCTGAAGTGGTACGGTCAAAAATGACCAAATATAACGGATCCATTGAAATGCACTAGGCGCTCCTTTATATCTGAGGCTTGTGGTTGCGTCAAATAGCGCAATAGGGCCACATATGGGGTATTTCTATAAACTGCAGATATGGGGCAATCAATATTGGGGTGCATTTCTCTGGTAATAAGTTTATAATTATGAACAATATTGGATTACAATAAAATCTCTGCACAGAAAATTAAAATTTTCAAATTTCTTACACAATTAGCTTTTATTTCTGTGACTCCCCTAAAGGGTTAAAAAACTTTCTGGATGTGCTTTTGCAGAGTTTAGGGGGTGCCGTTTCTGAAATCGGGTGCTTCGTGGGGCTTTCTAACACACAGTCCCCTCAAATACACTTTAAACCTGAACAGTTCTCTAAAAATATCTGATTTTGAAATTTTACTGAAAATTTGGAAATTTGCTGCTAATGTTTTTTGCTGCTAATGTTTTAAGCTTTCTATTGTCTATAAAAAATGAAATATAGTTTAATAAATGCCGCCAACATAAAGTAGACATGTTGCTAATGCTATTTAATATATAATTTGTGGTATAACCATTTTCTGTATAAGCAGAAAAGTTTTAAAGTTGGAAAAATGCATTTTTTTCACAATTTTTCACGCTATTTTGTTTTTTTTCATAAAGATTCGTTATAAGTATCGACTCCAATTTACAAGAAATGCGAAGTACAATATGTCACGAGAAAACAATCTCAGAATCAGCCGGATAGGTAAAAGCATCCAAGTTATTAATGAATAAAGTGACACTGGTCAAATTCATAAAATTTGCTCCGGTCCTTAAGGCCATTTCAGGCCCGGTCCTTAAGGGGTTAAAGCAATGTACCTACCGGAGCTGATACTACTGATTGTTTAACCCTCACTGAACTGTGCTGTGTCTATGCTGTTAGCTCCAAGCTGCTGATCAGTTGCTCTGCTTGGCCAGCTGTTACCTATATCAGGGCCATTCTTGTGGAAATTACGAAGTCCAGCTTCCACATCGTGAAGCAGAATGAAGGGTAAAAAACCTTGAGGATATCCAGATTCTGCTCCTGAGTTTTAGGTAAACCATTAAGGTAAAACAGTTGATTAATTCCCATTGGGGTATAACAATAAACATTGGTATACAGCAGGGATGGGGAACCTACAGCCCTCTAGCTGTTGTAAGACTACAATCCAATCATGCCTGAATAATAATTAAATAAACCATCTTCATATTTTGTATTCTGTGGTGTTTGCATTCTTAGTGGGCTCACTGGCTGGCTATGCTCACTAAAATGTTATGCAAATCTTGTAATTATTTTACAAAGAAAAATAAAAAATCTGTTATAGCCAGGAATTTCTTTTCCGTCCTGGGTTTGGATGTCACTTGCAGTGAATGTAACAATTATTTGTGGCTAGCATGTTAAACAGGATTCCAATTATTTGTCTTGTCTAAGACATCCTGCAGTCCTGCTAAATTTACCCGCTCAATGTAAAGCCAAAGCATGTTCTTTATTAGTCAAGATGATGCTCTAATTATCCTGTCAGCCATGCTATTAATCCAGACATTTTATTACCAATTCTTCAGCTTTATAGTTCCTCCTACATTTTCTTTTTATTCTATTTCTTTACTCCACTTGTGCCCTTGTAGAATATTGTCTAGATGTCCGTATGTGAAAGTCTGAGAGAGGGTTTTTTTTTTTTAATTTCTCTTGATATATTTTTAATTTTGCCACTAAAATATACATTGGAACACACAGATAAAACACCATTAGTATGAGTAAGTGCAATAGAGTGAATATTCATAAAACATGCGTGAAGAATATGTGTTCAGAAGATTAAAGCAAAACTATCACTTTAAAAAGTTCAAAAGTTCTGATCTAGGTGTTGATATAGACAGAGCCAAGAGCACTTTTCTCTCTGAAGGAGACAGGCTCCATTGTAAGTCTATGGAGCCCATTGAGACAGAAAAGGCAGCAAGCCTCTGTTCTTCTTCTGGCTCATTCTAACAGTAATTATTTCAACACCCAGAGTCTGACTAATCATAATTTTTTGTTAATTTTTGACATATCTGTCTTACAAGCACACTTCAATTATTTATGTCTACACCAGGTTAGTTCCATGCACACCATGCTCATGCACAGAACATACCCGGTGTGAACGTATGTAATCTTCTGGGGTCTGTTTGGCAGGTGATGCAGTTATTGTCCTAAAAAACAACCTTTAAACCTGCAGCCCTGTGTCACATTGGCACTACTAGGAATGCCCCAGGTAGGATTTCTCCTAATCATTAAATGTCTGTACATTGCAGATGTCTGAGCACTGCTGAATAGTTAAGACACCTGTGTGTTTTGACAAGTGATGAATAGAAGAAATCCTGCCTGGTGCACTCCTAATGGTGAAAAGGGTGGGGAGGAGGGACAGAGAGGCTGTGCAAGCCTAGAGCATAGACAGTCTAGGTCACACCAATTTGACACAGGGCTGCAAGTTTATAAGTTGTTTTTTAGGACAATAACCGCATCACCTGCCGAACGGACCGCAGGAGCGATCTTGGAGTAAAAGCAGCTATACGAAGGAAGAGGTGGTTTGGGGTGGCAGATTGTGGGTACAGAATCGCTTTAAACTTTCAGACTGTTTGCCTATTAGCTCCATTGGATTCTGATCTTGCTTATATTTGAACTCCTAGCTTTTGAGTTGTTCTAGTTCTTCTAGTGTTGCTGGGCTGATTAGCCATCCTGGTAGTAATGCGTCTAGATGACCATGCTACTTCTTGAAACATCTTTAATAGTTTCCATATTAATTCATTACTCCATAATAATGATGTGCAGATGCAACCTAGGTCCAAGTCTGCCTAAGCTTGTATAAATCTCTGCTAAAGGGCCTATTACATGGAGTGATTATAGTCTAAAAATGAACGATTATCAATTATTATCTGCCCATTTAATAACACCCAACGATCAAACAACAAAGGAAAAATCGTTAATTCTTGTCTTTTAATATGTCGAAAAATTATCGTTGGTAGTTTGCCGATCATTTACAAATCTGTTCATCTACTAAGTTGTACCCAGATAAAATGTGTGGGTCCTACTAGACTAAGCTATTTTTAACGAAAAACAATCACAAACTAGATTGTTTATCATTAACCCCTTTAAGACTAAGCCTATTTGGGCCTTAATGACCAGGCTCATTTTTCAAAATCTGACCTGTCTCACTTTATGCGCTTATAGCTCAGTGATGCGCGATTTATTTAGGGACCAGTACTTTTTTAAGTAGATTTAGGAGGTTTGTATACTGGAAACCCCCATAAATGGCCCGATTTTAGAACACACCATAATTAATCTAGGGGTATAATGAGCATTTTGACCCTACAGGTGCTTGAGGAAAGTATTCACAATTATTCCGTCAAAATGGAAAATATTAATTTTCAATATATTTGTTTACATAAATTCTCATTTTCACAAGCAACATGAGAGAAATCACACCCCAAAATTTGTAACGCAGGTTCTTCTGAGTACAATGGTACCCCATATGTGGGTGTAAACCACTGTATGGGCACACAGCGGGGCTCAGAAGGGAAGGAGCGACAATTACCATTTTCAATGCAGATTTTGCTGAAGAAGTTTCTGAGCGCCAGGTGTGTTTGCAGTGCCCCTGTAGTGTCAGCAGAATAGAACCCCCCCCCCCCCCCCCAAAAGTCATCCTATTTTGGAAAGTACACACCTCAAAGAATTCATCTTGGGGTGTGGTGAGCATTTTGACCCCACAAGTATTAGAGGAAAGTATTCAAAATTAGACAGTAAGAATGAAAAAATAGAATTTTTTCAATAATATGTTTGTTTAGTTTGAGAATTTCAATTTCACTAGGAACAGGGGAGAAGAAGCACCCCAAAATTTGTAACGCAGGTTCTCCTGAGTACAATGGTACCCCATATGTGGGCATAAACCACTGTATGGGCACACAGCAGGGCTCAGAAGGGAAGGAGTGTCATTTTGATGGAGCAAAACCGCAGCGAGTAATAGTTATTATAATAGCAAAATTGCTAAAAAAAAACCCCAATGAGATTACAGGTAATCTGAAGTTGTTTACAGGCAATCTGGGGTGGTGATGGACAACTGAGGGGGTTGTGGGCAGTCTGTGGCAATCTGGGGTGGTTACAGGTAATCTTGGGTTGTAACAGGTAATCTGGGGTTGTAACAGGTGGTCTCGGTTGGTTACAGGTAATCCCTGGTGGTTACAGGTAATTCGAGGTGGTTACAGGTAATCTTGGGCATCTCACTTTTTATTCCGTTACCTATGATTTATGGTGACTGGAAAAAAAAGTTTCGGCAGCATTTGGAACAAGCGATCAGTGATATATAGTATATAAGGCTGATTGCTTGTACCAGGACCACACCGGGTGGTCCCTGATCATTGATCCATGCTCTCCAACACCTCCAGTGGTGGAGAGAATGGGACTCATCATGTTTAGGAATCCATCACTGTGAACAAACAGAGTCTGTTCACAGTAATGGCGGCTATCTTCCTAACAAAAACCCACAAAAACTGTCGCCACATTTTAAGATCCATAGCATTCTTATCTTTTGCACGACAGAGCTGGTTTTGAGCTCATTTTTTTGCAGGAAGATCTGTAGTTTCTATTGATACCAAGTTTTACATATATATGATTTTGATCTCTTTTATGATGTATTTTCTAAAGCGGATTGATAAAATACAGCAATTCTGTTGCTGTGTTTTTTTTTTTTTTTATTACAGCGTGTCGTGCGATATATTTTATGATTTTGTTTTATAGATTGGGTTGTTACGGACGTGATGATACCAAACATGCATAGGTTTTATGGTTTTGATCTGTTTTATGTAATGGTTTATTGTGTATAGGGAATATAATGCATTTTTATTATTGGGGGAGCTGGGGGGGGGGGGGAATTTTGTGTTTTGGTGCACTTTTTTTTTTACTTTTACACTAGAGTACCTTACTGTACACTAGTGTAATACTGTAAAGTTATCTGTGATCACTGATACAATACATTGTACTACTACCGTAGTGCAGTGTATTGTATTATGCATCATGCTGACAGGCAATCTGCATAGTATATCCATGGTAATCCTGGGGGCCTTCATTAGGCCCCTGGGATTACCATGGAGACCATCGATGGACCGGACGTCACCGCAGGACCTACCTGCAGCAGCCACCGGAACCAATTACATGCCGCTGTCAGGATATTCAATGGATTAAACTACCCGGAGCGGAGGATCCTCTGCTCCGGGTTGTTTCAGGGGTAGATCAGCTGTCACACTGACAGCTAATCCCCCGCTCTGCCACCGCAAGGTGGAGGCAGAGCCATTAAAAGGCATACGTATGGGAATAAAGCCCATTAGTGACCGCTGTGAAAATTTGTATTGGCGGTCACTAAGGGGTTCATGTAATATTTGTATTGCCAGCGCCGTTATGCATGCGGCGATAGTAAATATGTGTACTTTGTTTTACATTTATTATTGTATTGGGGGCTATGGGGCTTATATGTACTCATCAGCACTGCAATGCATTCTGCCTGTAAAAAGCAAAGCTGATCAGACTCAGCCTTAGGCTGAGCCTGACCAGCTTCCATAGCTGGGACATCAGGAGGCTTCAGGGAAGCCTCCTTACGTCACACATCAATCCGGACTGTGCAATCTCACCGCACAGCCCCGATAGAGGAGGAAGGGAGGATTCTCCCTTCCTGTAGCACCATAGGTGCTGCGATCGCACATATCGCAGCACCTATAGGGTTAACTGCTGAGATCCGGGCTGAGATCCGGGCTATCACTGACAGCCGGGTCCCGCCAGGGATGATATAGGCGCAGCTCCTGCGCCCCTGTCACCCCTGGGACGTGCCGAAACATCCATCTACAGGAACGGGTTGCAGATTTGGACGTGCCGGCACGTCATTATGCGGGAAGGGGTTAACCTGAAATCATTCACCATATTACACAAAATGATTTTCTACAGTCATTTCTACAATCGTTTACCCCATCTGATCCCAGAAAATGAAGAAACGATGTGGAATTACACAGAACGATTAGTGATTGAATGCAGAATTAAAGCAAATAAATATGAAATTAACAGTGAATGATTAGCAAACGATTAATAATGATTTTGGTGTCGGCATCAAACGATTGTTACCTGCATTTACATGAAATGACTATCGTTTGAACGATATAACAATAATTTGCAATAATTGTGCTATGTAATAGGATCATCCCCATAGCCCCCTGGCTCCTCCCCCGCTCCTGAAAGGTCAGAGCTCTCTTTCATCAGCCTGTGTAATAGGGCCTTTAAACTTTGCAGCTACCCAAAGTAGAGTGGAGTGTTGACTACAGTTTCATTATATATAGTTTTCAGTTAAAGGGGTTATCCAGCAAAAATCTTTCTCTTTCAAGTCAACTGGTGTCAGAAAGTTCTGCTGACATCTCTGGCCAAGACAGGAACTTTCCAGAGCAGGAGAGGTTTTCTATGGGGATTCTTAGAAAACCGAGACAGAGTTCCTGTCTCGGCAGAGATGTCAGCAGAGAGCACTGTCTCAGACTGAAAATAAAACAACAATTCCTGAAGGACTTATAGTAGCTAATAAGTATGGGAAGACACAAGATTTTTTAATAGAAGTAAATTACAAATCTAAATAACTTTCTGATATCAGTTGATTTGAAAGAAAAAGATTTTCGCTGGACAACCCCTTAAGTGCCTTTTACATGGAAAGATTATCATGCGCTAAATCGTTAAGTGATAATCTTCTGGTGTAAACGTGGCCACAATCAAACAATGAACGAGCAGTAGGGACTCTTTTCCGGAAACATAATACATCAATATGCTCACTCGTCCTGCTCTATAATTTGATGCCTGCAGATTCGATTGCATTTTCAATGCCATTGATTTCTTTCAAAGAGGTTATCCAGCTGTATAAAATTGAAGGAATCTTAAAAAAATTAATCTGCAGCATTGTCAGTGGTTGGTGCTGAACAGATCAAATATTTATGGTTTATTCTTTGGATAGGCCATCAATGAGGTTGGATAACCCCTTACATTTCTTCTGGCCCCACAGGGTTCCAGCTTTTTCTATGTTGGTCTATGCAATTTGACAACTTTTCCCAGATAATTTTTGTGTGAATGAGATCAATAAGTTGGTCTTAGTTTTTAAACTTGGAATGCTTAGATGAATTAGGTAAAGCCATAATGATTGCACACATGGATTCTTCAAACCAGTAATTTTTTTTTAGTAAATATATATAATATATATGGGATAATAAGCAGGCGGTAGATGGGTTTTGTCATTATCCTTATTCTATGTTGTCATCAGTTAGCTAGTGAGGCTTGTTTGGTGTTTGCAACCAACAGGTTCTCTCACTTCTAACAGTCATTACAATTTATCTGCCACATTTAGAGAAATATTCTGACACATTTAGTATTGTGAAATATTTTAAGTTTTTATGTTCAACGTTATAATGCTAGAATATTTGAATGCATACTAAATGAAAAGCTCTGTAGTTCATGGTAGCAGAACCATTTTTCAGCATTGCCTCAGCATGTATATCCCCTAGGCTACACGATAAATACTGAACATGAAAACGAGGATTAAATATTTCTTTTCACATTTGTAAAGTTCTGTCTTTATTTCTCAAACCATTTATAAAACCAAAAAAAGACAAAAAATGCTTTTTAAGGGTAGCAAGAGAAACTGATGTGAAATGATGTGGCTGGGCCAACAGATGTCTCAATGGGGAGTTTATTTTCGCTGTGGACTTCTAGAAAAGATTACAGAGATTTAGGCAGTTCAAAATTGAAATATGTAATTTTGTGTTCTTTCCTTCTCAGGCTGAGTAAACTCTGCATTGCATTATTATGCAGAACGTCTCCCTGCTGTGCCTTAATTTACAATATATTTTTAAAATGTTTGTTTAAAGGTGTTCTTAGATACATGTAGTCGGTGGCTTGAGAGGTAGTGAACATTATTAAAAAATATTACAGTGCCTATTAAAAGTATTTACTATCCTCAGGCCTTTTCTTGTTTAATTGTCTAGCAACATTGAATGACATCAGATTTAAAAGGCTTATCCAGCGCTACAAAAACTTGACCAATTTCTTCCAGAGACAGTCCCACTCTTGTCTTCAGCTTGGGCGGGGTTTTGCTGCTTGGTTCCATTGAAGTGAATGGAGCTTAATTGCAAACTGCACCTGAACTGGAGACAAGAGTTGTGTTGAGTGACCATGTTTTTGTAGCACTGGATAACCCTTTTAATTAAGTTTTTGTCTATGACTTATGATAAAAAGTAACATTACTGTATATAAATACAGATTTACAATGTTTTCTATGCACTTTGTAATTTTTATACAAATTAGTAACATGCATAAGTATTCATCCATATTAAGACTATGATTAGTGAAGATTCCAATAACAGTAATTTCTTCCTTGGGTCCATATAGATTCCACAGCGAACCAAATCCAATGAAAGAGGAGGTCAAATCTTCTATACTGATATACACACTCCCGTGCTACTATGGAGCAACAATTATTTAATTCATCAAAAAAGAAGCACTTGGGAACTAAAACATAACTTTTAATGGGAAATAAGATAAAAAAAGGTCTATACAACACAAATACACAACGTCACCACTGTGAACCTCAAAACCTGCACTGGAGACAATAGCAATAAGGGAGTGGGAACGTAATTACTAGGCAAGGGAACACAAGAAGGGACAAGGTGCACTCTGTCCACTCCTAATCATGTGATGCTTTCCCTGCCTTTTGGGGTGACCCACCTCCTTAACAGGGTGGCCCCAACCATGGTGACGTTCCCTACACTTCTCTAAGTGCAGGACAAGTCACAAACAGACACAAAATGTGAGAGACACAAAATAAGATACCACACCAAAACAATTAACAAATCAAACGCGTTTCACCTGTACAATAAAAACAGGATCATCAGGGATACCATGGTGCACAACAAACAATGCCAAAAAGTAGTGAATAAATGAACAAAGCAAAACCACCTACACTACCTCCGGTGAATTGCTCGATGGTATAAAAAAGAAGCTCAATGACACTTAGTGTCCAAGAAAGTACACAGGATGATGCCAATGCCGGTCAATAGGGCCACTAAGTGATGATGATCCTATTTACCAACCCAGATAAATCACAGGATTCACTATTTTCATCAGCCCAGCCTAGAATATAGTGGATGCATCCCAATATAGCCGGACTAATCGTAGATACTGAATAGCAAAAATGTATGTAACCAGCAATACTCATCAGTTACGTCCTGCAGACATCATCCTGTAGGTGTGCAATGTACTCCGATAATCGCTGCTTCCGGTCCGTGGAACGATGTGTGTGTTTCCCTCGGTGAGTCACATGACCGGGCGCTTGTGATTACTACTTCTGGTCTGTAGAACGCATCATGTATTCCACTAGGTGCATCACATGACCCATCGACTCCTACTGCTGGATAACACTGAATGTACTGCTGGATAACACTGAATGTTCCTATTGATAATGGCATTTCAGCGTCTTGCATGTACGGCTGGTGGAACGCATATTGCGTTCCACCATGTCACAGATAATCACAAAGCACCTATAGTGGTGTGATGGATATATTGCAGCACACCACAAATTTAGATAGGGATGCACTGCTGAGGAAGAAGAGGAAGTATTCCAACAGAGAGTACTGTAACAATTACTGCATATTTCACTTACAATTAGCAAATTCCCGGTGGCCATGTTTTTGTAGCACTGGATAACCCTTTTAAGAGGCCTATGGTCATAGGACCAAATGGACACTAGTAACCTTTGGTCCCATGACAATAGGCCTCTCAGGATTCTTGTCTGTATTAAGCCTTAAAGGCTGCTGCCAGGAGCATTTCTGCCATGTATCCTACCTCTTTGCACAGACATTGTAACAAATAAAGGCTCCACACAGTAAATCATGAGAATTATATGCATGATCATCATCTTACTGTAAATTACTTTTCAGTATGTATATGATGATCTTAAGTTATTTTTAGTAGACCTTAAGTTACTGAGCGTCTTAGGTTATATTTTGGTGATAACTATTTGTAACCAGTCACACTATGTTCTTGTATTCTGCCATTCAGTTTTCAACATTTTCTATAATATTTCGGTAAAAAAAGACAAATTACAATGAACTGTATTCATGTGATTAATGTATTGTGTGATTTTGTTTACCAAAAATAATGTTAATATTATAAGTACATCTGGAATTAGAGATTCTGGTAGTTAATCATGTAAGACTTAATGCTTGGGCTTTGCTCATGGGAATAATAAATTCTGAATAATTGTACTTTACCACAAAACTGAATGTAAAACTGGATGCCACTGTTATCACTGATGGCATTATGCAAGTAGAAATTGTATTTGTTTTTGGGTCTTGTGTAGGAAAAGTCTGGCAAAGATTAGGACATACTTATAGTTTTAAACTTACATTAATACATGTGCCGCAAACACATATAGGCTATATTCACACAACGAACAGATGCTGATTGCAATGAATCAGCATCCAATCTTTTCTGCAGCGTCGGTTGCCGGCTGTGTTTCAACTTTGTTATTTTTACATCCGTCCTTTAGAACGAAAAAAATGATGTACATGCCTGTTATTTCCAGACGCTGTTTGCTGAACAGCGTCCGGAAACAATTCATTGTTCACACAATGTAAATGCAGCTGTTCACACAATGTACGGCTGATGGCCGTACTTTACATTGTAGTCAATGGTTAATTGAATTGCGGGCAAACCCAACGGTGCTCGCAATTCAGTTGTAAAAAGATAATGTTCCTGCAGCCGATAAAGCGGTATCAGCTACAGAAACGTGCTGAATACCGTCCGGTGTGAACAATAAGCCCTAGTCATTCATGTAACAAAGGCCTATGCATGTGACATGTTTTACATGAGCTGTACAATGTAAGTACTGTTATGCTTTTTATTGAACCAGATGTGACAGAATACATTTTCCTCACTATTGCCATGGATTCTAGTTGGATTTTTTTTTATATATTTATCACGTCCATAGGGGAACAGTGAGCCCTAACTGAACCCAGTCCACTGTCCCTACCTACTTGGACGTACTGCCCTAGGTGACAGACCCCAACTGGACGGCAGTCCCTACGCTGCTAACTGCAGGGCTAGACAAGGAGAAAAGTCAGCAATCCAAGTCAAACCAGCCAGGTACGTATAAACCACAATTCAGAACCACAACCACAATCACAGTCAGAGAACAAGCCAGAGGTCAAATACAAGATAGCAAAACAGTACAAAATGACAATACAAAAGGAATACCGATTAAACAGGCCAAGGTCAGAAACACTGTCAGGAGCGAGGTACAAAATCAGATAACAAGCCAAAGCCAGGTAACAAATGCAGAGGTCAGGAATACAGGGAGTAAGAACACAGACAGATGCTGGTGTAGTAAGGCAAGGCAAAACTATCACTGGCAGCTATGGAGCAGCAGCTGCTCGTTTAAATCCACCGCCCCTGATTTGCATGGAGCGCCTGGCAGCTTGTGATTGGCTCTGTGCTCCTGCATAGCTTCGCTTTTGCCCCCAACTGCTGATAGGCTGCTTATCTGCAGCATCAGCCAGATGGGCATGTATGGAAATGTCAGCCTGCCTCTGCCTCTGCAGTGCTGCAGAGCAACCAGGTAAATACATGACACTAACTGGTGAGGGCTGGTATGTACTTTTTCAGCAAGGACCTATGAAATACATTGTGGACCCAGAGACATCTGGGAAGTTTTAACCGGTAAGCCACAGGATTTATTATTTCAGACACAGCAGGACCAATGAATCATGGTGCCAACTTCCCAGAGGGAACTTTTAGACGAAGGTGTCTGGTGGATAGCCACACCCTATCACCAATGGCAAATCCACCAACACAAAGATGTTTCTTGTCACCTTTTACTTTTTTGAATGCTCTGGGCTTTAACCAAGTTCTTCTGAACTTGGGCCCAAACTGTGCACAGGTCTTTTATGAGAGCATCCACATCAGACAGCCCAGACTGCATACCAGAAAAAGACGCATGGCGCGGGTGAAAACCATAATTGCAAAAAAAAGGCGAAGTGCCCGAAGAGCTACTATCATGGTTGTTCAGTGCAAATTCTATGAGGGGCAGATAGTTTACCCAGTTGGTTTGTTGATCAGAAACGTAATATCATAACCTTTGAATTATGGCCTGGTTCATTCTCCCAGTGTGTCATTTTCTTCTGCCTTTCATCCAGAGACTAATGGACAGAGTGATGTCCAAGGCCTTACAGAGAGCCCTCCAGAAACGTGACACAAACTGTACCCCTCTATCGGACACTATATTCTCCGAGATACTATGCAGTGTGACAATATGTTTGATAAACAACTCAGCTAGCAACTTTAACGAAGGCAGCTTTTTCAGAGGTATTAAATGGCACATTTTACTAAAACGATCCACCACCACCCAAAGGACTGTGTTACCATGCGAGACAAGAAGATCAGTCATAAAGTCCATTGAGATGTGGGTCCAAGGACATTTAGGTATCGGCAACGGACAAAGTTCTCCTGCAGGACCAGTTCTCTGGACAGGGCTGGCCACCAATAATTTCGGTGGGGAGGCACAAACAGCTTGGATAGAGGGTTTTTTACTGGCGCCAGATCTTGATGTGCTTTAATTTTTTAATTATTGTTAATTAGTACGTCCAAGTAGATAGGGACAGTGGACTGGGTTCAGTTAGGGCTCACTGTTCCCCTATGGACGTGATAAATATATAAAAAAAAATCCAACTAGCAAGATCAGGAGTAATTACTGAGACAACTGTCTCCTTGGGTAAGATGGGCTCTGGATTTTCCTGTTGGGGGTTACTGGCACAAAAACTCCTAGACAAGGCATCGGCTTTAACATTTTTTGATCCTGGTCTGTATGTAACAATGAAGTTAAACCATGTAAAGAACAATGCCCAACGTGCCTGCCGTGGGTTTAACCTTTTAGCATTTTTAAGGAAGATCAGGTTTTTATGATCAGTAAGGACCATGACACAATCTCGTGCACCCTCGAGAAAGTGGCGCCATTCCTCGAAAGCCCACTTGATGGCCAATAGTTCACGGTTCCCCACGTCATAGTTCCTTACAGCAGAGGCAAATTTTCTAGAAAAATAGGCACAAGGGCGAAGATTGGTCAAAGTGGCAGAACCTTGTGATAGTACAGCTCCTGCCCCATACTCGGAAGCATCAACCTCCACTACAAAAGGCTTAGAATGGTCGGGCTGCACCAGCACAGGTGCGCTAACAAAACACTCCTTTAGTTTTTCAAAGGCCTCAAGTCCCTCTGGCTGCCAATTGCTGAGGTCCGCACCTTTCTTAGTCATATCAGTTAATGGCCGAACAATGACTGAGAAGTTCCTGATAAACTTGCGATAGTAGTTTGCAAATCCTAGAAAGCGTTGCAAGGCTTTCAAGGAGGTGGGGCTGACCCAATCAACAATGGCCTGGACTTTAGCTGGGTCCATATGAAATGAGTGTGGTGTCAAAATGTACCCCAAGAATGACACTTCTTGCACCCCAAAAACACACTTCTCCAATTTTACAAACATATGATTTTCTCATAACACTTGTAAAATTGGACGGACATGCTGGACATGAACGGACCAATTTTCGTAATAAATCAAGATATCATCAAGATAAACTACCATGAATCTACCTATATAGTTACAGAAAATATCATTTACCATGTTCTGGAAAACCGCAGGAGCATTACACAACCCGAAAGGCATAACCGGATATTCGAAATGTCCTTCCGGGGAGTAAATGCGGTTTTCCACTCATCACCTTTACGAATCCGAATGAGATTATATGCCCCCCGCTAAGGTCCAGTTTAGAAAACCATTTTGTTCCCTGAATTTGATTGAACAGATCAGGAATCAAAGGCAAAGGATATTGTTTTTTTTATAGTGATTTTGTTTAACTCTCTGTAATCAATACAGGGTCGGAGACCACCATCTTTTTTCCCTACAAAGAAAAAGCCTGCTCCCATAGGAGAAACAGAGGGTTGGATATGTCCTTTCTGAAGACTTTTTGCTATATACTCTTTCATAGCTGTCCTCTCAGGACCAGACAAATTATAAATCCTCCCCTTAGGGTATCTGACCCCAGGCAACAGGTCTATGGCACAGTCATATGACCTATGGGGAGGCAAAACCTCTGACTGAGATTTAGAAAAAACATCAGAGAAGTCACGAATGAAGGCAGGGATTTGTTTCACCTCCTGACAACCTAGAGTTACTGGAATACATTTACCAAAGCATTTCTGACTCCATTTTGTTAATTTCCCTGAGTCCCAATCAAGCACAGGATTATGACATTGTAGCCATGGTAACCCCAACAACACATCAGTAGATAAGCCCTCCATAACAAACAGGGTACATCTTTCTGAATGCACACAGTCCACCAACATCTCAATCTCAGGGGTGCAGGGGAGTCTACAGCAACTACACGTAATGGATCAGGGAGGGGCACACTAGGAAGACCCACACGCCTAGCAAAGGATGCATCCACAAAATTGCATGCTGACCCTGAATCAACAAATGCTGTCCCTGATAAGACTTAGATAAATAAGAAATCTTTACAGGGAGCAAAAACTTTTTTGACACAACAGAAAATACCTGACGGCCTAGGTAACCTTCCTGCAAGTCACCTAGACCCTGGAGTCCCTCTGGCCTGACCTTTTTCTTTGTGCATTCAGCAATGAGATGGTCAGCCCCTCCGCAGTAGTAACAGCGACCTTGGATACGACGGGAGGTTCTGCGTTCACTTGAAGGATCTGTAGCAGATGCCCCCAGTTGCATGGACTGCTCAGCTCTAAAACCAGGAGTAACAGGAACTGGAGAAGCAGTGGTGCGTGGGAGTGGAGTCTCAGACCTCTCACAATGTCTCTCCCTAAAACGTCGGTCCAGCCTAACAGCCAAAGTCATAGCTTCATCAAGGGTGTCAGGGGTAGGGTAAGCAACCAGCAAGTCCTTCAGATGATCAGCTAAACCCAACCTATACTGGCATCTAAGTGCCGGGTCACACCACCGGCGAAACTCAGAACAATACTTCTCAACCGGCCTTTTACCCTGTCTCAGAGTAGTCAAGTGCATCTCCGCTACAGCTGCCCTGTCAGGGTCATCATACAAAAGGCCCAAAGATGCAAAAAAGGTGTCCATCGAGACCAACTCAGGAGTACCTGGTGATAACGAAAAAGCCCACTCTCGAGGTGGCCCCTGTAGGAGTGAAATAACAATACCAACTTTCTGGGCCTCATCACCAGATGACTGGAGACGGAGACGGAAATACAATCTACAACCCTCCTGAAAGGTCAAAAAACTTTTTCTATCCCCACTAAACCTACCAGGAAGCTGAACTGGAGGTTCTTCGGGGATAGCATGCGTTACAGCAACATAATGTGTCTGGGAAACCTCTTGTTGCTGCACTCTTTGTGCAAGATCCTGCAATGTATAAGTGAGACGTTGCATTTGCTCAGCTACTTAGCAGTCATTGCATCCATTGGGAGGGTAGTGAGCAACTCAGTAATGTGAGGGCCAGTGATAATGTCACGTCCGTAGGGGAACAGTGAGCCCTAACTGAACCCAGCCCACTGTCCCTACCTACTTGGACGTACTGCCCTAGGTGACAGACCCCAACTGGACGGCAGTCCCTACGCTGCTAAGTGCAGGGCCAGACAAGATGAAAAGTCAGCAGTCCAAGTCAAACCAGCTAGGTACGTATAAACCACAAATCAGAACCACAATCACAGTCAGAGAACAAGCCAGAGGTCAAATCCAAGATACAAAGGGAATACTGTTTAAACAGGCCAAGGTCAGAAACACTGTCAGGAGCAAGGTACAAAATCAGATAACAAGCCAAAGTCAGGCAACAAATGCAGAGGTCAGGAATACAGGGAGTAAGAACACAGAGTGATGCTGGTGTAGTAAGGCAAGGCAAAAGTATCACTGGCAGCTATGGAGCAGCAGCAGCTCGTTTAAATCCACCGCCCCTGATTTGCATGGAGCGGCTGGCAGCTTGTGATTGGCTCCGTGCTCCTGCATAGCTTCGCTCCTGCCCCCAACTGCTGATAGGCTGCTTATCTGCAGCATCAGCCGGCTGGGCATGTATGGGAATGTCAGCCTGCCTCTGCAGCGCTGCAGAGCAACCAGGTAAATACATGACAATATTGTCTTAAAAGGAAACTATCAGGAGGTTAGATGAATCTAACCTCCGGATAGCTCCCTTTTGTGCACTGGTTCTTTACCTTTATCCTCGGCACTGTTTCCATTTATGTAGTAGTTATATCCACAGGTGCTTGGGAGCACTGGGGGTGGGATTACCACCCCCTGAGCTTTGATCCATCCCCAGAAGCCCCCCTCCCCCACAATAAATATCAATTAATCAGGTCAGAGTGGGGCTCTTGGTGCCTGATTAGCCTGTGGATATAATTACAAAATACACAGAAACAGTGCCAAGGATAAAGGGAAGAGACTTTAGAGGTTAATTTCGGTGTCATATTTACATTACTGTGCCGGCTGCTGCTGAATGGTAAGCGCCCATTAGGTCACTTTTATCAGTGATCTGTAAAGTCAAGCGTTAAGAGAAGATGCAGATTGCATCTTCTTTGCATCCCACTGGCCAGACTCTGCTGGAAAAAGCCCTGTGACATCATTACTGACATCATGGGCTTACATAGCAACTGCCTTAAGCTTCTGCATTCGAGAGCTCATGGTTCCAAATAAATGCTGTGCTTAGGGCTTTCAGTGACAGAGATTTTTTCAGCCTCCAGTGACAGTCGATCCTGCTGACAACTTTGTGTGTAAGCATTCACAGATCTGTCAAATCTTTCCACATTAATAATGAGCTACTGGCACAGGACCAGCTTTACAGCCTAGGGGTTAATCAAAGCAAGAGACTAATAGAGTGGAGAAACATCAGGATGATTTCCAGTTGCGTAGAATAAATAATATGTATATCAATAAAATGTAAAGAATGACAATATCAGAACAAGTCAGTTGATCCATGTCAGTTAAAGGGGTAGTGCGGTGTTTAACATTTATTCACTAAATAACACACATTACAAAGTTATACAACTTTGTAATGTGTGTTAAGTGAATGGCCCCCTTTCCCGTGTTCCCCCCCACCCTGGAAGTGTGGTGCATTATACTTACTGAAGTATATTATACTTACTGAAGTTATGCTCAGCCAATTGCGGCTGAGCAGCTGATGACGTGGCAGAAGGGGGGCGGCATGAGGGATGGCTGGAGCGGTTCGGCCGGCCTCCCGAAGATGATGTCGTCGACCCAAGATGGCGGCCGGGGTCGGTGAGTATAATGCACCACACTTCCGGGGTGGGGACACACAGGGAAGGGGGCCATTTACTTAACACACATTACAAAGTTGTATAACTTTGTAATGTGTGTTATTTAGTGAATAAATGTTAAATGCCGCACTACCCCTTTAACCTTGGTAACTATTAGCAAACAATGAAGAGTCTTTATTACAAAAGGGCCTGAAATATGCCTTGCATGGTAAGTCTCAATCTTTCTAATGCATTATTTGGAGTAAAGAAATTCATGCAGTCTTGCATTGGAAGAATATTTCATTAAGAGAAAAGTACATTATGACAAGGAGGGTACGGATTTCATTGAAAAATACATTTATACACACATCACTGAGCAAAAAATCTAGGTAATCTTTCTGTTGAGGACTCTAAGGCATTCAGCATTTTCCAAAATTAAAGTTGTTAGACATGAGAAAGATTTAAAAAAAAAAAAAAACATAACAATGTTAAATGTAATTTTGTACTAATGAGACACTGGGCTATCATCATCCGCCAAGGCAATAATAATGATAAAAGAATGGGGGGGGGGCAGGTTTTAAACCAAAATCTACAATGGAGAATTTTTAAAGTCAATCTGACCGCTATATTTGATGCTTAGAGCTACAGCCATTGGATAGCTGTTAGGATATAAAAACCTGTACCTTTACCGGAGATTATAAAATTACCTTTTTATTCCCCCATGCTTCCCTGATTGACATACAGAGCCCTGTGTCTCAGTCATTATTGCATTATTTATAATTATACTTCAGTTACAATGCAGGTATAAAGCTAGGTTCACTGTTTAGGATGTCTTTTAGGACGGCCATCATTTTAAGGCCAAATAACGGCTGTCATTGCACAAATAACTGCTGTCAATATAAAATTATGGCTGTTATTTGGCCTCAAAATGACAGGCGTCAAACCGTCTAAAAAATGTGGGAACATAGCCTCAAGCTTATTTACTTAGTGTTGATATTAATGCAAAGAACAACAATTCTGGTAAAATTGAGTTAAACATATAACGTAAATTTTGAAAGCCCAAAATAATGTGGAAAATTGTACAGAAAATTGTTATGCCACATAAATTAAATATTAAATAGCATTAGCAATATGTCTACTTTATGTTGGCAGCATTTATTAAACTTTCTTTCCATTTTTTTTAGACAATAGAAAGCTAAAAACATTAGTGGCATTCACTGAATTCCGGCCGCAGAAAACTGACCTGTCAGTTTTTTCCGGCACCGCACACATCCCGGCCGGAGCATATACGATGTGAGTAGGCTCCGTCCGGGATCTCATTGCACCCCGCAAAACTACGGCCGTAGTTCTGTAGCGAGAAATTACACCCCTTGAGGAATGTAACAAGGGGTGCGGTGAGCATCTGGACTTGGGATGAGTGAACCGAACCGTTACGAACTAGATTCGTTACGAACTTTGCAAAAAGTTCGGTTCGGCACCAAACTGAACTTTAAGAAAGTTTGTTGCGAATCTGGTAAAAATAACAACGGTGACGCAAAATTGTACTTTTTTCACAAAATAGACCAGGATACAAGTATATTATTACTCCTATAATGTCTTGTATCCTGGTTTTCTGTGAATATCAAGATGTGTGCCATCACCCCTGTTAGGATGAGACCTTAAATTAGTCTCCTCACATTTACCTGGGTGCTGCCTAATCAAAAATGTAATGTGACAGCTGTCTGTAAGTATCAAGCAAGACACATGAAAGCAACTTCAGTGTTCAAGCTTATCGAATTTATTAAGGGAAAATCTCAGTTCATATCCTTACAATTCTGGTTCAAAATAATAGGAGAATCCCGTTTAACCACAACAAAAAAAAGTTTAAAAAGAAAACAGTCCAAAAAAAAAAAAACTCCCATCACTGTCCCAGAAAAAGTCCCATCACTGCACAGTTTTGAAGAAAAATGTTGGCGACTCATCAGGATTCTTGGTGGCCAAGACCGTGCACCCCAGTGCTCATGTCTGGTCCTTTAATTATGGGCAAGAGCAGTACATGTCTGTTACTGCCCATTGGGTCAACATTCCCCCAGAAGACCACCATAAGTTAGCCCATTCTTGCCACTGTCACCTCCCCCGTGCTTTAGGGGGCCAGTTCTGCAAAAGTTCTGCCTCCACCAGCTTGCAACCATCCACCACTTTGACTGCAGTCCAACCTGCCCTGGTGTCTTACCAACGATGTCAGGCCCTGCGCTCTCAGGCTGTCCTCCATTTTGTGAGTCCGGACAAATGGAGCCACAGGGGGCAGGAGCTCCTCCGGACCATCGGGTAGGAGATATATGAAAGGCTGACCCAAGGTCAACTAACGGTGGGAGGTGTTGTAGCCCACAAAGAGAGGAACCTTTTCTCTGCAGTGAAGCAGGGAGGGCTGAGTCACACACTTTGTGTGGCACATGTGATACACCTCATAGTGCACAGGTTTCTTCGAACATGTTGTGCCAATTGTTGATCCCTTTTGAGCACACGACTCTGTAAGCAGGCATCAACTACATCATCTCACTGTCCTTGTTCTTGAAAGTGCGTTGAACAACATCATCAGGCCACCACTCCAAGGCTGAACATCCTCCTCCTCCTCCTCCTCCTCCTCCTCCTCCTCCTCCTCCTCCTCCATGAATAGTCTGTTCTCAATCATACTGGCCTGGGTGCAATCAGGTACTGCCTCCTCCTCCTCCTCCTCAAATAGTCTGTTCTCAATCATACTGGGCTGGGTGCAATCAAGTGTTGCCGCCTCCTCCTCCTCCCCCGTCAATTGTCTGTTCTCCACCACACTTGGTCCAATACAATACTATTACTGCTGCTGGTTCCACTGTCAAATGTCAGTTTTCCACCCTACTGGGTCCAAGGAACTTTGTGTCCTATGTCCCGTGTAATCACTTACACCTTGGCTACTTTTCTTCACTATTTTTGCACTTTTTTCCACTTTTTTCATTGAAATAGCAACTGCAACTAAACGAAACTATACCCTATCAGACTCCCACTATTGTAGCTGCAATTATTCAGCCGTTATAGCAAGGTTCGTTTTAGGTTCGGTTCGTACGAATCCGAACTTCCCGAAAGTTCGCCGGATTGAACTGAGCCTTTCAAAAGTTCGATCATCCCTAATCTGAACCCCACAGGTGTTTCACAGATTTTCAGAACAATGTAGAGTGAAAAAGGAAAAATTTGATTTTTTACACTAAAATGTTGTTCTAGCCTTCAATTTTTCATTTTTACAAGGGGATAAAAGTATAAAATAACCACAATGTATGGCGCAGTTTCTCTCGAGTATGGAAATACCCCATATGTGGATATAAAGTGCCAAGCGGGCGCGGGACGAGCCTCCAAAGGGAAGGAGTGCTAATTGGCGTTTGGAAGCTGGATTTCACTGGAATGGGTTTCCAGGGCCATGTCGCGTGTACAAAGCCCCCATACAGCAAAAACAGCAGAAACCCCACACAAGTGACCCAATTCTAGAAACTACACCCCTCAAGGAATCTAACAAGGGGTGCAGTGAGTGTATGGTGATGGGCACATATGTAGTGATGGGCACATACGTAGAACATGTGCTGTGAAAATACATTTTTTTTTTTTTTCATTTTCACAGCACAAATGTGCCCATCACCAAGAGGTCCACATCCCCACTGCACCCCTTTTAAGATTCCTTAACGGGTGTAGTTTCCAAACTTGTGGGGGGTTTTCACTCTCTTGGCAGCACAGGGGCTTTGTAAATGCAACATGGCAAGTCACTAATAGGAATGGGGGTTATGCCTATTCTGTCGGAGAAAAGGGACAATTTTTAATTTATTTGTGGGTATAATGCCAATTTTTGGTTTATAAGGTTAAAAAGGACAGGAGTCCATCAAATTCAACCTGTGTTGATCCAGAGGAAGACAAAAAAAAACCTTGTGAGGCAGACGACAGTAGCCTCATCACAGGGAAAAATTCCTTCCCGACTCCAAAATGGCAATCAGAATAATCCCTGGATCAACGTGACCCCTGGCACCCATATGTGAAATACGAATAAGGGTAAGAATTTTAAAAATTTAGAACTCCAATGACGTATGGTAATCCTTGATGCAGAGGCCGGGGTGATCAAGGCAGCTGTCACACTGGAAAATGGTGTCCTTCTTGACTCCCCTTTGACAGCACTTCTTCCGGGATCTCTTCTTTTCTAGTGTGGGGGACATCACCTAGAAAATGTTGCTCTTGTACGATTGGGGTCCTTCATATCCAGAAACGCTGGGACCCTCTCTATAGCTGCCAAATATTAGGGCTTTTATTACTGCTTCTTGGAATGCAGGGTATTTCCCCGGGTGGACGGCACATCGATACAGCACAAATGCATTGTACATTGCTGTTTGGACCAGATGTAGAGCCACCTTTTTTTTTTACCACGTTCTGGTTTTCTGGTTTTTTTGAGAGATCAGCTCCTCCCATTTACTGATTGAAGTCTAGAACACAATCAGGTTTGTGTACCACGGTTGTGGTACCTCGCACAGGGAAAGAAGTGGTGCTATTCCTTATAGCCATCGTAGCTATGACACAGGAGGCTTCAGGGAAGCCTCCTGTATCATAGCGACCATCGGGGCCGCGCGATCTCTTCTGCACGGCCCCGATGGGAATAGAGGGAATATTCTCCCTCTATTCAACACTATAGGTGCGGTGATTGGCCTGATCTCAGCGCCTATAGTGTTTACTGCTGTGATCACTGACAGCCGGGACCTGCCACGGGATGACACGGGCGCAGCTCATGGGCCCATTTCATCCCAGGACATAACTGTATGTCCTTAAGTGGGAAAACCCTGCAAAAAAGGACATACAGTTATGTCCACTGTGCTGAACGGGTTAAGCGAGCGCATACCTGACAGATTGCCTCCTCCAAATTGGCCCGTGTAATAGGGCCTTGAGAATTAGAAACCTCCCTCTTATTTCTAAAACAAAGGGGGGACATTTCATTGGACGGGTGTATTCTGAATATGATGAGAAATGGCCTTAAGCATCCTCTAAAGAGATTTTCCTTTAAGAACAGACCCCTTACTATGTGATACTGGCAAACATGTATATGGTCTTTCAATGTGCCCTGACTCTCTGAAAGATCCCCCTAGCAGAGAATGGAATGGATAAGCCACATCTTCCTGTAAAAATGTTTTCCAGTCTAGTAAAGCTGGTCTATGGTCTTATATAACTCTTAAATGCCTCATATAATTTCTATTAGGTAATAACAATGTTACTCACCTTAGGTAATAAGGAGCAACCAATGTGGTATACTTATATGACCTTCTAAAGTTTATGCAGATACAGAGAAAAAATATATATTTTTGGAAATAAAACAGTGCTGGTTCCCCAATTGGTTCCCAGGACTTGGTCCAAGGAGAGATGGTTTTGACCTACCTGATCTGGCCTTATATATATTAGTTTATTAAGGGTGATAACAGCACTTGCTGACTACTATCCTTACCAGGTTTGCCACACCATACCAGTGATTTTAGTATTCATTCAAGTCTAGATCTTGTAAATAGGGATGGTCCGAACCTGCCGAGGTTTGGGTTCATATGAACCTGAACTCTCGGCAATGATTCCCGCTGTCTGCCCGCTCCATGGAGAGGGTGGATACAGCGGGAGGACCGCCTAGAAAAGTTTTCCAGGCGGTCCTCCCGCTGTATCAACCCTCTCCACGGAGCGGGTAGACAGCGGGAATCATTGCCGAGAGTTCAGGTTCGTATGAAACCGAACCTCGGCAGGTTCGGACCATGCCTACTTGTAAGTAGAAAGCTTTTATTATCTATTATAGTATCTACTTGCTATTATTAGCTTTTATCACAGGACTGATTTTCCAGTAGACAGTCTGCTTTGCTTCTCCCTTATAGGGATACATTTTGTACCCTAAAAATAAAACAATAAAAGAAACAAACCAACATTACAGCTAAGTATTAGTGGATGACCTTTCTCTTTTCCAGCAGTGGAGACTTCAACTCATTACAAACATTTTTTTTATTTTAAAAGAAGACAAAAATGATGATGGTCCAAAATGTGTTGCATTGAATAAAAATTCTTTGGGAATTTCATTGATGGTAGAAAAATAGGTAGGCACAATATTCGGTTTCTGGGACCCCATTCTCTGACTTATGGTTTGTTTACACAGATTTATCTGACACATCTTTGAAGCAAGGAACAAACTATAAAAAGGGAACAGGTCATAAAGCAGACACTGAGATTTCTTCTCTTTTCAAATACATTCCTGGCTTGGACACCATTAATTTGACCTATGGTAACCATATGGTAACCTATTCAGTTTCATATAACCTATGTATCACTATTTATCTGGCCGTTGCAATGTTAATCTAGTAAGACAAATCTCTCCTCTTTCTCCATTATATTTTCAGAGAAGGGGATGGCTTGTTTTCCAGTTTAACTTGTATTCTATAATTATGGTGAAAATATGGCCTCCAAATTTCTTACTCTGTGCAACTCACCCATTGGGGAGCAGACCTCCAATCTCAGTCTACAAGATGACGGATGAAGCTGCATACTGTTATAGGAGTGAGATAAGTGGCTTCTGGACACTTGACAAAAAACATCTAATGTATAGATAAATACTTTACAATTATACCAGCAAACGATTAGCCTTCAATAACTACATGTAGCATGTGTTATAATAAAGTGATGCATTTATTACTGCTGAGATAAAGATGGATAAAGTAATCTTGTGAATCCGTCGTTTTAATTAAAAGTTTACAGCTCAATGAGGAATTGATTTTGAAGCTTTGGAGGGCAAGCACTTTAAATTTTGGTACTGGCATGTCAATAATAACTAATAGAATCTCAAATGCCAAAAACCACTGAGAGGAAAATAATTAATCTTAATTCATGACTGCTGGACACCAAGATTCGATTGGCAGATAACAGGAATAATTAATTATGTCAGACGTGAAAAACCTCTTTTAAATATATAACACATCTTTAGCCTTTGATAATTTTCTTTGTACAATATTCAAAATGATAAAACATTTTATTCTGGCAACATATTAAAGAGTTTGATTATTTTAATTTTTTTCTGCAGGATGAATTTCTAGTTTAACTTCACATAATAAGAAAATAAAGTAGTGAACATTGCAATCTGGGATTCTACATTTCAAGTAGTAGTTTCAAGACCAGTAAAATAAATCTAATATATTTTCAGGTGTTTAGATGGATAAAATCTACTCTGACAATACATAATTATTAAGCGAATAAGCCAATGTGAAATGCCTATTGTGAGTACTGTACATCCTTAGAGTCATGTAGAGGTAAAAGTGATGTCATTCTGTAAGCATTTAGGCTATGTTCCCATTATAGGATTCTATCCAGAAAAGACAGACGTCTGTTAATAATGATGGCTACAAATAATGACCATGATCCCTATTTGTAGCCGTCATTAACAACAGAAGGCCATCTTTCCCTGCTAAATGACGTCATGTTCATAAAGGGAACATAGACTTTAATGTTTTTTTCTGGTTTAAAAAAAGCACAGCTATTTTCTTGCAAAAACACTACCCCCATCCTCAGGTGATGTGGTATGTGGTATTACCATTTACTTCAATGGAACTGAGCTGCAAAACCACATCCAAGTTGAGGACAAGATTGGTACTGTTTCTAGAAAAAAAGTCATAGTTTTCCTAACCTGGACAACCCCTTTAGGCATAGAAATGAGTCCACTTGAATCAACTTCTGGGTTTTATTTTTTATAACATACGGACTCTTATTTTTTATTTTTTATACTTAGTGCATAATACAGCATTGTTGTGGTTATATTACGCTCTTCCACAGCAACTAGGTAGGCAGTTTAAAGCAGATTTGTTTGCCAATTTAAATTCATCAATTCCAGTCTATATTTAAAGCGTAACTGTCATTTCAGGGTCATTTTTCTGAAAACATTAAATATCAACAGTACAAGCGATTTTAAGAAACTCTAATAGGTTTTATGTACTAAAAGAGTTTCCTTCTGGACTGAAAAAGCAATCTCCCAGCCTCCCCCCTCACTTCAAAAGCAGCAGGATTTCTGTGTCCATTATGTGGCTATGGAGAGGGGAGGGGCTGTTAGGAGTGACTGAGCACGGAGGATTTCTGCAAAGCACAACACCCTGCAATCTTCTCTCAGTAAGTTCATAGATAAGCACTGACCTTTCTGACACCTGAATTTAGCGTTTTAGGTGCCCAGAGAGTCTACAAACAGCTGACCTTCATGTCACCTCTTCCTGCTCCCTCATCTCCCTCAGCCCCTCCCCCCTTCATAGGCTTACAATGGAGAGAGCAGAGCCAGTCTTCACTGGCTTCTCTGTAATGAAGACGTGTTTGCCTGATAATGCACAGATAAGAAGTCAGGGGGGGGGGGGGAGGCTGGGAGATTGCTTCTTGAGTACAAAAGGAGGCTTTTTTGGCTGAAACCTATTACAGAGTTTCTTAAACTGCTTATACTACTGATTTCTGCAATAAAAAAAAAACATGACAGTTACTCTTTAATGTCATCAGAACAAATGGACATGTATACTGTTCCTAGTCCTCTGGTTTTAATGCACACATTTCTGTTGTTGCTGAACACTATGGAATGTATATGTCATGCAACTTTGTTCTGGTCGTGTGCACTAGGTACAGTATGTCAGATTATTTTCTTTACAACGTTCTTGCCGTGGCCCGCGTTGCTGGCCAATGTTTAGGCACCAGGTAGGCTCTTGTGCGGCTGGTAGTTCTCTTGTCATGGTGGCCAAGAGTGGCGATACCCACCCCCAGACACACAGGCACCAGACCATTAAGTAGGGATACTGTAGTGTGAGGTTGCAGGTGCAGTTACAACACAAATAAGGTAACAGACTCCAGCACTTAAACAAGAAGTTGGTTCTTTACTGAGTAAAAGTTCAGTGCAATACAAAAATACACAACACGACCACTCACAGGTGTTAGTGCAAACAAGAAAAACACTGTGGGGTAGACTTTAGCTGTAGGTGAAGAATAGAAGTAGAAAGGCTTTTGTGCGAGTGTAGTGTAGGTGCCATGTAGGGGCCCTTGTCTAATTAGTGCAGTAATCTGCCAGGATTGTAGTGTAAATACTTGAAAAAAGAAAATCCTCATATATATTTTCTGTGTATATGACCACCTTCTGCCTAACCAGGTTAGGTAGCATGAGTCCCAGGTCTCTGTCTCTGGGTATAGCTAACTCCTTAAGATTTTCCAACGTAGCCGAACATTGTCAGTTGGATACTTTGACTCTCAGCATTTGTCCAACTCAGTCCCTCTTCCTTTCTTTGGGGGTAACTGTCCTGACGTTAAGAAGAATTCCAGGTGTAGACAAGGGTAACTCATGTCACAGTTACCCATGTGACCTCTGAGTCCAGCGGCGCATGGCTGTTTTCTTAGTCTCTTACAGAAATAATCTCTGTCCCCATCTCAGGCTCTGTCCTAATCCAGGACCGCTTAGTCACTGCAGCGGGAACCTGGGGCTTTTTTCTGTCCTCCATACACTGAACTGAACTCTTTCCAGGCTAAAATTAGATTGAACCCACTCTTAAAACTGGAACCTCTTCCCTATAGGGTTGTGTCACAGGAAAAGGGGATGGAGAGTGGATTTGGGGTAAAAGGTCTGCACCTGTGATTGGTCAACATAATAGACATATATAACCTTGTATACACTGCAGCTGTGCTAAGTACAGCTTCATCCCTTAGTGTGGCACCTGACAGATACTTTACCACAGTGGTATAAAAATTAGTGGTCCACCTGTACTGGATCACTACATTCTCCCAAGGCCCAGCCAAGGGGTGGCTCCTGTAGGGAGACCACCAAAACCGCCATACAAGTCAATGTAATGACAAGGGAAAAAAACAAGGCCAGGCATCTATTGACAAACAGCTGTTTTGGGGTATTGCCCCTTATCAGTGTGAAGCAGGATTCTGGCAAGGTGGTAGAAATGCCTAGTAGAGCCATAAGGGAAACAGATCACTGATCTCAGGGAGACCAGCCAAAGATAAAACAGTCGGCTGCCGGCTAAAGCATTCAATACAGTGAAATCCTAGGTCCATTGCTCCCTGATATAAATAATATGCAAACAAGAGCCTGTGAGAGAATAAGCTTTCAGTCTTTTAAATGTTTCTTTTTTTTTTTCTCCTGATAAATGTTTTGTAACCCCATTGGAAATTATTTGCTGTTATTTTTTATATAGCATTTGTCTTATGTTTGGGTAAGGGGCCTCTAGGGCTTAATAGGTTGTAGTCTTCTCCTAGTTAGTAGTATAGCTGGCAAATATGGATTTTTGTTCCCAGGTATCATAATTGACATTCCCTGCCATTTACCTTTTTCTAATTTGTGCCTTTCAGGGCCTCAACAGCCACGGAAAGCCATTTGTGAAACCCCCACTAAGGGTAAGTTGACTTGATTCAATGTGGATATTGACAGGGATTTCCACATTTTATTTCTTGATGTATTTTTTTCCTGTTAAAGTGAGTGTACCACTACAATAAATAAATATAAATGTTAGACACACTGGGGGCCAAGGGGACTGTCTGCAGAGCACCAAACACATTCATTTGCATATACAGAAATCAGAGTAGATTGCGGAAAATGGATTGCACAATTAAAATCTGCATGGCAGAATAGATCTAGTCATATGAAAATATTTATTGATTGTAATGGTACATTCGCTTCAAAATAGTTGAGACTTTGTAAATCTTTGAAATCTACACCAAAAAAGGCAAAAACTGTTGGCACCAGTGAATACCTTGTCAGACTGAAAAGAAAACACATGTTCCTTCAGGACATACAGCAGCTGATATGCTCTGGAAGGGTGGAGATTTTTAATAAAGTCATTTACAAATCTTTAAATCTATAAAATTTGACCTTACCCTTTAACAGAATTTAAAGATGTTTAAAATGGTCCATCTTATCCACTCTTCCTAAACACTTTAAAAATCATTCATTTTTAATATTCTATCTATTTATTTATCTATTTCTTTACTTTAACTAGATTTACAATATTTTTATGATTGCCTTATTTCTAAATTTATATGCATATATTTTTGACATTATATCAACATTCCTCATTTTCTCTCCTAACATAGTACATGATTTATACGGCATTTTTCATTACCTGGAATAATTAATTCTTGAAGTGGTTGAACTATAAGATACAAAAGCAATTTTTTTCAGCAAATTGTCAGATTCATTGCTGCTTCTCAATCCTCTAAATCATTGATGTTAAGCATTTTCCTTCAAAAAGATGACTTCATATGACATAGAGGACTAAACTTCCCACCGGGCTTCTTAATTTTACTTCTAGACCAAGCTGATGCAAAGAAAATGAGACGCCTATTCACCTCCAAATATCTTTGCGTGAAACTTTTATCCAATGGGACTTGAAATTTATTGCTGTCACACCAAGATCTCAATCTTTAAAAAACACAACTACTAAAAACTGTATACATCTTAAAATCTCTTGTAGCCTGTATTAACAGAGGTGCTATTTGCAATCATTACATTTTGAAAAAGTAATTGAAGATTTATTATGCAAAGCTAATTTTTTATTTTACAATCCATAACATTTTCATATTTTCCATATGGCCTTTCCTGAAATTGTACTTCTAAATTATACAGATTCAGCTCCATCTGTTCCTGTTATGCCTGAGGGGCACACAGTAATTTATAGCACAGAATTTCCATGAATACTAATATCAACAGCACTACATTTATCTTTAAGGAAAAGGTTATATTACTTGAAACAGGTAATATATTTTTTACCAATCAGCAATGTCATGTTTCTTTCATACATGTGTCATAGTAAAAGATAACACTTTTTATTTATTGGAAGAGATCAACTCATAGAAATCAATTCAGTATTTTTCTTCCACCGCTGATTGGAATGAACATACATTCATTTTCTTTTCAATTTGACCAATGTGTTTTCGCTTGAGGCTATCATGCAACCTGAACTATTTCGTTTTATAAATGTATGTAAAAATACAACACACGTGCACACAGACACACACACACACACACACACATTGTCTATTTATCTACTGTATTTTCCGGCGTATACGGCGACTGGGGGTTTAAGACGACACCTGACTTTCAAGAAGATTGTCAGGGGTTCGCCTTATACGCCAGAAAATGTAACAATATGGCCTTCCGGAGCCTCTGTCGTTCTTCCGAAGCTCTCCCGGCAGTCGAGCATCTCCAAACTTCTCTGACACTCAGCTGCGCCGGGAGAGCTTTGGGGACCTCTGTGTCACACTGCCTGCGCCGGAAACAGGACAGGAGACGTGCGGCTGACGGAAATGGGTCATGGGGAGTTAACTTTTTTTGTTTTTTTTATAGTGATTGCTGCATATGGTGGGGATGCAGCCATTTTTGATCTCCCCCATGGCATGTGGCAACCATAGCCAGTGTATAAGACAACCCCCAACTTCTGAGAAGATTTTTCCGGGTTAAAAGGTCATCTTATATGCCGGAAAATACGGTATCTATCTATCTATCTATCTACCACTGTGAAAAAGTTCAAGGCAGGTGTGAAACAATGCTGTGGAAAAATAAATTGTGTTAATAGTTTATTTTTATTAGCTAATAAAATGCAAAGTAAATCAGAAGAGAAATCTAAATCAGATAAAATTTTGGTGTGACCAGCCTTTGCCTGCAAAACAGCATCCATTCTTTAACTTGCAAACAGTATTTGAAGGAACAAGGCAGGGAGGTTGTTCCCAAAATCTTGGAGAACTAAGTACAGATCCTCTGTGGATGTAACTGCTGAAGTCGTTCTGTCTCATCATGTTATCTCAGATTGGATTATGTTATTGCTCTGTAGGGGCCATTTCACTTTCAAGACTCCTGGTTGTTCTGCATGTTAAAGATAGTTCTTAAAGAAGAAGAAGATGGTGATGTCATGACCCGTCTCCCAGAGCTGTGCGGGCTGTGGCTGCTGGTGAGAATGATGGCAGAGGGATGCTCAGTGTTCCTCCAGTGACCTGTGTCCCTCACTGTCCCCCTGCCATCATCCTCTACAGCAGCCACAGCCCACACAGCTCTGGGAGTCGGGTCGTGACATCACCATTTTATCCAGGAAGTGAAGCCTTGATGCAGTAGTAAGTGCAGGGAAAAAAACACTTTATAAGCATTTCCCGTAATAAATGTATATTGGTGATTTGTATAACTTTTGGGGGGCAATACAATACTATGATAAAATTTTTTGCTGGACTTCATCTTTAATGACATTGGCTGTAATTAAGGGCTGTTGTCTTGCTACAGAATAAGTAGCTAGCTAGCTTCAGACCACTCTGGCAGTGTCCGAAGTTACAGGCTGCTTAGCCAATTACCAGGACATTGGCGTGGTCAGTGATTGGCTGAGCGACCAGCCACTTCAGACACTGCGAGGAGCAGGTCAAAGCTAGCAGTACATCAGTATCTGTATTATTTCTTCTTAACACACTCATCAGCCATCGGCCGTGCAACGCTATTACATGTAGTGACGCGCACCAGGTGGCCTATGATTTTAGGTCTGAACCTAAAGACACAATCAGCCGATGATCATTGCCATCAGCTGATTCAGCAGATTATCATTCCATGTAATAGGGCCCTTATTTTTTAGGGGTGCGCTAACTAAGTTTTTTTTTTACCTGGTAATCTATGCATGGTCTAATGACTTTATTGATATTCATTCATTGACTTTTGACATGAACATGCTTTTTTGAGGAAAATTTCTAATTTACCTTCACCCATATTTTGAGGGAATAGGATATTATCTGATTAATATAACATTTGACGATATGTAAATTGATGGTTTTGTACTGAGATTTTATTAAAAAGACTTTACCAGGGGAAATAAGACAATTTCAAGAAGCAAGTAGTTCAAGTAGTGGAGTACATCACTGTACGTTTAGGACAGACTTGTGAAAGGTAAGAATGCTGAGAATTAGGTAATGTATGCAGTTTACACCATAATAAAATATTCTCTCTAATTTCTGTGGATATTTCATCCTTTTGAAGGAGTTGGAAAGATTCTATTGTATCTGTAAAATATGAAAAAAAAGCTTTTATATTTTGTTACATTTGTGAAATGGTATATATTGCAGAGTGAATCCATTATGTAATGAGTATAATGAGCAGGGCTTTGGCTTATGAGCATAATTCATTCCTGGACCCTGCTTGTAATCCAAATCTCTCTTAAACCAAAGCAAATTTTTCCATAAGAAATCATTGAATTGCAGACAATTGGATACCCCCCCCCCCCAAAAAAAAAAAAAAAAATATTATTATTCTGAACAACATGCAAAACAAATTAAACAAACATTTAGAAACAGCTGAACATGTCATATTATAAGTTCTTGTGCAGTATAAAAACAGCAGCAGTTTGTAGATACAGGATGGAACTGTAGATCCCCATGATGCAGCAGCATAGTACAACAGGCTAGAATAGAGAAGCAGGGCTGCTGTCAAAGGTCTGTGTGGTCACATGTCAGCAATAGGGAATGAGGGTATGTTCTGCATGGACCAATCACGAAGTGAGAATCACAGAGCAGGAGGACAGTGACAGAAACAGTGTAAGTGTAGGCACATTATAGCAGCATCTGTCTCCCCTCTGTGACACGGCCTCATTTATTTTAATGTAGCCGTGTCACCAAGTGGAGGGGATTTTGCCTCAAGCTGGCAGGCCGCTTTCAGTGCTTCATTGCGGATCGGTGCTCGGTAATAGACCGGTGCTGTGTGCAAGAAAGGGGCAGTGGTTCAAAACATTCCGAATATTAATTACCTAGAATCTCAGAAAACTGGACATGGTGAATGATATACTATGTGTATTTTATTAGATAGTTTCAGTGTTGCCAACTAGTATTATCTTTTACATAGCCACAGGGACATAAATATTAAAAATTAGGGCTGTCAGAAAGCAATACAAAAAAGGAAGAAAATTTTACCAATTTTATGACATGCATCATCATACCACATACTACACATACATTTTCAGGTTATGATGGCTGTGACAATAACACTACACAAGTCTACACCTTATATTGCTGCATTCACTTACCCCTCTGTTTAGGTTTGACTTTATATGTGTGAGGCTATAGGGGAAATTTATCAAGGGCTTTGCACCTATTTTTAGGTGAATAATTGGATTTTTCTCCTAGTTTTGGTCTAAGTTCTATTTATGAACAAGAATTCAAAAGTTGCACAAACAGGTGCAGGCTTACATCTGGTCAGTACCAGGTGAATATGCTTGCGCAATTTTTGCGACTTTTTGTGTGACTTTTTACTTAGATATATTTTCTATGGCAGTGCTACATGTTAATAAATCAGTCATAAGATATTGGAACAAAATACACACCATCTCCATTAGAATAGTTGCACACATTAGACTCCTTAGTAAATGTCCCTCTATGTCTTTTTTTTTGGTCGTTTGGTCATTTTACATAAAACTACAGTGTTTGGGCGCCAAAATAATGACTGTCCACAAATTGTTCGTAATCTGCATAAAACCGATGGTTTTGGCACCAAATGAAGGCTGTCCGAAAACAACAACTACTGCCGAACGGCCAATGAGACATTTAATTACATTTTCTTCCCGTTTTGTTTGTACAAATTATTTTCCCTTCACTACAATTGGTTTATATTGGTTATCATTAGGGATGAGCAAATCAAACCGTAACGAACCAGATTTATTACGATTACAAACTTTGCAAAAAGTTCAATAGCATTGTTCAATAGCATAATTAAAACGATTTAATGCTTTTGCAATTAAATATACTGTTAATAAAAAATATATAAATAAAGGTGTATATATATATATATATATATATTTATTTACAGTATATTTAATTGAAAAGCATTGGTTTGTTTTAATTGTGCTATTGAACAACGAAAATAGCTTTATTAGAACAAAAATGTGCTTTATTAATTAGCCGGTATAAATATTAACAATTACAGGGAGCTGTATTAATGTCGGCAATTACTATTGCCGATAATACAGTTCAATGTAATACTTGCAATGTAATAATTAATACTTTACTTTAATTAAAACAGCAAATGTTTCTTCTAATTATGCAATTTTTTTTATCACAATAGCAAAATTAGAAAAAACATTTAGATTTATAAGTCTGCCCAGCTGATTGGCTGAGCGGACATATAAAGAGTCTGTCCCCGACACACTGAGCTCAGTGTGTCCTGAGGACCGACGAAGAGACACAACATCGGCGGGTGAGTAAAGCTCTTCCCCCTCCCCTGCACTGCACCCATCCCAGCAAGGAAGGGGTGTTACTTAACCCCTTCCTTGCTGGTATGGGTGCAGTCTGACATCAGTCTGGTCCCCAAGGGGTTAAGTGGGGACCCTTACTTAACCCCCTGGGGGCCAGATTGTTCAGTATGGCACTCAAAGGGTTAAGGGTGAAGATGAGTGAACCTTGAGCATGCTCGAGTCCATCCGAACCCGAACGTTCGGCATTTGATTAGCGGTGGCTGCTGAAGTTAGATAAATCCCTAAGGCTATGTGGAAAACATGGGTATAGTCATTGGCTGTATCCATGTTTTCCAAACAACCTTAGAGCTTTATCCAACTTTACAGCTAGTCAAATGCCGAACGTTTGGGTTCATATAGACTCGAACATGCTCGAGGTTCGCTCATTTTCAGTTAAGGGGGATGAAAAGCATCCTCCTTTAACCCCTTGGGTGCCACACTGTAAGCAGCGATCTGTAAAGATGCTGCATACTGTAAGGTGCACAACACCACTCACAATGATAGGTGTTGTGCTCCTATTTGTGTATTTTTTTGTGTGTTTCTCCCTTTTTGTTTTTCAGATATCGGTATCCTGTGGATTACGACCGATTCGGGGGTCTGTCGATGGCTGTTGGTTGTTTTGTTTTTTTTATGTTTTTTTGTTTGTTTTTTATTTTTATAAAATTGGCAACAAGGGGTGTGGGGGTGTTTTTATTTGAATAAAAAATATTTTTTACCGGTGTCTTGTCTTTATTTCTTTACTATATAGACTTAGTAGTGGAAGCCGTCTAATAGGCGGAATCCATTACTAAGTCGGGGCTTAGTGTTAGCCGGTATAAAATGGCAAACACTAACCCCCCCCCCCCCCATTATTACCTCAGTTCCCAATGCAACCAAAGGTACTGGGAAGAGCCAGGTGTCAGTGGTCTCGGAGCGTCAAAGTTGGTGCTCCTGGACTGGGCAGGCAGCAGGCTGGTAATATATATATTTTTAAATAAATAAATAATAATAAAAAAAAACCATGTAGGGTCCCCCTATTTACATAACCAGCTGGGTTAAAAACCAAGCAACAGCAGCCTAGTAACACTAGGGTGGGAAGGGCCATTTGTTATGGCCCTCCCCAGCCTAATATTACCAGCCTGCTGCCGCTCAGTCCAGGAAAGCTAATTTTGACGGTCTGGGACCACTGGCACCCGGCTCTTCCCAGTACCCCTGGTGGCTTGGGGACTGGGGTAATAATAAAGGGGTTAGTGTTAGCCATTTTATACCGGCTAACACTAAGCCCTGTCTTAGTAATGGATTCCGTCTATTAGACAGCTTCCACTACTAAGTCTTTATAATAAAGAAATAAAGACACAAGTGAAATTTTTTTTTATTCAAATAAAAAAAAGCCACACCCCTTGTTGACCATTTTATAAAAAAAAAAACGCTGGTCATCGACATAGTCCACCGAATCTGCTGTAATCCACAGGATACCGCTATCTGGAAAACAAAAAGGGAGAAACACACAAAAAACTCACAAACAGGAGCACAACACCCATCATTGTAAGCGATGTTATGCACCTTACAGTATGGAGCATCTTTACAGATTGCTGCTTACAGTGTGGCACCCAAGGGGTTGAAGGAGGATGCATTGCATCCCCCTTAACCCTTTGGGTGCCATACTGAACAATCTGGCCCCCAGGGGGTTAAGTAAGGGTCCCCTCCTAACCCCTTGGGTACCAGACTGATTTCAGACTGCAGTGCAGGGGAGGGAGCAGAGCTTTGTACTCACCCTCCGATGTCTTGTCTCTTCGCCGGTCACTGGCACAATGAGCTCAGTGTGTCGGGGACCGGCTCTTTATATGTCCGCTCAGCCAATCAGCTGGACGGACATATAAATCAAAATGTTTTTTCTAATTTTGCTATTGTGATAAAAAAAATTGCATAATTAGAAGAAATATTTGCTGTTTTAATTAAAGTAAAGTATAAATTAAGTATTTTATTGAACTGTATCACCGGCAATAGGAATTGCAGCATTAATACAGCTCCCTGTAATTGTTAATATTTAATTAATAAGGCACATTTCCGTTCTAATAAAGCTATTTTCGTTGTTCAATAGCATAATTAAAACAAATCAATGCTTTTTCAATTAAATATACAGTAAATAAAAAAAATATTTATATACACTACCGTTAAAAAGTTTGTGGTCACCCAAACAATTTTGTGTTTTCAATGAAAAGTCACACTTATTCACAACCATACGTTGTGAAATGAATAGAAAATAGTCAAGACATTGACAAGGTTAGAAATAATGATTTGTATTTGAAATAACATTGTTTTTACATAAAACTTTGCTTTCGTCAAAGAATCCACCTTTTGCAGCAATTACAGCATTGCACACCTTTGGCATTCTAGCTATTAATCTGTTGAGGTAAGCTGGAGAAATTGCACCCCACGCTTCTAGAAGCAGCTCCCACAAGTTGGATTGGTTGGATGGGCACTTCTGGCGTACCATATGGTCAAGCTGCTCCCACAACAGCTCAATGGGGTTCAGATCTGGTGACTGCTCTGGCCACTCCATTACCGATAGAATACCAGCTGCCTGCTTCTGCTGTAAATAGTTCTTGCACAATTTGGAGGTGTATTTAGGGTCATTGTCCTGTTGTAGGATGAAATTGGCTCCAATCAAGCGCTGTCCACTGGGTATGTCATGGCGTTGCAAAATTGAGTGATAGCCTTCCTTATTAAGAATCCCTTTTACCCTGTACAAATCTCCCACCTTACCAGCACCAAATCAACCCCAGACCATCACATTACCTCCACCATGCTTAACAGATGGCGTCAGGCATTCTTCCAGCATCTTTTCATTTGTTCTGCATCTCACAAACGTTCTTCTTTTTGATCCAAACACCTCAAACTTGGAATTATCCGTCCACAACACTTTTTTCCAGTCTTCCTCTGTCCAATGTCTGTGTTCTTTTGCCCATCTTAATCTTTTTCTTTTATTGGCCAGTCTCAGAAATGGCTTTTTCTTTGCCACTCTGCCCTAAAGCCCAAAATCCCGCAGCCGCCTCTTCACTGTAGATGTCGACACTGGTGTTTTGCGGGTATTATTTAATGAAGATGCCAGTTGGGGACCTGTGAGGCGTCTGTTTCTTAAACTAGAGACTCTAATGTGCTTATCTTCTTGCTTAGTTGTGCAACACGGCCTCCCACTTCTTTTTCTACTCTGGTTAGAGCCTGTTTTTGCTGTCCTCTGAAGGGAGTAGGACACACCGTTGTAGGAAATCTTCAATTTCTTAGCAATTTCTCGCATGGAATAGCCTTCATATCTAAGAACAAGAATAGACTGTCGAGTTTCAGATGAAAGTTCTCTTTTTCTGGCCAAATGTGATGCTCCAGAAACACAATCTGCTCAAAGGAAGGACAGTTTTGTAGCTTCTGTAACGAGCTAGACTGTTTTCAGATGTGTGAACATGATTGCACAAGGGTTTTCTAATTAATCAATTAGCCTTCTGAGCCAATGAGCAAACACATTGTACCATTAGAACACTGGAGTGATAGTTGCTGGAAATGGGCCTCTATACACCTATGTAGATATTGCACCAAAAACCAGACATTTGCAGCTAGAATAGAGTGTATTTGTTTAAAGTTAGAACTAGTTTAAAGTTATCTTCATTGAAAAGTACAGTGCCTTTCCTTCAAAAATAAGGACATTTCAATGTGACCCCAAACTTTTGAACGGTAGTGTGTATATATACATTTATTTAAATATTTATTTTTTATTAACAGTATTTTTACCAGTATTTTTTATTAACATATTTAATTGCAAAAAGCATGTATTCGTTTTATTTATGCTATTGAACAACTAAAATTGCTTTTTTAGAAAGAAACTTTGTTTTATTAATTAAATATTAACTATTACAGTGTGCGGTTTTATTGGAGGCAATTTTTTTCACTATTTTTGCATTGTAATAGCAACTGCAACTAAACGAAATTATACCCTATCAGACTCCCACTATTGTAGCTGCAATTATTCAGCCGTTATAGCAAGGTTAGTTTTAGGTTTGGTTCGTACGAATCCGAACTTCACTAAAGTTCGCCGGATCGAACCGAAGCGAACTTTTCAAAAGTTCGCTCATCCCTAGTTATCATATTAGTTATTATATTGGTTAGACACTTTACTGCCATACACTATTTGGCTATGTTCACACAACGTCAAAAATAGAGAAAAGGCTGCCGCTTTTGCAGACAACCAGTGCACACCATTTATTGAAAAACGGGCGTTGTTACTGCAGGCATTAAAATAATGTTCATGACAATTATTTTTGGACGTCTTTTGCAGACAGCGGATGTTTTTTATTAGTTATTTATACACAGTTTTTTTTGTCACCGTTCTTTCCATGTCACCGACTTTTCAGTTAAGCCACACCCAAAGGCCAATTAGTAACCCAAAACTAGAATAATGTACAGCTGTCATTGTACTAAGGGTAGGACAGACAGCTAAATTAAGTCTGTTATTTTAGACTCAAAATAACGGACATCTTTTTAAACGTTGTGTGATCATAGTCTATTGTAGAATATATAATCGTTCAAATTATTTTTGTAAATATTTTAGGGTCATAATTCAAGGTAATCATAATTCAGCTAATCATGTAATGTGCTCTTTTTATATTTTTATGATTTTTTGTTTTTTTTTACATCATTTTATTACTATTATTTTTTTAAATCTGTTTTATGTGTTTATGCATATTTAGTGTTATGTGAGTATATATACATTTATTATCACCACATTTATTTAGAATTTATGCTTAATTTTAATACATGTGTAACTATATATGTATTACATTAAGCATGCACTGACTTTTATCCTACACATTATTCAGTTTATTGTTGATATAGATTTTCAGACATTGATATTTCAGTATACAGCTCCAGTTGGCCATTTTCACTTATTAAACAGGGGCAAAGCTAGGATTCATGGAGCACCTTAGCAAAAACCTATATGGGGCCCCCATCAATCCTATACAGGCCTTCACCCCATATTCACCTAGCCCGGCACAGTCCCTTGGTGTTCTTTTATTCTATCAGCAATGTGATTGTAGGGTGCAATCAGTTACTATGGCAGCTGGAGGCCTTCACTACGCCTCCACGCTTGGCACATCAAAATTGCTAATTGTTTCTGCATCAGACAGCCACCAATTAAACTGATCCATACAATGCAATAGTATTTCATAGATCAGTATAAGCATTGCTTTCTAAAAATGTCCTCTAGAGGGAAAAAAACAGATTGTTATTATTAGTATAAATACTGACATTAAAGGATAACTGCAGATAAGAAAAACTTGTTTTCTATTAAAAGTACATTAAAAGTTATACATATGTGTCTATACAATGTATTACCGTATTTGTACTGTTCTGCCACACTGGTAGCTGATAGAAATCCAGGAAGTGAAGAACAATGGCCTCTGTGCAAATCCACATTGTCTCCTGCTCCTTCTGCTCTCCCCCCTTAGGAGACAAATCTTCCATGCCTCTGTCTCACATTGTGTGTGTTTTATATAGACTGATGATACAGACAGGGGGCAGGGCGTGATGTCCCAGGAGGCTTGGCTGGATCCCCTAATCCCCTGAGTGATTCACCATCTCTGACTGGCCAGAAGCAGGTGTGGCACTGATTTCTCTAATTGTGCAGAAGTGTGCAGTGAAATTAGGGCTATGTTTACACATGCTGGAGTTTCATTGCAGTACTGCAGCATATTCACAAAAATGATGCAGTAACACAAATAAATGATGCTAAACGGCAGAGAGGATCAGAGCCTTATTGTGGGGCTCAACTTCAAAGATAACAGATGCTTGATCATAATATGTGCGTGGAAATGAAAAGAAAAAAAAATCTAAAAGTTCTTTACTTTATTCCAATATCAGCGTTATAGGTAGAGAATACAGTGTGCTGTGTGGTGTTACAGGTAGAGAATACAGCGTGCTGTGTGGTGTTACTGGTAGAGAATACAGTGTGCTGTGTGGTCTTACATGTAGAGAATACAGCGTGCTGTGTGGTGTTACAGGTAGAGAATACAGCACTGTGTGGTGTTACAGGTAGAGAATACAGTGTGCTAAGTGGTGTTACAGGTAGAGAATACAGTGTGCTGTGTGGTGCTACAGGTAGAAAATACAGTGTGCTGTGTGGTGTTACAGGTAGAGAATACAGTGTGCTGTGTGGTGCTACAGGTAGAGAATACACTGCTGTGTGGTGTTACAGGTAGAGAATACAGCATGCTATGTGGTGCTACAGGTAGAGAGTACAGTGTGCTGTTTGGTGTTACAGGTAGATAATACAGTGTGCTGTGTGGTGTTACAGGTAGAGAATACAGCGTGCTGTGTGGGTGGGTGGGACCACAATGAAATTATAAAGTACTGCAAATAATTCAGTAACACAATGAGGCTATGTTCACACTACATATATTTGAGGCTGTATGTTTGAGGCTATATAGCAACCAAAACAAGGAGTGGATTGAAAACACAGAAAGGCTCTGTTCACATAATGTTGTAATTGAGTGGATGGCCGTCATTTAACGGCAAATATGTGCTGTTATTTTAAAACAACGGCTGTTGTATTGAAATAATGGAAGTTATTTACCGTTATATGGCGGCCATCCACTCAATTACAACATTATGTGAACAGTGCCTTTCTGTGTTTTCAATCCACTCCTGGTTTTGGTTGCTATGAGGACCTGACATGAGGACCAAATACAGCCTCAAATATACATAGTGTGAACCCAGCCTTAAACTGCAATGTGCGAACACATCCTAGATGTTCTGCAATAGATTTGGGAGGGGAATGTGCAGGGTGGGGAACTCTGATGAACAGCTGAGGGAAAGCATTGCATTCTGGAACCTGTAATACTGTGTACAACTGCTCAACCAGGAAGTGCAGAAACACAAAACAGAACACCCCCCCCCCCCCCTAACACAAATGGATTTTTGGTAGTTTCAAAACTGGAATAGAAAGGTAAGTAATTCTATATGCTTCTGCAGAAGTTTCATTTTTTTAACCTCTACCTGGAGTTCCCCTTTAGTCCTGCATAGCAAACAATGTAAAAAAAAAGGGTTATAGGGGCCAGAATAGGGTTATTTATGCATATTTATTTGCTGAGAGGGGTGTACTGTTCATCTTATCTAGAGCCCCTGCACATTCTAAACACTTCTTCTTTCTCCTAGACTTTTATTTAAACCATGAGCTTGATCTTGAAGTTACTGGATATCATTCCTGCCTCGCCCATTTGATCGCTTGCCTGGTATCTGTTGTTTAGCTGACTTCTTGCATGTACCTAGGCTCTTGTCTTTTTCTGTGGCCTGTTATATGCTGACACCTCTCCTGATTATGAACCTTTACTCTTTTCCTGATGATAAAATGTTTCCATCAGTGCAACTGCCATTAATAAGTCACCTTTCTGGGGGCCATAACAAAAGAGTCCAATGGAGAAAATATATATCTCCTTTTGGGGGGAGTAGTATATAGAGCAGAGGCATTCATTACACTCCACATTCCAGTTTAGCCAATGTGATACCAGTTGGGGGTTTTCTAATCCACATCTACAGGTAAATACCTAATATCCTATGTGCAAAGTGCGCCACAATCACTGTAGCAAGTGGATGTCAGACTAGAATCCTTGGAAATTGCATCAAATGGAAATCATTGGGTGGTGCCCTTTACTATGGTAAATAGCTGAACAGGAGATCAGAAGAAAGGTACCAGGTGGCACTCCACACCATTCTGTGATGATATTTATTTTGTGCAGTGCATACTGCGATCATCTCAAGACATAGCAGGTAGTGGGGACGCCATACACTTTAAGGTAGTGTGACAGCTGTTTCATACACTGTAGCTTCACTAACCTGAAGTGTATGGCGTCCTTACTACCTGTTATGTCTTGAGCTGATCACTGTATGAAGGGCCGGATTAAGGTTGGTGGAGGCCCCGGGCGACAATCCCCCCCCCCAAAAAAAAAATAAAATAAACTATACCGCGATCTATACAGATGACTGCTTACTGTAGGTGGTCACTAGAGGCTGCCGTACAGGGGAAGATGCCAGGCCCTAGAGACAGGAGCGGGGAGTGGGGGGGTGGACTAAGTATCAGAGTGTATTCCCACATTGTGTTTGTGTTAATAACCCAATGTGAGAACACAGCACTTTCTGCGCGCTGTTGCCTACTGTGTTAGGACCCTATTACATGGCCTGATATCCTGGGTAATCAGCACCATTCTGCTAGGGTTTGAGCTGGTGGGGGCCCCTAAGTGGTGGAGGCCTCGGGGCACGTGCCCCTGGTGCCCTCCCTTTAATCCGGCCCTGACTGTATGCATCTCACAAAATAAAGAATATCACGGAATGAGTGAGTACCTTTAATCTTAAACCTAACATCCTCTTGGCAAAAGGCCATCAGATTCTGTAAATAATTTAGATGTTAAGAACTGCATATTTGATATGTCCCCAAAGTAGCTCAATAAGGAGAAGTTAGAAGACTGTCATGACATCTTAAGAACTTAGATTTTTTTGTTGTTTTTGTTGTAGCCACTGCAGGGTCACTTCCCAATGTATACTTCCGATGCAGTGTGAGCTGACCCTAAAGCTTTGTTTACATTAGTGTCATGGCTGCTCTGTAAAGTAGAAGTATGGCATGCTTTAGGCTGAACCCATTGACAGATTTTGTTTGTGGTTCTGGTATTTTTGATGAAAAGAATATCAATGCAGAACAGTGCCTAATTACACACACACACACAAACACACACACCTCTATCTTGTACCCATAACATAAGCTGAATTTGCATCATTAAAGATTACTGTTTTCGTGCCTGACATAAGGATTAAACCTCACACAATATAAACCAGAAAACCATATTTTGTATTGACAATGAACAAGCAGGATCTGATGGAAGATGCTCCAGAATAGATAATGGCAAAAAAAAAAAAAAAAGCCAGCAGAACTTGGAATATTTCTATCAATGAGAATAGACAACATGAGATTTCAGGTCTGTATGAGATAGAAATGTATTTGTGAAGTTATTCAACAGTGTATGTGAAGTACAGTAGAGTAATACTAAAATGGTGAAAAGGTATTCAAAGAGTAATTCAGAAAAGTTATGATTCCACAATGGAAAAAGGACAAAAATGTGTACAGAATGGAATTTACATAATGTGTGTTTAGATGAAACCTGAAACAGGGGAATAAATAAAATCGTTGTCAAAGCACTATATTGTTCATACAGAAGACTATACTATTCCTCAGAGAAGAGCTACCTTTATTCAGTAGACTGAAATGTAAGTGGAATTACCAAATGCTCATTATAAAATATGCCTTTATATTTCTTTAAAGACAAGGAAATAGGATGGCAAATGATCTACAAAGTATGATTGTTTATTTGTGCAAATGATTTCAGAAGTCAGATTGTTTTGTTTGTACTGTTAATGGTATAAAAAGATTAAAAAAATGTGGGACAAGAATATGTCCAGAGAATGGCTGTTCTTGAGGATGTCCTTGAATTACTGTCTGAACAATTGATGAGCATCAGTTAATAAAGTAGCAAAAAACAACAACAATAACACAGGTCAACAGCATTTTTGGGGCCAAAGATATTTCAACGAATTTAGGGTAACTAAATTCATCAGTTTTGCCAGATTGGCTCAAGTTTTTGAGATTTTTCGTGAAATGTGTAAAAAGACGTAATTTGCTACACGCGCATTAACTTTATTGATATTGTCATGAATACAATAAATTTAACAAAGTAAATGTTGATTTTAGTTTATTTTAACTAGTTCTTCAAAAATGAACAAGACATGAAAGATAGGAGACATTTAATCGCTGGAAAAGCGCTTTTTATATGATTTTCTTCTATGTGAGCTATTCGGGCAGTCACGCTGTAGATTCCAGCAGTAATCAGCCATCATATGTCTGTCCCATCTGCCTTGGTACCTTTCCTCCATCACCATAATATCCTGATGAAATCTCTCCCCTTGTTCTTCGCTAAAATCTCCAAGGTTTTCTGGAAATCTGTCCAAGTGACTGTGAAGATAATGCAATTTAATGCTCATGTGTACACCCAGATTTCTAAATCTCAATAGCATGTTTTGTACCAGTTCTTCATAATTGCCTTTTTATTTCCCAAGAAGTTCTTCACTACCAACACAAAACTACACCATGCAGCAGCTTCAATGTCATTCATTTCCTTAGGAAAATTTGAATCTTTAATGAGTTTCCGAATTTAAGGACCATCAAAGATTTTTGCTCTCTCCACACCATTGGAACACCAAATTTGAAGCTTTTTCTTTGTCCTTTGCTCCATTTTTGTAATAATTCGATACATGCTTTGCACACTGTGTGGTGCCCAAGACTTGTCTTGGTCCCCAAGCATAACCCCAAAATAGGCCAAATACACTTTTTTATGAAGTCTGTTATGTTTCTTCTATGTTTTTGCAGTGTATATTCACCACAAATGTAACAGAATGAGTCTGGATCGTTAAGACTTATCGTTAAGTTGAGTTTATGCTTTTCACTGGAAAACAGACAACAACATAAAGTTAGTGCAAAAATCAAGCTATGAACAAACTTTTAGAACACTAATTAACAAAAAACTATATTGAGAACTGCTCAGTTCAAGTACTAATCCAAAGAAATTAATGAGATGATGCGTTGCATTTACCAACAAGTGCTATAAATAAGATACCAAAAATCTCAAAAACTTGAGCCAATCTGGCAAAACTGATAGCATATTCAGAATCAGTACCCCAAAAATACCCCAAATTCATTAAAATATTTTGGACACCAGTAATTTTTTTTTTTTTTTGTTGACCTGTGTAAGAATTAGCAAAAAAACAACAATAATAATTTTCTAACATTGTTAGGTTTTCAACAACCCAGAAACCTTTCAACAACTTATTATTTTCTATTGCAGGTCCTATTGCAGGTTTCTCACATGACAAAGCCAAAACCCAGCCATCTCGCCACACTAGAAATTGGTTGAAATTTAGAATGAAAAATCCCTCAAAACACTGTTTGTTTGATATATATGTTGTTTATAGCAGGAAGAGATGAGCGAATCGGTCATCTAAACAAAGCAAAGCGCTTTGTATGATCTGCGCTCAAGTCCTGCCTTTCAGCGCTGCTCTGCTGTCTGCCTCTCCTCCCAGGATGCCAGGAAAAGCTGGATCCAACCCTGTAAAAATTGGATCCAGCTTTTCCCCGGCACCCGGGGTGAAGCGGCAGGGAAACAAGAAACATACCATTTTACTACAAGAAAGTTACTATTAATTTTTGTTCTGTTGCATCTAATTGGCTGTATTTTAGCTTATTGTTACTGTGCTGTACAGTATGTTAATGTAAATATGATGCTATTCTGCTATTGCCACTAACAGGTAACAATAACAGTACCCTGTCATTTACTTCACAGTTCAATAGCTACAAAATCCTAAAAGGAATAATGCCAGGGATACAGCTAAAAGTTACAAGTAGGCCATTAGCTGGCGACTTATGAATTTTTACATAAGGGTCCAGGAGTCCTGGTTATATAAAATTATGTTTGTTATCATTGTGGCAGCTAAACTTTCAGTGTACATTATAACTAAAATAGAGCAAATCTCCCACAATTTGTTTTAGGAGTAATTGCTTGATGTAATCATCAGATTTGTACAGGAGTTTGCCCTGACTTCCTTTACTCACATACACTTTATTTTTTATAAATAGGCACTGTGTGATTCTCAATTTAACCTGTGGAGGTGCCACAGGGAAATCAATTTTTATTATCTACATCCCCAGATCCCCTCCATAGAGAATAAATTAAATACCAGCATATGGCTGCCTGCATATGTCTTAGAAGGTTGCTACATATTGTTGCTACATTGAACTCTATAATAAAACTGTATCTTGCCCTCCAAGGTGGTTGCTGCTTGCAGTTTGAATTGTATTATATAATTCTATGTCTATGTAGGGGGTTTTGGAACCTTTTATCTGAAAATTTGACCTCCTGAAACTTGAATCTGCTATAGAAATATAGTAAGTAATGAATAAGCACATAATTGTGAACCTAAATATTAAAACCTGAAGACTTTTAAACATTTTAAAGAAAAGCAATATTCCATAATAAATTCTAAATGGGTTCCTTTTTTCATTTAGTGATTAGTGATGAGCGAGTACTAAAATGCTCGAGTGCTCGTTACTCGAGACGAGTATTTCCCGATACTCGAGTGCTCGTTTCGAGTAACGAACCCCATTGAAGTCGCATTGGGTTCCCCCTATTTTCATAACCAGCCGGGTTAACAACCAAGCAACAGCAGCCTAGTAACATCATGGTGGAAAGAGCCATTGGTTTAGGCCCTCCCCAGCCTAAATATTACAAGCCTGCTGCCTCCCAAGTCCAGGAGCACCAATTTTGACGCTCCGAGACCACTGGCACCCGGCTCTTCCCGTTACCCCTGGTGGCATTGGGTACTGGGGTAATAATGGGGGGTTTAGTGTTAGCCATTTTATACCGGCTAACTCTAGGCCCTGATTTAGTAATGGATTCCGTCTATTAGACGGCTTCCACTACTAAGTCTATATAGTAAAGAAATTAAGACAAGACACAAGTAAAAAACATTTTTTATTCAAATAAAAACACCCCCACACCCCTCATTGACCATTTTATTTTAAAAAAGAATCCAAACAACCGCTGGTCATCGACGTAGTCCAGCGAATCCGACCTAATCCACAGGATACCGATATCTGAAAAACAAAAAGGGAGAAACACACAAAAAACACACAAACAGGAGCACAACACCCATCGTTGTCAGCGGTGTTGTGCACCTTACAGTATGCAGCATCTTAACAGATCGCTGTTTACAGTCTGGCACCCAAGGGGTTAAGGGAGGATGCATTGCATCCCCCTTAACCCTTTGGGTGCCATACTGAACAATCTGGCCCCCAGGTGGTGAAGTAAGGGTCCCCACCTAACCCCTTGGGGGCCAGACTGATGTCAGACTGCACCCATACCAGTAAGGAAGGGGTTAAGTGACCCCCCCCCCCTTCCTTGCTGGGATGGGTGCAGAGGAGAGGGTGAGGAGAGCTGTATACTCACCCTCTGATGTCTTGATCTTCTCTCTTCGCCGGTCCCGGCACAATGAAAGCCAATTAGCTGAGCGCACATATAAAGCAAAATGTTTCTTCTAATAATGCAATTGTGATAGCATAATTAGAAGAAACATTTGATGTTTTAATTAAAGTAAAGTATTAATTATTACAGTGAGCTCTATTGCCGGCAATATGAATTAACGGCTTTAATAGAGTTTCCTGTAATAGTTAATATTTAATTAATAAAACACATTTTTGTTGTAATAAAGTCACTTTCGTTGTTCAATAATTAAATTAAAACGAATCCATACTTTTTACATTATATTATAGACAGAGACCAGGTTGGGCTTATGAAGCAGAGAGAGGCACGGGACAACACGATTAGGACTCTGACGTTAATGGAGAGGGCCAGGGCTGTTGGGGCCCCCCTGTGCATCCTGTCTCTCGATGCCGAAAAAGCATTTGACAGAGTGCACTGGGGGTTCCTCAAGGCCGCACTGGGCTTTGTGGGGTTGGGTCCATTGATGGTGGGTGGGGTTATGGCTCTTTACAAGGGTCCAACTGCACAGGTTAGGGTCAATGGTGCCTTATCGGAGACATTTCCGATTTCCAATGGGACACTACAGGGTTGCCCCCTTTCTCCGTTACTATATATTATTGTGATGGAGTTTTTGGCTGCGGCAATGAATGGCTAGTATACGATCAACTTAAAGTCCTCTTCCTTACCATTAAGGACAGCTGGGCGCACATGGATGACTTGTCAGACTTTGAGCATTTTTGCGCTGCTTCTTCACCTCCGGGACATGCCATCTCATTGCTGTTTGGTAGGTTTTTGGAGGCTAAAGATGTGAGTTATATTCCTTCATACTTTGCCAAGTGGGAGAGGGATACTGGCCATCCCATTTCTGAGGAAGACTGGAGATCTGTCTTTCTCTGTGTACATAAGTCTTCCCTTTCCAGTTATGCACAAGAGAAAAAATTCTAAATATTAACACACTGGTATTATTATCCAGAGAGACTCCATAGGCTTTTCCCCTCAATTGATCCCTCCTGCTGGAGATGTGGTGCGAGTTCGGGTAGTCTGGAGCATATTTGGTGGTCCTGCCCGGTTATCAGGAGTTTTTGGAGGGCAGTGTTCGCTCTGTATGACAAAGTATGTTTCACTACGACACAGCCCACCTTAGGATTAGCATTGCTGTCCTTGTCTAGGGGCTCTGACAAGTCCTATCGTAGGGGACTTTTACGTCATTTCATGCATGCAGCACGACAAGCTGTCCCAAGGAAGTGGAAGGTTAGAATACCTCCTTCATCGGGAGACTTCTTGGATTCCCTCTCTTTCCTCAGACGAATGGAGGAGCTCAATGCTCACTCGGATAAAAAGAAAGGTAATTTTACCAAAGTTTGGTTCTGCTGGGATGTATTTAAGGATTCTGGAGACTTATCTCAGTGGATATCTAATCATTGGAGATAACCTCTCGTGTGCTCTATCGTATAGTAGGGGTTCCCACACCCTTCCCTAGTCCCTCTCCCTTCCCCCATGTTTCCTTCCCCTTGCTTCCCCCCCTTCTTCCCCCATCATTCCCCCTTCTTCTCCTCCTCTTTTCTTTACCTGTTTCTCTCCTTATCTTTTCTTTCTCTGTTCTCCTAGTTTTAAGGGAGTTTTCTCTATCCTCTTTCTCAGTTTGGGAATTCAGACTCCTGGTGTTTTGTCGTTAGATATGTGTGCCTTGCATTTACTGTTATTCCTGTGTGAGAAATTTATACTTTATGATCAAAGACGCCATGCTCCTTAGCCTGTTTAGGGTTATGGTTTCTTAAAGATGATGACACAGATGATTGTAACTTTTTGTACTCTTATAATGCTTAATTTGTTATACAGGAGTGCCTGTTTTAAGTGTTCAATAAACATTTTATTTACCCCCCCCCCCCCCCAAAAAAAAAAAAAAAAAACAACGAATCCATACTATTGCAATTAACCCCTTAAGGACAGAGCCTGAAATGGCCTTAATGACAGAGACAAATTTTATGAATATGACCTGTGTCCCTTTATTCATTAATAACTTCGGGATGCTTTTACCTATCCGGCTGATTCTGAGATTGTTTTCTCGTGACATATTGTTCATTACATTTCTGGAAAACTGGAGTCGATACTCATAACAAATCTTTATGAAAAAAACCCAAATAACGTGAAAAAATGCATTTTTCCAACTTTGAAACTTTTTTGCTTATACAGAAAGTGGTTATACCACATAAATTATATATTAAATAGCATTAGCAACATGTCTACTTTATGTTGGCAGCATTTATTAAACGATCTTTCATTTTTTTTAGACAATAGGAAGCTTAAAACATTAGCAGCAAATTTCCAAATTTTCTGTAAAATTTCAAAATCAGATATTTTTAGGGACCTGTTCAGGTTTAAAGTGTATTTGAGGGGCCTGTATGTTAGAAAGCCCCACAAAGCACCCCATTTCAGAAACTACACCCCCAAAACTCCGCAAAAGCACATCCAGAAAGTTTTTAACCCTTTAGGGGAGTCACAGAAATAAAAGCTAAGTGTGTAAGAAATTAGAAAATGTTAAATTTCTGTGCAGAGATTTTATTGTAATCCAATATTTTTCATAATTATAAACCTATTACCAGAGAAATGCACCCCAATATTGATTGCTCCGTTTCTGCAGTTTATAGAAATACCCATCTTGTGGCCCTATTGTGCTATTTGACGCAACCACAAGCCTCAGATATAAAGGAGTGCCTAGTGAATTTCAACGCCTCCGTTATATTTGGTAATTTTTGACCGTACCACTTCAGGTTGGCAGAGGCTCTGGGGTGCCAAAACCTAAAAACACCCCTAAAAGGACAACATTTAGAAAACGACACCCCTCAAGGAATGTAACAAGGGGTGCGGTGAGCATCTGGACCCGACAGGTGCTTCAAAGATTTTCCAAACACTATGGCGTGAAAAAAGAAAAATTTATTTTTTACACTAAAACGTTGTTCTAGCCTTCAATTTTTCATTTTCTTAAAGGGATAAGAGGAAAAAAAAGACACAAAATGTGTAGCGCAGTTTCTCCCGAGTACGGAAATACCCCACATGTGGACATAAAATGCCAAGCGGGTGCAGGACGAGCCTCCAAAGGGAAGAAGCGCCAATTGGCTTTTGGAAGCTGAATTTCACTGGAAAGGATTTCAAGGGCCATGTCGCATTTACAGAGCCAAGACACTGGAAACCCCCTTACGAGTGACCCCATTCTGGAAACTACAACCCTCAAGGAATCTAACAAGGGGTTCAGTGAGCATATGGACCCCACTGGTGACGGGCACAAATGTGGAACAATGTGACGTGAAAGGGAATATTTTCATTTTTTCATGGCACAAATGTGCCCGTCATCAAGGGGTCAATATCCTCATTGCACCCCTTGTTAGATTCCTTGAGGGGTGTAGTTTCCAGAATGGGGTCACTTGTGGGGGGTTTCCAGTGTTTTGGCAGCACGAGGGCTCTGTAAATGCGACATGGCGTTCATCATCCATTCTAGCCAAATCCAACCTCCAAAATCCAAATGGCACTCCTTCCCTTCGGAGGCTTGCCCTGTGCCCACATGGCGCTTTATCTCCACATGTGGGATATTTACGGACTCAGGGGGAATTGCTCTACACATTTTGTTTTTCTTCCCCTCTTTTAACCCCTTGTGAAAATGATAAATTCAAGGCTAAACCAACATTATAGTGTAAAAAATGTAATATTTCATTTTCACGCCACATTGTTCCACATTTGTGCCCGTCACCAGTGGGGTCCATATGCTCACTACACCCCTTGTTACATTCCTTGAGAGGTGTAGTTTCCATAATGGGGTCACTTGTGGGGGGTTTCAACTATCTTGGAAACACAGGGGCCTTTTGAATGCAGCATGGCCCCTCGAAATCCATTCCATCCAAATCCAGCCTTCAAAAACCAAATGGCGCTCCTTCCCTTCGGAGGCTTATCCTGAACCCGCATGGCGCTTTATGTCCACATGTGGGGTATTTCCGTACTCAGGGGAGATTGCGCTACACATTTAGTGTTTTTTTTATCTTTTAGCCCCTTGTGAAAATGAAAAAATCATGACAAGATTAATGATTTAGAGTAAAAATTTTACAAAAATTACACTAAATGTTGGTCTAGCCTTGATTTTTTCCATTTTCACAAGGGGTTAAAAAAGAAAATGAACACAAAACGTGTAGGGTTGTTTCCCCTGAGTACGAAAATACCCCACATGTGGGCATAATGTGCCATATGGGCACAAGGAAAGCCACCAAAAGGACAGAGCGCCATTTAGAGGCTGGAATGGAGGATGGGGGCCATGCCGCAATTACAAAGCTCCTGTGCTGCCAGGACAGTAGAAACCCCCGAAAAGTGACCCCATTCTGGAAACTACACCCCATAAGGAATCTAACATGGGGTGCAGTGAGCATATGGACCCCACTGGTGACGGGCACTTACGTAGAACATGTGCAGAGAAAATAAAAAATAATTTTTTTTTCATTTTCACGTCCCAAATGTGGCCGTCACCACGGGGCCATATCCCCGCTGCCCCCCTTGTTAGATTCCTTATGGGGTGTAGTTTCCAGAATGGGGTCACTTGTGGGGGGTTTTTACTGTCCTGGCCGCACAGAGGCTTTGAAATTGCATCATGGCAAGTCTCTAATGGGAATGACGGCCATACCTATTTAGCTGGGGAAAAGGGACAATTCTAATTTATTTGGGGGTATTAGGACAATTATTGGTTTATAAGGTTGAAAATGACAGGTGTCCATCAAAGTCAATCTGTGTTGATCCAGAGGAAGGCAAAAAACCCTCGTGAGGCAGACGACAGTAGCTTTATCACAGGGGAAAAATTCCTTCCCGACTCCATAATGGCGATCAGAATAATCCCTGGATCAACGTGACCCCTGAAATAGGAATAATGGACGGAATTTAGAAAATGTAGAACCCCAATGACGTGTGGTACGCCTTGAAGAGATCCAGTATGCAGAGGCCGGGGGGATCAGGACAGGTGGCACACTGGAAAATGGTGTCCTTCCTGATCTCCCAGTTACGCCACACTCTGCACTTCTTCTGGGGTCTCCTGTTCTCCAGTGTGGGGGACGTCACCTGGAAAATGTTGTCCTGGTGCGAAACGGGGTCCTTCATATCCAGAAGCGCTGGGTCCGCTCCATGGCTGCTAAATATAAGGGCTCTATTACTGCTTCTGATATGTTCGGATCGTGCTGCATGCTACAGTAGCGCGGGCAGCAAGGGACCGGAATAGGGGGTGCTGGTATAAAAGTTATCGCCGTACGGGTGGTAACCATTATCCAGCAGTGGGAAGATCAGTTCCCGGACGGTCTTCCCACTTGTTCCGAGAATGGGGGGAGGGGGCATCTGGGGGCATCTGGGGGCTGGATTCGGGTGTCCCTTCCTACATACACTCTAAGGGTACGTGCACACTGCGGAATGGCGAAGGATAACCCTTTGTGCATTCCACAGCTGGCACCCACCGGCGGACGGATGCAGGTGCACGTCTCCATCCGTGTCATAGACTCCATTCTATGCACGGGTGGATTCCGCTCTCCGTCCAATGTGTTCATTCTTTGGATGGACGATGGAATCCGCCCATGCATAGATTGGAGTCTATAACACGGGTGGAGACACGCGCCCGCATTAGTACGCCGGCGGGTGCCAGCTGCGGAATGCACAAAGGGTTATCCTTCACCATTCTGCAGTGTGCACGTACCCTAAATCTGTAAGTGTACCCTGAGGTACTCTCACAGAGTTTGTAGAATTTCACGCCATACCGCCATCTCTTATTGGGACGGTACTGGCGGAAAAGACGTGTCTGGGGGGGAGCGTACGCTACACTACCCCCAGACACATCACTGGATGATGAGGATGAGGAGGAATGGAGGAAAGAAGGATCCCCCCATTCATCCTCACTGGCTGTTTCGGTGTCGGAGGCAATAATAACGTATGCGTCCGACGCCGAAAACACCCTGGGGGCCATCTTTATACGGGGATTGATATATGGGGTATGTAGTGGTGTAGTGTCAAACATTATTCAATGTAGTGTGGTGTAATGTAGTGTTTTTTACGTGTTTTTTTACAGTAAGTATAAAAAAAAAAGCTACGCCAACAAAGGAGTTGCTGATAAATGCCGCACTTATGTGCGGCACTTATCAGCAGACCGTGGCAGTAGGATATAGAAAAAAAACACCCTACGCCAAAAAGGAGGAGTTGCTGATTAAAAAAAAAGCCGATGGGGACCGCTGGAAATAGCCGAAGACCCGATGGAAAGACGGAGGACGCCGCGAACCCGGAAGACGCCGATCAGGACCCCGGGACAGGTGAGTAATGTACAAATACCTGCTCTGGAGCCCTCAGCTACCTAGCTGAGGGGTCCAGAGCAGGTATTTACTATTTTTGTGGACTCTGATCGCCGTGCCACTGGCCCAATCGCCGTGAACGGCCGGCCGGTACCAGCCGGCCGTTCACTGCGATCGGGCCGGTGGCACCGTGACCACCATTACTTTTTACAGTCCTCGGAAAGGTTGACCCGGAAAGGTTCCAATCGCCGCTATTGGCTGATCTGAATTGATCAGCCAATAGCGGAGATCGTAAGCACGGGGGATGTTAACCACCCCCCGTGCCGAGAAGCTAAGATGGCCTACTATGATTTATAGCAGGCCATCTTCCCCGATCGCTGTGTGCGAACACACAGCGATCGGGGAAACATCGGGCGTAAATTTACGCCCTGATGCGTTAAGTACCAGGGCGCGAGGGCGTAAATTTACGCCCGATGTCGTTAAGGGGTTAAATATACTGTAAATATATATATATAAATATATATATAAATATACATTTATTTATATATATATTTATTTTAACAGTATATTTAATTGCACAAGTATGGATTTGTTTTAATTAAATTATTGAACAATGAAAGTTATTTTATTACATTGAAAATGTGTTTTATTAATTAATTATATTAACCAATTCAGGGATCGGCATTATTGCAGAGGATCGCTAACCCTCCTAATGCTGATCCCTGAATTACTGATTCCCTGCTTCCCAGGGAGCTTTAACTTTATTAAAACAGCTAAACAAACAATTGTTTAGCTGTTTTATAGAACTCGAACCCGAATCTTTGCGAGATGCTCGTCCAAGTAACAAGTACCATCGAGTACCCTAATGCTCGAAAGAGTACCAAGCTCGGACGAGCATGCTCGCTCATCACTATTAGTGATCATTATTAACTTAAAGCATACAATCTTTTTGCAAGTACATTTTAAAGTGAATCTGTCAGCCGCATTTCATGTTCTAAACAGCAGATAGTGCTAGATAGTCGTTAGAGCAAAGATACACATGGTACCTTTCACATATCTGTCCGTGCTTCCATAACCTAGAAAAATGCTTTTATTCTTTTGTGCAAATTGACAAGGCTCTGAAGTGATATAGGTTGTAATACCTTCTCACTCCCCCTTGCATCCTTATCCCTGCTTGATTCATGGCTTCCAGGGCTATGAACCTCATTTGGAGCAGTGCATACAAATTGTGTGCAGGAGCATGAATTGGAAGCAGGGCTTGGGGACACCCTCGTTTATGGTCATGGGTGGCCGAAGATTTCTACATGTAAAAGGACCTTAACAATAACTAAGAAAAGTATGCAGATACATTTAAAACCCAACCAATTTAATGTGTTTATTATTATTCAGTTCAGTTGGAGTCCATCCAAGTGAAGATACAGAAGTTTTACAATTTGGTTGACACTGGATGGGGGGCAATCTATAGGGAGGACAACACTGAGGAGGCATCTATAAAGGGCACTACACAAAGGGGGAGAACAATGGGGGGCATCTATAAGGGTAACTATACTGGGTGCGTCTGTATACAATAGGGCATGCACATAGGGGGGCATCTACTTTAGTGGACTACACAGAGGGGTCATCTATAAGGGGACTACACAGAGGGGGCCATATACTATAGGGCAGGAATAGGGAACCTTGGCTCTCCAGCTGTTGCACAACTACAGCTTTAGCTTTGGCTGTCCAGGCATGATTGGAGTTGCAGTTTTGCAACAGCTGGAGAGCCGAGGTTCCCTACCCCTGATATAGGGAATGCACATAGGTTGTCATCTACTGTAAGGGGATTACACAGAGGGGTATCTCTACTATAGTAGAGGCACACAGGGTCATCTATATGGAGGACAAACTGAACAAGGGGCCATCTACAAGGTGTCTACATATATATATATATATAATATATATATACACACGCTACAAATAGTCAGGGCTAACCACTGAGAGAAGGTGTAAAGGGGCCAATACAGATGTGCAGTTTTTAGAGAGATGAGGATGGTGACAGAGTGAGGCAGATTCTGTGGCTTCTTGGCTCGGAGAAGTTCTCATAACGGCCCAGGACAGATGGAGAAGAAGATGAAAAGGGAAGAACTCTGATCAGAGAAGACGTCCCCTGTGAGTCGCTAAATCTATGTGCACTGTAATGTATATGGTGTATAGAGCCTGTGTAGAGCTGGGGCCACCTCTATATGACTGTAAAAGGGGATATTGATCTTTTTTCTGAGGATTTTATTCAGTAGCAGCAGTGGTGCGTTTACACAGAAAGATTATCTGACAGATTATCTGCCAAAGATTTGAAGCCAAAGCCAGAAACGGATTATAAACAAAGATCAGGTCAAAAGGAAAGCCTGAGATTTCTCCTCTTTTCAAATCCACTCCTGGCTTTGGCTTCAAATCTTTAGCAGATAATCTGTCAGATAATCTTTCTGTGTAAACGCAGCATTAGTATACCAGATTTGGTCAGTAACAATATGGTAGTAATGGTTGTGGTCGCCGGCCAATAATTGCTAACAAGTGCTCCTAGGAAGTCTATTCAGCGGATGATCGGCCCATGTAAAAGTGCCAGAGATCTGCTGACATGCAAGCAAATGCCCCATAGTCGGCTGATTTGATCTTTTGTGCGGCTAAGGGCCTATTTACACAGAAAGATTATCTGACAGATTATCTGCCAAAGATTTGAAGCCAAAGCTAGGAATGGATGTGAAAAGCGAAGAAATCTCAGGCTTTCCTTTATGACCTGTTCTCTGTTTATAGTCTGTTCCTGGTTTTGGCTTCAAATCTTTGGCAGATGATCTGTCAGATAATCTTTCTGTGTAAAAGGGCCCTTAGATAATTGCTGTCGGCTGCACATCACCTGCCTTGCTGATTAGCAATCATTTGCAGCCCTATGCTGCCCCATATCACGCCGTGTTAATGTACCCTTATTAATGTTACCATAGATAAGTATGGTGGCAGAAAGGTGGGCCCCAAGAATGATTTCCCCTGGTGGGCCCAAGGCACTCCAGTCCGACACTGTCCCCACCCCACCAGCCAGAGCCTAACAAGTTGTGGTCTAGGGATCCACTACCTCATCCTTGAGAAGTCTGATATATTAATATGTAGAAATACTAAAATGTTTAGTATAAGACCTATGAAAAAGGTAACTAAACTAAGGCGCTTGCCATAGATTATTAATAAGGATGAGCGAACCTGGAGCATGCTCGAGTCTATCCGAACCCGAACTTTCGGCATTTGATTAGCGGTGGCTTCTGAAGTTGAAAAAAGCCCTAAGGCTATCTGGAAAACATGGATATAGTCATTGGCTGTATCCATGTTTTCCAGACAACCTTAGAGCTTTATCCAAGTTCTGCAGCCCCCGCTAATCAAATGGCGATCGTTCGCTCATCTTTTATTATTAACCTACCTAAATGGCTTGGTTTACACTAGCCATCAGCCCATGTATCCATTGTAAAGACCATCTAATTCTATTGTTTTGTCTTAAAGCTTTATTGTATTTGTTGGAAATGTGACAACACTAAGGGTCCTATTAGACAGGCCAATGGCGGCCCGATTAATAATGTTTAGTGAGCTTATTGCACAGCTCGATAATGATTTAACAAGGGTTGCACGGACATCATTAGCGATGTTTGTGCAGCCCTTGCCCTAAACTTTTAATACATTACCTCTCCACACTCCCAGTGTTCTTCTGCCAGCCATAGCCAGTAATTCGCTTGTCAGTTTAGAGAGTCACTCTGAAACTACAGCAGCAGCTCTGGGAAGAACATCTGGAGTGTGGAAAGGTAATGTATACAGTATACACAATCATCAGCCATGCATTGCTATTATATATAGCGATGCATGGTCAGAGGTCAATGATTTTAGGTGAGGATCGTTTTTATTGGCTGATTGTTGTCTTTATTACACGGAGTGATAAGCAGCTGAATCGACCTGATTTGGCCAATTATAGCTCCAGGAACTAGGGCCCTAAGGCTCTACTCACACATCAGTAAACCTGTCCGTAATTGCGATCCCCATCTGCATTTGAACGACCCATTGATTGTAATGGATGATGCAGTATTGAGTGTAATAGACGATCATGGCTCCGATTATGGATCTGTAATTGCGGATAGTATAATACTGATGTGTTTAAAGGTAGAGAAGTTGGCGTGGTCACACACAGAGGGTTTGTGGCCTTTACATGTGCCATATTTATTACTATTTATACAAAAAATGTTTACTGAAACCTATGCCAACTTTGAGCTGGTGTAGATTTTAATGCATGTGCACAGGGGGACATGCAGCTCTAAATAAATCCTGTGAATCTGCGTGCTGGCTCACTTTCTGATATATGTCACTCTCTTTCCAGCCCTACCCCCTCATTCACCCATTCTACCCTGCCTACCAGTACTGAATCAGTCAGCCCAGTGGCCCAGGTACCTCAGTGCATCAATGCTAACAATAGGCTTACAATAGTGACTTTACCTACTAAACATTTAAAAAATCCAATTTACAGAAGCTAGTGTTTTATGTTGTGTTTATGCAGCTAACCAAACTAATAAATCATGCCAACCTTAACTTCTATACATTTTTAGAAATTAGAACAAATCTAGCTGGGATGGATTTTAATGAGTTCTCCCATTGATTTCTATAAATGTTTCTCTCATAATTTAAAAACATGTCCCATTGTAGGCAGCAAAACATTTATTTGATAGTAATTAAGCTTTTTCCTCAAGGATCACTAGCCAAGGCAACCGCTCTAAGATGCAAAATAATGCTTATGAGTGTAGAACCTTAGGGATATTTTATGCAAACATATATCTGCTTCATTAAGACAGATGCCTGCAAATATCTGTTCAAGCTAACTCCAGCATGATCTAAGTTATGTACATAGTCACTGCAGCAAATACTTTACCCTATGCCATATGAATAGTTCCATAAATTATAGTGACTGCACATTAATGCGTCTAAAGTGAAGACGTATTTGTCACACTGTCCAACGTTTATTTTATATGTACTGAGATAGCTGTTGAGAAGCAATTACTATAGATTAGTTTTTTGTTTAATATCCCAGACAAATTATTATTCTCTTAATCTGTCACTTGATCATATTAACTAAAGACATTAGAGGAAATTGTTTTGTTTTGCTTTGATGATAGATTTGCTTGAAAACTTTGAAAATAAAGCTTTGGATTTCTCAAATGTATGTTAATTAAATTAAAGGAATGGTCTACATTAATTGGAATTTTGGGAAGTTGGTTACACAGTTTGTGTCACTGCTGTCAAGAAGTACTGGGGGAATGTTTCATTCCAAAGCCATTAATAGTCATACAATTCTTGCTTCCCATAGAACTAGTCATGGTAGTGAACTTAAAGCAGAAGTCTGGCGAAAATTTTTATGAAAGTATTGTATTGCCCCCCCAAAAGTTATACAAATTACCAATATACACTTATTAAAATAAAGTGCTTTTTTCGCTTCACTAACTGCATCAAGGCTTCACTTCCTTGATAAAATGGTGATGTCACAACCAAATTCCCAGAGCTGTGCGGGCTGTGGCTGCTGGAGAGGATGATGGCAGAGGGATGCTCAGTGTCCCTCCATTGCCCTGTGTCCCTCAGTGTCCCCCTGCCATCCTCTCGAACAGCCACAGCCCACACAGCTCTGGGAGTCGGGTCGTGACATCACCATTTTATCCAAGTAGTGTAGCCTTGATGCAGTAGTAAGTGCAGGGGAAAAAAGCACTTTATGTGCATTTCCCTTAATATGTGTATATTGGTAAGTTGTATAACTTTTAGGGGCAATAAAATACTTTAATAACATTTTTTGCCAGACTTCTTTAAGACATAAGGGTAAGAACAGCAGCAGCAACAAGCAAACAGCAGCAGCAACAAGCAGCAAGAACACCATATATTGTGACTATTTAGGCACTTGGAAAAAAAATTACTGAGTTAGAAGTCAGCTATCCTACTATGTTCTCCCCATCTATTAGCATCCCTGATGAATCTACCAGCATTTAAACTTTGTGGCTGGGAATTTATAGTACAATGGTACCTCGGTTCTCAAACTGCTTGGTTCTCTGCTTGAAACTCAAACAGTATTTTCAAGGAAAGTTTGCATTGGTTCTCAAACTCTTTCTTGGTTCTCAAACACTTTTTGAGCACCCTATCTTGAAGTATAGTAATACTGCAGTATTCAAATGAAAATTAACCTTGAAGTAATGTTTGGAATTCGAACTTTACTTGGTATCTGAACATTGCGAGTGTGGATCATGGGTTGTACCTGGTGAGTTTAGCACTGGTGAGGTTTCACATACAGTATAGTACTGTATAAGACTGCTGGAGTGCATATACAGTACAGTAGTAGTACAATCATTGCAACTCCATCTTCCATCGATTACAGAGCTGGGGTGGGGAGCACTATACAGTAAACTATGAGTGAGGAGTTGGTGACTACTGTACTATAATTGCTGGTTTTGTTGAATGTTTCTTGTGTATAATGTCCTGTACAGTATATAGTGTTGTTCTGTACTGTATTGTAGCGATTATACTGGGCACTATACAATGTAATATATGAGTACTGTAGGTAATTATTGGTGGGTGCTGGAACCAATTAAACACATTTACATTATTTCCTAAGGGAAAACACTGCTCGGTTCTCAGACTGTTCGGTTCTCAAACTGCTTTCCTCAGCCAATTAAGTTTGAGAATTGAGGTACCACTGTATATGTAGGGCAGGGATCAATAAAGATTGATCTTTAAGGGCCTATGTTTTTGCCTGTTATTATAGGCACAGCAGCCAGGATGAAAGCTCTCTGAAAACCATAAATAACAAAACTAAAACAAATTGGTCTCATTGTTTATTAACCCCTTCATGACGCAGACTATTTTGGCCTTGAGGACAAAGCCGTTTTTCATTTTTACGTGTTCGTTTTTCACTAATGGTCTGTTAAGAGTCATTGTCCTATTCCAACTCTTATTGCCTTTTTTAATCACTAAGGCAATACATTTTACTAGATCAGACAAAATTTTCCATAAAGTACGGGTACGTGACACTGACTTGTGACATGTCGGAAAGGGGTTTAGAAGTTATATATTTGTAATCAATAAAAGTTCATAAACTGAAAGTAAAGATAACTCTTGGTACATTGTTGTAGATTTAGGCTATGTTCCCACTACATAAGAGACCGGCTGTTCCGTGACCCCGGCCGGGTCATTGCACGGCCGGTCTCTGGCCAGATCATCTCTGATGATCTTTCCGGCGGCAGAGCTCTGATGTGGGTGCATTGGCGGGCGCCCGCATCAGAGCTTCCCATAGCACACAGTGAAGTACGCGGATTCACTGTGTGAACTGACAGGGCTTTCTGCGGCCGGAATTAACTGACATGTCACTTATTTGCGGGGCCACACGGGATCCCGGCCAGAGCGTATACGATGTGTATACGCTCCGGCAAGGATCCCATTGAAACCAAGGCATTGTTCCACCCCGCAAAACCTACGGACGTTGTTGCCATCGGCAACAATGGCCGTAGTGTTACGTAGTGTGAACATAACCTTAGGCATACCAACATTGTAATAGAAAAACTACATGAGCACCTTCTACTTTCTTATATTCACTTTTTTATAAAGTCTCTCAACTGTAACTCCAATGGTCAGCTATGATGTGCACAGGAACATTAAGTTCTCATTCTACATTACCAAAGGAAAAGAAAGGGATTACACTCAAACCACCTTTTTAAGGTTGATTTCCTGTAAAGTCAGTTTCTTACTCAAACTGGGAGTCATAAAACATGACTAGGAATATATGCCAAGCCAGAGATCTTTCAAAAAGAAGAGACCAAGCAATGAAGACAGATTTTTTTTTTTTTAGCATTTACAAGAATGGTAACAGTTAGCTGTCAACTTATAGATACATATCCAGGAAGAATACCAGCGGAATGGTACAATGCTAACTTTTTATGGTGTTCCAAAATTACAAGAATTTACTAAACGAAATATTTCAGAAATGTTGACATACCCTTTGTAACCAGAGATCAGCGAACTGAATCCAGTGATTCAGGATTTGCTGTGAATCATGCTGTCAATTTGCTTTATTTTGTGAAGCGGATTTTGGGCATTTTGTTAACAAATATGGTAAACATGGTGGCCGTGATGGCGGATGCACATGTTTACTTACAGTACTGTTACTTGTGGGGAGCAAGAGATTATCCCTTTACGAGGAACAAAAGTTGTGCTTGGGACCTGACGTTCTCTTGGTGGGAGAAATACATCTTTGTTCTCTGATAAAGATGACAACGTCTGTGCTCCTAGATTCCTCATGGGGTCTGCCACATCATCATTGTAATTAGGAATGATGGTTCTTCTCCAAGGCTGTCTTCCTAGAATGGTATGCCTCTTGCTCCCGTTGCTTTGTAAGGAGATTCCCCTGCCTTGCTCTCTTCACTGCTTTTGAGCCTGGAAACTCCTGGAGTTTCAACAATGCCTTCCAAATTCTCCCTTCTCCCATTCCTCAAAAATGTCCAGGAGAGTCCGGGAGAAGTTTCCTCAGCTCTGTCTTCTGTTGTGTCTTGGCCACAAGTCACATTCCTTTGGGGGCCCATCAGCCAGAAAGGTTTGTATAACCCTAGCACAGTAAGGACCCTTCAGATGATTTCTGGCTCTGGGATTGACTGGAAATAGAACTTTGAAGGATCTGTTAATACCAGCCTGGCTAGTATTCACCTGACCCTTGGGTCTTACTGGTAGCTGCACTCTTCATCCAAGCATGTTAGGATCACCACTATGTCACCATGACCCTGTGTTCCACCACTTTCACCTCCTTGACTGCTACCTCTCCTGCTGCCACTGCCTAAACCCTGAAAAGGGCCAGACTTCTTTAGAACAACATCCTTGCAGAGGACAATCATGCTTCAACATCCTTGCAGAGGACAATTTATTTGATTAAGATTAACTGAAATGATTTTGAAGTTGCCATCTGAGTCTCCTGACCTCAAAATCATTGAGCCACTCTGGGGAGATCTCAAGCGCACAGTTCATGCAAGACAGCCCAGGAATTTACAGGAACTGAATATCATGAAAAGGCATCAGTGCCACCCTCTGCGGTGAAGATCCGACCTCTGCGCCAAAGACTGCGCTTTTGGCATTAATACGTTCCTCGTTTTACTATGTTCTCTGCTTATGTCTTCTGTGATCCAGTCCTTGTTTTCTTAGTTCTCCCTGCACTTTCATTGCTGTGGTCTGTTCGCTGATTGTTGTCTGCTGTGTTTTAATGGACAGGTCTCCTCACCTCTGGCTTTCTGTGATTTCTTGTGTCTTTCTCCTGCTCAGCCTATCTGCTTGGAGTCCGGGACTTCTGCTCCCTTATAAGCTTCTCCCTCCCTTCATTCTGTGCTCTTGATAGCATTGTTCAGCTTGTCTGTCAGCTAGATCCTGCCTTTCCTCAGATTGTCTGTATTCCTAGTTCCTGATCCCTTTGCTTGTTTCTTGCCTTTGTCTTTTGGTTCAGTGTTCCTTGCCTTGTCCTCTAGTTACCTGGTTATTGTCTCTCGTTTCTGTTTCACTGTGTACCTTGTTTACTGTCTGTTATTGCGTATAGTTCCTTGTACCTTTTCCTTGCATCTCCGTTCCGTGTTTATTAGTGTTTCTGACCTGGATTTTGTGACCTCGACTTTACTTGTGGATTCTGACTCTGTACTACTGCTGCCCGTTTGTTGCCAACCTTGCCCGCCGACTATTCTTTATTGTGTTAGTTTGTCTCGTCTTGTTTTGTGTTTGCACTTACTGCAGTGTAGGGAATGCCGCCCAGTTGCGGACGGTCATTTAGGACCTGCACTGCAAGTAGGTAGGGACAGTGTGGGGGGCTGTTAGCCATAGGGCCCACTTGTCCTGTGTCTCTGTGTACCCAGGGGCCCTGACACTGGAGGCTTTTTGCAAATAAGAATGGACAGCTTTACCATCGAACAAAATAAAGAGGCTCATTCACAACTAACACAAAAGACTTAAAGCTGTGATTGAAGTTAGGAACAATATTAAGAACTGGCGTATGGGAACTTTTGATCAGGGTCATTTGGATGTTTTTAGTTGGCTTTGTGATTTGAAAAAAGAAAACAGTATTTTGACAATAAATGGCTTTACCCAACCACTAACCAGGAGTGGGGAAAAAAAGGTTTTGTGTTATCTGTCAAATTCTCTGAAAAAAATTCTTAAGGGGTATGTAAACTTTTGAGCACAACTGTAATTAAAAAGTTACACCCACATAATAATAAATGTCATAAACGTACCTTATACAAAGCATCTAGTCACAGGGAGAAATCATGATTGGTATCACATATTATATGTATTTCTCTCTATATACTGTATATTGTCCACAACTACTGAAAGGGAATCTGTCAGCACCTGGGCCCTATCAAAGGTGCTGACAGTGTGCTGTAGCTGGTAGTCCCCTAGTAAGCATGTTACCTCTTGGTAATTTTCCATGCAGGGGATTATGCACAATATCAGGTCTCCTACTGTAATGATATGTCAAAGAGGAGTTGTTTGTGCCACGCTCTGGCACACCTCACTACTCCCTCTTCTTCCCACTCCTTCATGAATAATCTCTGCTGTCAATCCTCCTGCTTGCTTAGCTGTCAATCAGTGTCTCTGATTGCAGATCAGTCCTCTGTTGGCAGTTTCTCTCTCACGGTAAATGGCGTAAGCACAAAAAAATTCCAAAGTGGAAAATTGTGCATTTTTGGTCGCATCAAATCCAGAAAAATTGTAAAAAAAAAAGCAATCAAAAAGTTGCATATGCAAAATCAAGGTACCAATAGAAAGTACAGATCATGGCGCAAAAAATGACTCCTCACACAACCTCATAGACCTAAGGATAAAAGCGTTATAAGTATGGTAATAGAGCGGTTTTAAGGGACATTTATTTTTTAAAAAAGGTTTTAATTTTTTACATATCGTTATAATTGTAACAACTTGAGGAACATGCATAACAAGTCAGTTTTACCCTAGGGCAAACGGGGTAAATACTAAACCTCCCCAAATTTTTTTTCCCCAATTTCATCACACATTTAATTTTTTTCTGGTTTTGCAGCGTACTTTATATGAAAATTAAGCCTGCCATTGCAAAGTAAAATTAGTGGTGCAAAAAATAAGGGCTCTTGTGGGTCTGTAGGTGACAAAGTGCAAGCGCTATGGCCTTCTAAACACTTGGAGGAAAAACGAAAGCACAAAAACGAAAATTAGCCTGGTCCAGAAGGGGTTAAAGAAGAGTTGCATCTAAAAAAAAATTTTTGCTCGTCAATTATTGGTTAATAAATAGGCGAAAAAATTGAAAAAACCTTCAACGGGAAAGTGCATCAGTTTATTTTCAAAGCTTGCATTCTTCCTATGTTTCAATTTTGCATCTGAAAGTAAGTTTCCTTAAGCCGCCTTTTTGTAGCATATCTGGAAAAGGAAAGGTGTATAACATGTCGAATATTTCTTGTCAGTATTTTGCCTTGGAATCATGATTATATTTCTGTCTAACACAGAACGTGATTAATGTGGTATTACAATGTTCTTTTATTATTGGCCCAGAGCTGACAGGTTCCTCATCTGTTTAATTTTGGAAGAAAATTAATAAACTCAAAACCTGTTCACATGATTGAATATGAAGCCATAGACCTAACAACAGAAAAACTCTAGCGACACTGACAAAGATCTAGGGAAATACGCATTTGCAAAACATAATTGGTTTATTTCTTTGTAAAATCATCTATCAGAAAATGTTTTCTTCCGTGAAAAAAAATATTCAATAAGCCAAGCAGTGTTTTATGATTTTTGTCATTATACATTAGAGTAATGTGTTCTGCATGCTGCATGAAATAGATGGCTTTATAAAGGTATCAGCTCGTGCCTGGCTTAACAAATTAAAGAAAATATTGCTTTTTCAAAATGTCTTTATTAGTTAAGATAATGCAGGAGTGTCTAGTTTTCTTAGAATGTATTTAACTGCCTGTCTTTAGGCTTCTGTCTTTTTATTGTAAAATTGACATTAGATTATGTTACTGTGTGTCATGTTATTAGTTACCTCTCAGGAAGGTGGACTGCTCTGCTGCCCATCTACAAGATTGCATTTCTCCATGCTGTATGTATTGCCTTTAACAAAAAAGCATTCTTAAAAATTCATTCTTAAAGCTACTGTCATTTAAAAAAAAAAAATTGAAAACAAAACTTTTGATTAGGTGAGATGTCAATGTCGAGACCCCCCACTGACCTCTAGAAATAACCTTCAGATGTACACGGCTAAGCACTTTACTCCACGCTCAGGTTCAATTATACTGCAAGTCTGTGTAACCCATCTCCTGCATTAAGTCAGACTGAGTGCCAAGCTTGGGAGTGAGAGGCACAGCCGCAAGCTTTTCAATAATGTATGTACAGATTGGTGAGGGTCAGCACTGAGACCATGACCGATAAACAATTTTACATGCCTTTATGACATGTCAAAAGTTTTTTCTCTGAATGACAGTAATGTGTCAATATAGTTGGCATAACTAGGAAAGGTTAAACCTAATAGCAAACTGATATATGTCCTGTGTGACAGTATACTGTTAAATAATACATATAGTTCATACAGTTACCATATAATATGTACAGTTCATACAGTTACCATATAATACTACTATATAAGAAACAAGTACTTTACCATACATACATTTTTACTGTTACCAAACAGATCTCAGTATCATAAGACCAACATTGCTAATAATGACACCATATAAAGACTAAATAATACCAAATCATTCTTGTTTTCTATTAAAAGTACATTTAAAGTTAAATATATGTGTCTATACAATGTATTACCGTATCTGTACGGTTATGTCATATTGGTAGCTGATTGAAATCCAGGAAGTGAAAAAAATGTCATCTGTGCAAATCCACATTGTCTCCTGCTCCTTCTGCTATCCCCCCGTAAGAGACAAATCTTCTATGACTCTGTCTCACATTGTGTGTGTTTGCTGAGATCAGGCTTATGATGCAGATGGGTGGCAGGGCGTGATGTCACAGGAGGCTTGGCTGGATCCCCCAATCCCCTGGATTTACCATCTGACAGGCCAGAAGCAGGTGTTGCACTGATTTCTCTAATTGTGCAGAAGTGTGCAGTGAAATTAGGGCTGTGTTCACACATGTTGGAGTGTCATTGCAGTACTGCAGCATATTCACAAAAATAATGCAGTAACACAAATAAATGATGCTAAAAGGCAGAGAGGATAAGAGCCTTATTGTGGGGCTCAACTTCAAAGATAACAGATGCTTGATCATAATATGTGCGTGGAAATGAAAAGAAAAAAAGTTCAAAAAGTTCTTTACTTTATTCCAATATCAGCGTTACAGGTAGAGAATACAATGTGCTGTGTGGTGTTACAGATAGAGAATACAGCCTGCTGTGTGGTGTTACAGATAGAGAATACAGTGTGCTGTTACAGGTAGAGAATACAGTGTGCTGTGTGGGGTTACAGGTAGAGAATACAGCATGCTGTGTGGTGTTACCGGTAGAGAATACAGCGTGCTGTGTGGTGTTACAGGTAGAGAATACAGTGTGCTGTGTGGTGTTACAGGTAGAGAATACTGTGTGCTGTGTGGGGTTACAGGTAGAGAATACAGTGTGGTGTTACAGGTAAAGAATACAGCATGCTGTGTGGTGTTACCGGTAGAGAATACAGCGTGCTGTGTGGTGTTACAGGAAGAGAATACAGCGTGCTGTGTGATGTTACAGGTAGATAATACAGCGTGCTGTGTGGTGTTACAGGTAGAGAATACATTGTGCTGTGTGGTTTTACAGGTAGAGAATACAGTGTGGTGTTACAGGTAGAGAATACAGGGTGCTGTGTGGTGTTACAGGTAGAGAATACTGTGTGCTGTGTGGTGTTACCGGTAGAGAATACAGTGTGCTGTGTGGTGTTACAGGTAGAGAATACAGTGTGCTGTGTGGGGTTACAGGTAGAGAATACAGGGTGCTGTGTGGTGTTACAGGTAGAGAATACAGTGTGCTGTGTGGTGTTACAGGTAGAGCATACAGTGTGGTGTTACAGGTAGAGAATACAGCATGCTGTGTGGTGTTACCAGTAGAGAATACAGCCTGCTTTGTGGTGTTACAGGTAGAGAATACAGCGTGCTGTGTGATGTTACAGGTAGAGAATACAGCGTGCTGTGTGGTGTTACAGGTAGAGAATAAAGTGTGCGGTGTGGTGTTACAGGTAGAGAATACAGTGTGCTGTGTGGTGTTACAGGTAGAGAATACAGTGTGCTGTGTGGGGTTACAGGTAGAGAATACAGTGTGGTGTTACAGGTAGAGAATACAGGGTGCTGTGTGGTGTTACAGGCAGAGAATACAGTGTGCTGTGTGATGTTTCAGGCAGACAATACCCCCCAATACCCCCCCCCCCCCCCAAAAAAAAAAAAAAAACTAAAAAAAAAAAAATGGATATTTCTGATAAACCAGGAAGTGCAGAAACATACAACAGAACAACCCCCCACCCAAAAAAAATAAAAAAAAAAAAAAATAAAAATGGATATTTGGTAGTTTCAAAACTTGAATAGATAGGTAGGTAATGCTTTATGCTTCTGCAGAAGTTTCATTTTTTTAACCTCTACCTGGAGTTCCCCTATAATATACCACAATATTATTACAAAATAATACCACCAAAACCACAACTGCATATTACCACCACAGTGACTGAATAATAGACTACTACATACAGAAAATCAACTACTACACAATATTCCCCCGTACAGTGACCATATAGCTGTAGATACCAGCCCAAAACAGGCTCTGCAGAACATGTGAGTGATTACATTGCAGTTACATCCAGTGACTCACAGTGGGCATCTTCTTGGAATTGCTCTCTAAAACAATACACCTGCAATAACTGATGGCACATCTATCATTCTGTCATCAGTTATCTTTCTGGTTCAGCCCCTGCCCACACCAAACAAAGGAACATTTGACATGGCCAAGCATACCTGTTTTCTCTATGTAGAGAGTTAAGCCACAGCCAGATAGCTCAGAGTGCAAGCTTGTTCCTCCTAGATCAAAGAGGTCAGACAGTGATTTTCCATCACGCCCAACTCCTATCTCCACTGACATCAACTTTACCATTTCTTTTCCTTGTGACATATACTGCCTTGATGATTTCTTCTAGCCACAACTCAAATCTGCAGGATCTGTCGGAAAAACATTGTATGTATTTTTAATAGCCTATACAAGGGACAAAAATAATATGTTGAGAAAAAAAGACTAAATGTTGTCACTTGCAGACTACATTCATTCTGTCATCTGGCATAAAGTCAAATCTCTCATTTGTTGTCTGATTGCATCTTTTGTGCGGGCTTTTAAGTCATCACTAGCCGCCCACACATCTTCCACAGGAAATGGGAATTGCTGGCAACTGTGATGAAATTAATGGGCTGCACGATTGATTAAGCCTTGAGTGAAGCATTGAGTAAAGGCTCTTCAATGTAAATGGCTGCACACGATCCAATCAGACGATGAACTAGCATTTTCTTGGTTGTCAGTTAATTGCAGGTCCTTTTACAGAGGTAGATTATGGGAACGAGCATTCCTAGGAACGCTGCTTTTATTGGGTAACTGAATGCTTCCATTTTAACTACACAGTAAAAATTATGGACACTCGTGCTCAAAATTTTACATACCGGCGCCAGAATTTTTGCTTTCTTATCCTTTTTTTCAGAGAATATGAAAGACAAAAACTTTTTTTTTCCACTCATGGTTAGTGGTTGGGTGAAATCATTTGTTTTCTCTTTTTAAATGATAATGACAACAAAAAACCTCCAAATGACCCTGATCAAAAGTTTACATACCCCAGTTCTTAATACCATGTATTGCCTCCTTTAACGTCAATGACAGCTTGAAGTCTTATGTGGTAGTTGGGGATGAAGCTCTTTACATTCTCAGATGGTAAAGCTGCCCATTCAAGTTATAAAAAAGCCTTTAGTTCCTGTAAATACCTGGGCTGTCTCGCATGAACTGTGCAAGACAGATTTTCCCAGAATGGCTCAATGATATTGAGGTCAGGAGACTGAGATGGCCACTCCAGAACCTTCACTTTGTTCTGCTGTAGCCAGTGTCCACTTGGCCTTGTGTTTTGCATCATTATCATGCTGGAACATCCAAGTACCTTCTATGCGCAGCTTCCAGGTTGATGAGTGCAAGTTTGCCTCCAGTATTTGCTGAAAATCAGTACATACATCTTTTCTTCAACTTTGACCACGTTTCCTGTGCCTTTGTAGCTCACACATCCCCAAAACATCAGTGATCCACCTCTGTTCCTTTCATCATAGGCCTTGTTGACACCTCTCCAAATGTAACGTTTAAGGTTGTGGCTAAAAAGTTACTCCAAATGACCTTGTTCCAGGAGTTGTGAGGCTTGTCTCTGTGCTGTTTGACATATTGTAGGCGAGATACTTTGTGGCATTTGCGTACTAATGGCTTTTTTTTGGCAACTCGACCATGCAGCTCATTTTTCTTAAATGGCCTCCTTATTATGTATCTTGAAACAGCCACACTTCTAGTTTTTAGAGCATCCTGTATTTCAGCTGATGTTCTTTGTGGGATTTTGTTTGCATCCCAAACAATTTTCCTGGCAGTTGTGGCAGTTATGAGTCCAATGCTGTTGCTTTCTCAAACACTTTCAAATATCCATTCTTGTGATCCAGCATTAAAGTTGCGGCATATAGGTGACTAAAGACTAAACTGACATTATTTTGAATTAAAATGGAAAAGCTTGTCTGTTATTACCAGAATCAGCAGAATAGTGAAAAAAAAATTGTATCCTATTGTTTACTGGATAGCTTAAGTTCACAGTTTCTTTGATACCTTGATTTCTATATTTGTATTATTATAAGCCAAGATCTTCTGTAGTGTAGTACCAACTTTGGTCTTAAATCCATGTCCTTCTTTGTTCTCTCTCATTTCTGCATCACTGACTAGGCCAAAAACTTCATGAATCTTATGCAATAAGATCATGTAAAGAATTTGTTAATTTGGATTTCTATATTCCTATAATCCGATTGATTAGGTCTTATTAGAGATAAGTGATGCATAAGCATGTTCTAGTTTGTCCAAACCCAACCATTCTGCTTTTGATTGGCTGAAGAAATTGAATGCAGCCCTGGAGAGTGCTGGAAACATGGTAACAGCTCACTAATGAAACTTGAGGTTTGCTCATCTCTTTATTTTGTATATAATTCTGACCATGCCATGTATTTCTTCTACCCTGTTTCTATGAAAATAAGACAGTGTGTTATATTAATTTTTGCTCCCACAAATGTGTCTTATTTTCAGGGGATTTCTTATTTTTCCCGCAAAGAATAATTCACATTTATTGTTTAAAAAAAAAGGTGGGGGCCATGGACCAACACTATGCCTTCAGCGCCAGGCATACTTGTGGGGGAGGCCTTATATTTAGGAATTCTGTAAATCCTTTATTTTCAGGGGATGTCTTATTTTCGGGGAAACACATCAGTTAAATTTCCATTGAAGAGGACCTATTTTCCAAAATTTTTATACGACATGTCTGGCTCTTAATTCTAATTTAAAGGGATTTAAAGTTTCCCTATGTAATTTATGGATAAATTATGTTAATTTTTCTGATACTGCTTTATACTGGATTGTAAAGTGTTAAACTATATTTCTTCTTCTGAAGACTTGTTGTTTATTGGACCTTTAAAACTACTATCCTATGCTACAAAGCCATTGTGTGTTCCCTTTATGTTGGCATAATAGATTGCTTGTCAGTTTTTGGCTATGTTCACACAACGTCAAAAATATTAAAAAGGCGTTTGATTTTCTTATTTAAAATAACCGTTTAAAATATTCATATTCATATTTCATGGAAGACAACACTTTTTAGCATGTGTCACCTTTCGCCTAGCACCATGATTTTGCCATGGAAACATGCAACCATCCACACATGACACCCAAAATATAATTCATATGCAATATTTCATATTTAAAATAATCGTTTTTGCCGAGATTTAACTGACTGCAATGGCAATGCATTGAAGTCAATGGGAAGATGGACGTCCAATGCACACAACGGACGTCCAATGCACACAATGTCAAAATAATGAACATGATCATTATTGTTGGGCGTCTTTTGCAAACAGTGGACGTTTTTTATTTGTAGTTCACACACAGTTTTCCTTTTGTCACCATTCTGTCTCCGTTTTTACTATTAAATTCAATGGACTTTTCAATTAAGCCACATCCAAAGTCCAATTAGTAACCTAAACTAGAATAATGTACAAACACCTGTCAGTGCACTAAGGGGAGGTCAGGCTGCTAAATTACGTCCGTTATTTTAGACTCAAAATGACGGACGTCATTTTAAACGGAGATGAAAAGACGTTGTGTGAACATACCCTTTTACTGACAGGCCATAATATTTTGGTATACTGAATACAGCAAAGCATTACATTAATGGTCAAAAGATTGCATTGTAAAGTTCCCTAATGGGACTAAAAAAATAATTAAAGTTTTAAACCAGGGAAAATGAAAGGTAAAAAAATAAATAAATGAAAGCAATAAAACAATTTTTGCCATAAAAAGTGGTTGTATTATGCAAGTGATAAAAACATACACATACATGATATCATGTATGTGTTATATGATTTTAACCCTTATAAAAAGCAATAAGGTAAGTAAAAAACAATGGTGAAATTATATTTTTTCTTCTCCTTCACAAACAAAAACTAATCAATAAACTATATGTATGCCGAATGGGTTCTATTAAAAGTATAAAACACAAAATCCAATTATTCTTTAAGTGTTTTTATTGTGCAAAAGTAGTAATATCTAAATAAAACATACCAAAATCATAACAACCCATTTAATAAAAGTAAAATGTTATTTATGCCATAAGGTGAGGGACACAAAACCTAACATGCTTGTTTTTGCATTATTTAAAAAAAAAAAAAAAAAAAAAAAAAACTCCTGGTCCTTAAGGTCCAAAGAGGCTTGGTTGCTAAGAGGTTAATATCAGAATCACTCTGTAAACATTAACACATTCTACTGGTTAGCTTGTGCAGAATGTTATTTATTAAACCTGTCTCCCAGTTTTAGGGAAACTGAGTTTACTTATATCTTTAGTCAATATCTGCTATTCCCAAGTATGAAACGTGTTACAGCATGTAATTCTTCCAATGGTAAAAATATATATGATGAAGGATTTTAGGGTGGAAAGCATAAATTTGCTACAGACGTGGCATTTCTGTGGGACCTATGCCATTCACATGGCTCCATCATATTGGAAACAATATCACCTACACATGTAGGCTATGTTCACACTGCGTATGAATCTGTCCGTAAATGGTACGCCGCCGTACATGTGCGGCTGAAACTACGGGCGTGGGAAAAATAGACATGCGGCCGGATGCGTACGAACCGCGAACATACGCCCGTAGTACAGTTATGCTTCCCTAGCTTGTTTCGAAGCGATCTGAAACAGGTCATTCACTTGGAAATCTTCGCCCAGCCCCGTAAACCACACAGAACCTATTGGATTGAAAAATCAAGTTCAATTTGGCTGAAATAATTACTTCGTACGGGACCGCATAAAAAAACCACGGCCGTGAGTTTCAACATTTCCGCCCTCAAACAATGGTCTTGTTCATTTTTCATGGCGCCGAATACGATCTTATACGTACTGTGCACTGTGTGGGTGTATATCGTATACTTTCAAGCGAGCGCATCAACCTCAAAACCACGTGCGTATATTCGTGGTTCGCACTATGGACGGATTCATACGCAGTGTGAACATAGCCCGAAACTTTAAAAAAAAAAATAAATCGCTGCAGTACTTATAATTGCAACTTTTATTGTGTTGCAGTTTTATCTTTGTCTTTGCAATGTGGCCTACTGCTAAGTCTGAGCTTCACTGTACGTACTCAATCAAGCAAAATGCAATACTATGAATAAAGTGGAAGCAAATTGCCATAATATTGATGTGTAGTGAAAATGAGTTACAAACAAATTGCTTTGCTTGCATACCAATAAATCTAGTACTCGGGTAAAGTATAAATGTTTCTTACATAAACAATAGTTTTTTTAAGCAGCAGTAGAAGTGATGTGCTTGTCAGCCTATCTTTGGTAATTTTCATACGATTGTCTAAAAGAATGATTTACAGATAAAAGTAGATACAGGCATTAAGGTATAGCTTTTAGACTGCTTTCACAGTGTATTTTAAAAGTACACAATATGTATACTGTACTTCTGCATCTGGTCAATCAGGAAGAGCCACATCTGCCATGAGGTGAGCTAAAGATCTCGCCTCAGGCCACAGATTATATAGCATTTGAGAGGGCATCACCAACCATCCTTCCATAGTGAGGGGCCATGTATACATTATATGTATGACCACTTACTACAGTACAGGAGCAGGGAGTTCACAATAGACTGATAAAAAGGTAAAAAATGAACAAGTATGCACGGGCTGAAACTGAGATATAAGTAGCATGAAAAATCTTTATTGAACTACTATCAGGCAGCACGGTGGCTCAGTCGGGCAGCACGGTGGCTCCCTCTCAGCTTCTTCGAGCAGAGAGAGGCGGCAGCAGACGAGCATGCGCCCTCTCATTCACTTAAAGCAGCACACTGAGCACGGCGGGAATCCGCAGCATAGAGGTCCGCCATGGAATTACGCCTTGTTTACTCAGTGTGAACTGGCCCTTAGGGGGCACAGGAGGGGGAGTTATTACTACTAGGACCACAGGAGGGAGGGATTATTACTATTGGGTAGATACTATATAGAAAATAATAAAGATGTATAATTACCTCTGAAGGCTCCCCAGTGTCCTCCTGGCTGTTTCCCTCTAACCATAGCTGACACATCTCCTTAGTAGCAGGCTGCTAAGCCAATCACAGGCTGCCACACTGTGAGAATGTCAGAAGTGGCAGTGGCAGCTGCAATGAGTGGGGGAAAGGCAGGAGGACACCAGGACGTCTGGAGACATTAGTAATATCTTTTTTATTTTCTATATACGCAGCAAAGGTTACACGGCCCTTGCTGCAAGATCATTGAGCCATGTAGTCATCAAGCTATGAATTGAGCCAGGTAATACAGCCCTAATTTAATAGATTAATGTACAAACTTAGCATATATTGTACTTTTGAAAATGAATGACCGATTCATTATATCAAAATAGTTTCATAGCTTATTGTTTTAGAGAGCACGTCTGTAATACAGTCTTTGTTTTGAAGGATTTTCTGAGAGAAGATGTCTTGGCTCTTCACCTGAAGCACAGATATGAAGCTGCAGAATAGCTGTCTGTCTGTGGCACCTGACCCATGGCTGAGAGATCTCCCATGCGGCTACTCTTATACAGTGCTGCAAAAACTCAGCAGTCTACTAGAATAAAGCCCTTCATGACCACCATAAAAAGGTGTGTTGGTGGTCATTAAAGGGTTAAACAGATGTAGGCTTAATTTGGCCCTATGCTAGTGAGCAAAAGTGTGAAATCGCTGTGAAATTTTCAATTCCTTTAAAAATAAAAACAACTTCTTTTCTTTATATAGGTATAATAAAAAGCACTAAAAGGAATTGGAGTTACTTCTTATAAAGCAATATAAAATACAATAAATGCTAGTTACTGTTTTCCAATGTTTTTTTTTTTTTTTTTTGCCCACTAAACCTTACTTTGGACCTCCTGCCTTGAATTACCTGTATATAACCATGAACCTCCAGAAAAAAACTGTTAACAGTGAGCCAGTAAAATATGCTGCCGCTGTTCAATGGCATTGCAACTTTAAAAATTACACTGATCAATAATAAGAAAGCTCTCCTCTTCCTCTATTAATAACATTGGCATATCGGCTATACCCAGGCAGTACCCAATCCATGATGCACATATACAGTTGTCAAGTAATTATAGTCCTTACATTGCAAATGTCGGAGCATATTATTTTTATTTCTTATTACTGTTCTGTTCATCCACCCATTGGTATATTCATGAAAGAATCCTCCATTTGCAAGCAATTACAGCTTTTCAGACATTTGTCATTCTAGCTGTCAGTTCTTGAGAATTTTCTTGGAATGTAATCTTCAGAATACAGTATATGAAGAGATAACCATTGCTTCCATTATACAATGTTATGATTACGTTATTAGTGCTGCATTGATAATAACAAGCAGGACAATGCCAATTCTCAGCAGCCAACAGATGACTATTTACATAAGTCTGTTTTTTTTGAATGGATACAAGCCTAAGACTGCAGTGAAATTGCAACATTCAGTTAATGAGGTTGAATTGGGAAGCTTCTAGGTACCATGACACTTTTAAAATGTTACGGCCATTATAACTTTTTAAATCTAAATCAACAGTAGATGTGGAATAGGGCAACTTTGTAATTTACTTTTATTATTATTATTATTATTATTATTATTATTATTATTAGTTTTCATGAAAAACACTCTTCCTCTTTTTTCCCCCCAAAGAGTCTAAACACAGGAAGTCCTGTGTTTCCCAGGTCATTTGAGCAATCACAGAGAAGGCAGTCATGTGATTGATTGATACATTGGGGGAGATTTATCAAAGTGGTGTAAAGTAGAATTGTCTTGGTTGCCCCTAGCAACCAATCAGATTCCATCTTCCACTTTTCAAAGAATCTGTGAGGAATGAAAAGTGGAATCCGATTGGTTGGTAGAGGTAACTTAGACAATTCTACTTTACACCAGTTTGATAAATCTGTCCCATTGTGCCATGACACTGTTTACTGGTCAGACTTCATGTGTTTAGTATCTTTTTTCAACCAGCACAAGTCAGAAAATCTGCCTTCAGGAGATTGGACCTGGATTTCTGGTAAGTTCAGCACATCTACTGTAGATTTTTAAAGTTATAATGACAGTGACACTTCAAAACCCACAGCAGAGTACAAGTTATTTGTGACAACTTTTTTCTGTCTGTAGTATTGCAGACACAGGACTTCATAAGTTTTTATTCTGCTGATATATAGATGTAACCAGCACCATTGATTTTGTGTTCTTGTGTGGCATCTAGGGGTCGCAGTACACCATCATGTTATGTCCCTTACACAGCTATACTAAAAGCATATAGAGCAGTGCAAGTGACCAGCATAATGTATCGCCAGTCACATATATTAGTACATGTACAATAGTTTCTGTGGTGTGCAAGAGTGCCAAAGAATCTTCGTAAGTAGAACAGAGACTCCTGTCAAAATCTGACAGGAGTCTCATGTTCCACTTACTGAAAAGTAAGTCAGTGATGTTTTATGCATCCCTAAACTTCTGTTTGTAGATTCCCTTGGCCTCTGACCAGAAATAATGAGGCCTTTGGTCACCCAGGTCTAGGTCAATATTGTAGATGTTCACAGATGTAGATGTTATCCTGGTTATCCTGATGATAGTGGTTACTGGGATAAAATTAAGGGGGTTATTGTTAGTCCTTTTGGAGCAGAAAGACTTATGCTTCAGGCAGCATAGAATAGGTTCCCTATTGTAACACTGACAGACAAGACTCACCAGCAGCAGTGCCATTGTCCCGCTTGCTCCTCTGCCATGCTCTGTGCTTATCCTGGGGCTTCTTGTGTGCAGTGACACTTCTGGCCACTAGGGTGCGCATGCGGCCAACTGCTCTAGATTTATAGAGGCAGCTTGTCTTCACCTGCTACTGCTATCTGCCAATCCACAGCCAACTTCACCTTCTTAGGAACCAGCTGCTGCTCAGACCGGAAACACACTTGTGAAGCGACCTGATGTCCTTCAGTACAAAATTCCAGTTCCTGCATTCTGCAGAGGGATAAAGAGTAAGGATTTTGAAAAAACTTAAGTTCCGCTCCCTGGTGTGGCCCAAAACTAAACCGGTTGCGTAACACAGCAGATGAACACTTTCTTTCTGTTAAATCTATTATAACTATAATGCTGCTCATGAGACTCCATTACCACAAGGGTCTATTTCTCTGCAATGCTTCAGTGTTTCAATGTGGCTAAAAATGCAGTTTTGTGTCCCTGGGGTGGTCCCAAACTGCTTCCCCTTTCCCTGCCTGCTTGATTGATATCCCCTGTTTTTGTATGGTAGGTGATCTATCAATCAAGCCCAATGGGTTGGGGAGAATTCAACATAGACAGCCCCAGACTGTTTTTTAAATGATGTTTTAGAGTAAGTTATCCATGTTATCCCTGTATCCATGTTTTCCCACACTCCTAAGGGCTACATCCGGCTTCTTCCGCAAATACATTTGTGAAAACTCTATTAAAGGACTTTGCCACTATCAAGTAGTATTTTTTAAAGCATAGGGATGATTACCATATGGGACATATATTTTCAGCATTACTTTTCTTTAGCCCTGAAGCTCCACCCGCATACTGTAATCTTCCATATGTTTTTAAAATTTCTTCTAAATAGTCGCAAAGCCCTTTAAAGGCAACCAACCAACACATTTGTATGGATTAGCTTCACAGAACGGCTGCACAGACCTCACAACTGGGTCTCCTATAATGTCGGCAGTTCAGGGCTGCATAGCTTCAGGTCCGGCTTTTTAATAATGTGCTTGAGCGAGGGGAAGAGCCATGGGGACGGGAGAGACAATAGGTGAACAGACTGTGAGGTGGTGTTAGGACTCGAGTCATGCGCTCAGCTCGGCGCCCATAGCACTCAGACTGCTTTTCATGTTTTTACTCTGCTCTGCTATTCCTGGTTATAGCAGTGTCCAGTGTTGCACTCACCCAGCAGATCAGCACTATATGTTTGTGATCAGAGTGATTGTGACTGACATCTGACTCTCCCAGTTAGCTGTCAGTATCTGGGCTGGGCTGAGCTGGGCTGGGACTTCTAGTCCTATAAGTATCTACACTTGCCTTGTTTCTTGCCTGTGAAAGTGCCTAACTCACCCTAGTGTTACTTGATCTAGCATTTCCCTGTATTCATTTTCTGGTAACCTGACTTTTGCTATTGACCATTTGACTACCCCTTTGGACACGATTTTGTACTTTGCTGCTCGGCTGGTTTTTGACCCGGATTTCTGACTTCCCTTCATTGTGTTGTGTATTGTTTAGTTTTGTGTTTTCACTTTAGTGAGATTAGGGACTGCCGTCCAGTTGTCCGTTTGCTATATTAGAGCATCTGAGGCAAATAGGTAGGGGCAGCGGGGCGGGTGCCAGCTTCAGGGCTCACCTGTCCTTGTGTTTCCCTGTCCCTAGCTTAACAGGTGGCTTTACATTCGTTTTATAACTTCTGTCAGAGTGAGTCAGAGTGACTTCCAATTGCTCTTCATCTAAATCTTCCTTGACGGGGTAAATGAGAATGTTTTTCTGAATGTGAAGAATATTTTGTACTTTTTATTATTTAAAGGTTTATTTAAGCTTTTAATACTGAGCAGCATATCCTTACGATGTATCATCGATATAAGATCATGGAGCAGAGGTGGACCTCCCACTGACTGACTCTACGAAGGGGCTGCACCATCTACAGTTTTTACATTGGATGTAAACTAGTTTGATCAATTTTGAACTGAGTAAACCCTTTAAGCAGTAACACAACTGCTCTCTGTGCTGACTGCTCAGCAACTATAAATGCAAACATTCTCTTCTTGTTTGGAAGACAGAACTCCATAATGAAGAACAGCAGGAAAATGGAACATCAAGCAGATTGCAGTGATTATTACTATGCTTTAATTCACACTCATTGATCCCACTGGGAGATAAGATGTAGGCATCTAAATCTTTTAGTTAGAGCGTGGTGCTTTTTTGTCACAAAACACAACAGTCTCTGGATTTATTGGTATATAGATTTGGATTACTATCAATGGTGAACCATTATATTGTATAGGTTCTCATCCACTCAGTATATAGTACTGTAGCTTGTAGTACATTAGCTTTACTGTACAAAGCCACACATAACTTACAGAAAAAAATATTTGAGGCAATTAAGCCTATTTATTATAGCATAGGAAAAGAAATTTTTTTTTTGCCAAACTCCTATATGCGCCAGCGCTGCCTCAAAAGACCACAGGCTCAGTGGATTTAGAGCAAACAAAGATAGGTTTATTGTAAAAATGCACTGGTATAACGCGTTTCAAAAGCAACATCTTTCTTCATCAGATAGTGTGCATCAATAAACCTATCTTTGTTTGCTCTAAATCCAATAAGCCTGTGGTCTTTTGAGGCAGCGCTGGCGCATATAGAAGTTTGGCAATTTTTTTTTCCTTTTCCTACCCTATCTACCTTCACGGGCCCCATTTGGGAGTATCCCGGAGTGCCACTCCTCACTAGCTTTCTGCAGCCTGCAATCCGACACGGACTACCTTGGAACCACGTACAGTACCCCACTTTAGGGGTGATATGCATCAAGACCAAGGGGCTACAAGGTGAGCTTGCATCTAAATCCAATACATCCCTCCTAACACCAACGGTATCACACGAGGTGTCGCCTCTTGCCTTCTCTTTTTTTCCCTCCGCATATATATTTATTATAGTGGCACTGTCATAATAATAATTTTATTAAAGCAAAACACACCCAATATGCTTACAGAAGCAGGGACTCCAGTTTGACACCGGACTCCCTCCCCCTGTACTGTTTCAGGCACCACTGCTGCCATATATGTCAATGCCCTTTTAGGGCACAAACACAGCTAACAAGAGGCTCAGAGCAGTGAGCGATCTCTGTGTTATTACTACTTGGGGTACAGTAGGGGGGATTATTGCGACTTTGAGGGCATAGTTGGGGGTTATTGCTATGTGGTGGGTAAAGGGGGTTATTGCTATGTGGGGGGTGGGGGTTGCCTTATATTAGTTTGAAGGGATAATGTTCAATCTTAGGGCAAAAAGGGCAGTATTTACAGCATGGAGGAACAGAAGGGGCTAATTACTGTGTGGGTCTTTAATAGAGGGAACTATTCATGTTTGGGGCACTGTGGATGGCGTATTTGCATAGAAGTATGAAGGGTGCTGTGTCCTTCTTTCCTTCCCTTCCCAGCTGTATTTAACCTACTGTCCTACTGAGGTTATTGTTGGTGTCCACCCTAACTCCCTACTCCTGAGGCATAAACCGTGGCAGTCTTTCACATGGTTATCAAACTGGAAATATATAAAATCTGGACTTTTATTTTTACTTATAAGAACTCCTGCATTCTGTATGACGTTCTCAATGCATATTACCACTGTCTGACATGTGTGAGCATGTAACAAACAATGATTCTCTTACATACACCCTGTACAAAATGAAATATTTATTGTTAATTCTGAACAACTTCCTAACTGCATTACATTAACATTACACTGGTTGTTTTGTGTGATTACTTTAAAGTACAGGTGTAACTAAAAGGAGCGCAGATACACACATAACCAGTAAAACTGTTGGCTCTATTAAAATGAAATGGGCGAAATTAGAGTTCCACTCACTTGGCTCTTCCTATGCCTCTGGTATTTCGGTATTTATTCAAAATAAGATAAACTTTACTATTACCCACAGTAAGGTGGAAGATAAGGGACGGTTTATATTTCTTCATGGTAAATTGGATGGAAATAATATTGTTTTAGCATGCATTTACATTGCTCCCCCTTTTAGGAATGATGTGCTCTTAACATTGGTCCAGTTCCTGAAACATACTTTCTATGATGCTCTGTTTATTGTTTGAGATTTTAATTGTGTAATAAATAATGTGAGGGACAGTAAGTACTCCGGTTTGGGGCAGCATTCAGGTGGATCTCCTCTTCAAAGATTCTGTTCTGAGATGGGATGGTTTGACGCGTGGCGCTGCCTCTATCCGGATAAAAATGTGTTTACCTGTTACATTACCTCTTATGATGCAGCGTCGAGAATCGATCTGGTTCTCTGTAATAATATGGGTTTGAAGTTGGTAAACAAAATTAAAATCGAACCTTGAACAATTTCTGATCATACCCCCCTGTTGGTGGACATAGGTTGTGGAACAGAGACCGATGGTCCACTCCCATATAGAGTTAATCCTTATTGGTTGTCTGTTATTAACTGTGATGAGTTTCTCAAAAATGAACTTGAGGTCTTTTAGAAGAATAATAAAAACTCTGAAGATCTTTTGGTTGTGTGGGACGCCCTGAAGGCTTTTTTGAGGGGTGTACTATTCAAGAAAAATTAGCTGGAAAAAGAAATCCTTTTCCCAAAAGGAATCAGAACTCTTGAGGTGGGTGGAGGTGGCTGCTCAGAAATATGATCAAACCCTACAGCAGGATGATTGGTTAGGGTTGCTGTCTGCTCAGAAGAAATTCTCTGAGTTCCTTAAGGAAAAGGTACAACATAAACAATTCTTCCAGGGTGAGAGGAGGTATGCTGAAGGAGGCAAACCGAATAAAATACTAGCTAATATTCTTAAAGACCAAAGAAATAAGAAAGATATAACTAGTATAAGGGGGAGGGATGGTCATCTAGTAACGGGTAAGGTAGAGATAGAAAAGGAGTTTTTGAATTTCTTTACCTCATTATATAGATTGGGCAGTTCGGCCGGGGAGAGAGAGATTAATGACTTTTTGAGTTCTCTGGATCTTCCAGCTCTCCAGGAGGACTCTCGTGATATGTTAGATCGTGACATCTCTTTTGAGGAGCTGGAAGAGGCATTAAAATCTATTTCTGGTAATTCCACCCCGGGCAGTGATGGTCTTCGTTTCCAGATTTACAGAATTTTTTCTAGCTCTCTTCTTCCCATGCTGCTTGAGGTTTTTAATGGATCCTGTAAGAGAGGGAACTTCCGCTCTCCACGAGGGAAGCACAGGTAATTGTTATCAGCAAAAAAGGAAAAGATCTTTCTGAAATGGGGTCATACCGTTCCATTTCTCTACTTAACACAGATGTTAAATTATTTGCCAGAATTATAGCCAGAAGATTGACTGGTGTGATTCGAACCTTAATTGACCCTGAGCAAGGGGGTTTTATTCCAGGTAGTACTGTACATTACAATGTTTAAAGAGTATTTGCCAATATCCAACATGGGGTCCCGGGTTGCCGCTCCATCCTGTCCTTAGATGCCACTAAGGCGTTTGACAGGGTGAAGTGGGATTTTCTCTGGGCGGCTTTAGATAAGATGGGGCTAGGGGCGTACCCTATATGATTCCCCCCTTGCGAAATTTTCTATTAATGGTCGTGTGTCAGAATCCTTTCCTTTTGAGCAGAGGTACCCGTCAGGGGTGTCCCCTCTCTTCTTTATTATTTGCTATTTATATTGAACCTCTGGCAGCATGGGTCCGGCAGCGCTCTGAATTTAGAGGCTTTGGGATGGAAGGAGCGGAAAGTAAAATCCTTTTATATGAGGGTGATCTGTTATTGTTTGTAGTGGATCCTGTTAACACTATTCCCGGTATAATTACTTCACTGGAAGGATTTGGAGCCTCATCAGGATTTGAGGTGAATTGGAGTAAATCATGTCTTTTACCTATAGATGAGGAGATTGGCGCCCCTATAGGACAGTTGCGTATTTTAAAAATGTCAGACCCCCTTGAGTACTTGGGTATCAAGCTTACCTCTAAAGGAGGCTCCTATATGACCGCCAATCTGATTCCTTTCATGAATGGATTGAATAATCGAATTGCCATTTGGAAAAAACTTCCATTGACCATGGCTGACCGGATTGCTATAATAAGAATGGTTGTCCTCCCTCAGCTCTTATTTTATTTTGGCTCTTCTCCCATCTGGATTGGCGATAGGTGGATTAAAAAAATAGAAATATTGCTTGGTGGTCTCATTTGGGGGAGGAAACGGGTTCGCCTGAAATATTCGGTATTTAGCACTACTATTAATGTTGCAAGGTATGGGATCTAATGCCAAGAAAAATTTATCTTTTATTTATAGGTATATAACACTAAATTCACAATATGAACATGGGCACAGGTTTGTTTACCGATCCAGATGGGAAAAGGAGCTAGGCCCTTTGAGCGAGGACACTTGGAGCAATATAAGGAGTAATGTACAAAAGGTTTCACTTTCAGAGGGTCACAGATTGGTTAAATTTAGGGTTTTGCATGCATCGTACTATTCCCCATTACTGCTTTCTCGTATGGGAGGAAGAAATTATTCCTCTTGTCCGAGATGCCAGGAGGAATGTGCAGCCCTGGGTCATATGTTTTGGGGTTGCCGCGCTCTAGGCAAATACTGGGAGAGGATTTTTCATCTCTTGGAGACGAAGTTTAACTGTACTATCTTTCGTTCCCCAGAGATAGCAGTATTAGGAGATTTACCTAATGTGACTGATGATATTATAGATATTATTACGCTAGATTAGTTATTTTAAGGAACTGGATAGCCCCTAGGGCCCCAAAGTCTACTGAATGGGAAAACCTGATAAACCAAGTTTATCAATATGAAAGGATTTGGTACTCTGGAAAGGGAGCTAGAGGGAGGGGTAGGTTCCAACGTCTTTGGAAAAATTGGCAAGTGACACTTGATATATAAACATTGTTTATTTATTTAATTACTAGAAAATGTACCCGACGCTGCCCGGGTGTTAAGTGTCCGTGTGTTAATTAGATGTATGCTAAGGTGCCCAGGAGGCCAATCTATGTCCTTGTTTTTTTTGTTTAAGGGGAAATCGCCAGTAGCCCTATATGTCCCTATATACCCGACAGTTCTGCAGTGTTTATGTAAATTGTAGCTTATGCACATTAGAAATAAACTAAAAACGTCAAACATCCGTCCTGAATACCTGTAGTGTATAGTTGGGGGGGCTGTATACCTGTAGTGTATAGTGGAGGGGGTCCTGTTTACCTGTCGTGTGTAGTTGGGGTGGGGGCTGTATACCTGTAGTGTATAGTTGAGGGAGGTCCTGTAATCCAGTAGTGTATAATTGGGGGGCTGTATATCTGTACTGTATAGTTTGGGAAGTACTGTATACCTGCAGTGTATAGCTGGTAGAGGTCCTGTACACCTGTACTGTATAGTTGGGGGTCCTGTATATCTGTAATATATAGTTGGTGAAGGTGCTGTATACCTGTAATGTATAGTTGATGGAGGTCTTCTATACCTGTAGTTTATAGTTTAAGGGTCCTGGATACCTGTAGTGTATAATTGGTGGAGGTCTTGTATACCTGTAGTATATAGTTCGGGGGTCCTGTATACCTGTAGTGTATAGTTTGGGGGTCCTGTGTACCTGTAGTTTATAGTTGGTAGAGGTCTTGTATACCTGTAGTGTAAAGTTTGGGGGTCCTGTATACCTGTAGTATAAAGTTGGTGGAGGTGCTGTATACCTGTAGTATATAGTTGGTGGAGGTCCTTTATACCTGTAGTGTATAGTTTTGGGGTCTTGTATACCTGTAGTATATAGTTTATGGAGGTTCTGTATACCTGTAGTATATAGTTTTGGGGTCCTGTATACCTGTAGTGTATATTTGGTGGATGTCCTGTATACCTGTAGTGTAGAGTCTGAGGTCCTGTATAGCTGTAGTATATAGTTTATGGAGGTCCTGTATACCTGTAGTATATAGTTTTAGGGTCCTGTATACCTGTAGTGTATAGTTTGGGGTCCTGTATACCTGTAGTATAGAGTTGGTGGAGGTGCTGTATACCTGTAGTATAGAGTTGGTGGAGATCTTGTATACCTGAAGTATATAGTTCGGGGGTCCTGTATACCTGCAGTATATAGTTGGTGGAGTTCCTATATACCTGTAGTGTATAGTTTTATGGTCCTGTAAACCTGTAGTGTATAGTTTGGGGTCCTGTATACCTGTAGTATAGAGTTGGTGGGGGTTCTGTTTACCTGTAGTGTATACTTTTGGGGTCCTGTATACCTGTAGTGTATAGTTTTTGGGTCCTGTATACCTGTAGTGTTCTGTAGTATATAGTTCAGAGGTCCTGTATACCTGTACTGTATAGTTTGAGGGTCCTGTATATCTGTAGTATAGAGTTGGTGGAGGTGCCATATACCTGTAATGTATAGTTTTGGGGTCCTGTATACCTGTAGTATATTGTTGGTGGAGTTCCTGTATACTTGTACTGGATAGTTTTGGGTCCTGTATACCTGTAGTATAGAGTTGGTGGGGGTGCTGTATACCTGTAGTATATAATTGGTGGAGGTCCTGTATACCTGTAGTGTATAGTTTGGGGTCCTGTATACCTGTAGTATATAGTCGGTGGAGGTCCTGTATACCTGTAGTATAGAGTTGGGGGAGGTCCTGTATACCTGTAGTGTATAGTTTGGGGTCCTGTATACCTGTAGTATATAGCTGGTGGAGGTCCCATTCACTTGTAGTGTATAGTTTTGGGGTCCTGTATACCTGTAGTGTCCTGTATACCTGCAGGGTCATATTTACCATTAGGCACTTGTGGTCTGCCTAGGGCAGCACCTTGCATGGGAGCAGCACCAGGGAGAAGGAGGACGGAAACAACTTTTTATTTTTTTTAATTTTTCTAGTCTTCCACTTCCTGTTCAGACTTGCCAGAAAATCTAGAGTCTTTTCGAAGGGGGGTATGGTAGTATTGGTCAGGTCTGGTGTGGAAGTGTTATCCAGTCACAGTATGGCGGTATTGGTCAGGTCTGGTATGGCAGTGTTATTCAGTCACAGTATGGTGGTATTGGTCAGGTCTGGTATGACTGTTATCCAGTCACAGTATGGCGGTATTAGTCAGGTGTGGTATGACAGTGTTATCCAGTCACAGTATGGTGGTATTGGTCAGGTTTGGTATGGCAGTGTTATCCAGTCACAGTATGGTGGTATTGGTCAGGTCTGGTATGGCAGTGTTATCCAGTCACAGTATGGCGGTATTGGTCAGGTCTGGTGTGGCAGTGTTATCCAGTCACAGTATGGCGGTATTGGTCAGGTCTTTTATGGCAGTGTTATCCAGTCACAGTATGGTGGTATTGGTCAGGTCTGGTATAGTGTTGTTATCCAGTCACAGTGTGGCGGTATTGGTCAGGTCTGGTATAGTGTTGTTATCCAGTCACAGTGTGGCGGTATTGGTCAGCTCTGGTATGGCAGTGTTATCCAGTCACAGTGTGGCGGTATTGGTCAGGTCTGATATGGCAGTGTTATCCAGTCACAGTGTGGCGGTATTGGTCAGGTCTGGTATAGCGGTGTTATCCAGTCACAGTATGGTGATATTGGTCAAATCTGATATGGCGGTATTGATCAGGCCTGGTGTGGTGGTGTTAAATGTGACCTCTGGATCTACCAATCGATCCTGATGATAATTAGTGAGTGGGGATGGGGCGTCCTCAGGTTTAGTTCTTAGGGCAGCAGCAGCTGGTAATACTGCCCTGTATACATGTACTGTATAGTTGGGATAGGGAGTCCTGTATACCTGTAGTGCCCTGTATATACATGTACTGTATAGATGGAGTAGGGGGTCTACCAGTTATTTCTGTGGATGTTGTGAGGCAGCTGGCCCTAGCAACCACAGCATCCTGTGAAAATGAAAGTATTAATCCTATTGGTTGCTAAGGCTCCCAACTGCCGTTTCTCCTGGGCAGAGCTGCAGCTAATTATATCACCTGTGTGTGTAGTGCGGAGATTTTTCAACTCATTTCTATGGGGCGGTCTTCCCCTTCCCCCTCCTCTCCTGTACATCTGGCGGGGACAGGACCTTCGCTCTAACCTTCCCGGGCACCCAATGTATCTGTGTGCCAAATTTGGGGTCAAACGGTTCAGGCGTTCGGAAGTCTATATGGGACAGACAGAGAGACAGACAGACTTTCATTTTTATGATATAGATTTTGAAGAAAAATAAAATGATGGGAAGGATAATTTTTTATTTCTTTATTTTTTTGTATTTATTTATTTTTTCTCTTCCTCTCGGAAGGGCAGCCACGCCCAGGGTTGGAGGGGTAGGGGTGGGGAGGACGGGGTTGGGGATAAGATTGGTGGGGAGGGGGTGGAAGGGTTCTGGGGTTAAGGGATGTTATACATGTTTACTTCTTTTCCTTTGTGCAAATGGCCCCTGAAGGTACTAAGTAGGGTCTCTGTCTTTTGGTATATAAATTTATCCGTGGTAAATGCATTAGAAATGGATAGACTGAATGAATTCTTGGCCTTTTTGGTCACTGTTATGCTATTATGTCATGCTGACTTGGAATGTACATATTGTTGAATCTGTATTTATATTCGCATCCCTTTTGTAAAATATTTTTGTAAATTTTTTATAAAATTGTAAAAATAAAGATTTGAATAATAAAAAAAAAAGAGTGCAGAGGTTATGGCCACAACCCTAAGGATAAAAAAAATAAGCCAATACAAAAAATGGAATGTAATAGTGAATGGTCCCTGATACAGTTTACTCTTTGGAGCTCAGGGCCAAAGATATATGTAAATCTAGGAAAGAGTGGCAAGGTGTGCTGTATGTAAAGTACTACACTCATTTTATAAAAAAAAGTTGTGCATCTTTCAAACTTTGTGTTATTTACTTTGTTTATAAGCTTATATTTAGACTGATCTCTCTTATAAAAAGTTTCAACAACTCAACTTTTTATATGCTATCATTTTTTATATATATTTTGCTCCACATGACCCGCAAGTCAGTATTTCAATCCTTCAAGGATTATTAGGTTATGTATAATTTTACAGCTCATATATGAGAAATAATTATTGAAGCATTCCGTCATCTAGCGTTAAACTAGGCAATTCTAGTTGGTTTTTATTTCCTGCCCATTAAGTGATTCATTAAAAGAATATCCCTGGAGTATCACTAAAAGGTTTATAATGACATGATTATCATCCAGCACTTTAGAAGTAAACACATTAATTAGCTAATGAATATTAATATACTGTAAGGAATCTTAAAATCTAATCCAACAATTTGCTTTAAATTAACTAATATTGAAACAAAATGTTTGCAGTTTAAAATTGTTTTTTTTGCTTTTTTTTGTAACTTCATTGTTGGTAGAAAAAAACATTTTGTGAAAATCTATCTATATTGGGACACATGACTATTACAACATGAATCTACACTCACCGGCCACTTTATTAGGTACACCATGCTAGTAACGGGTTGGACCCCCTTTTGCCTTCAGAACTGCCTCAATTCTTCGTGGCATAGATTCAACAAGGTGCTGGAAGCATTCCTCAGAGATTTTGGTCCATATTGACATAATGGCATCCCACAGTTGCCGCAGATTTGTCAGCTGCACATCCATGATGCGAATCTCCCGTTCCACCACATCCCAAAGATGCTCTATTGGATTGAGATCTGGTGACTGTGGAGGCCCTTTGAGTACAGTGAACTCATTGTCATGTTCAAGAAACCAGTCTGAGATGATTCTAGCTTTATGACATGGCGCATTATCCTGCTGAAAGTAGCCATCAGATGTTGGGTACATTGTGGTCATAAAGGGATGGACATGGTCAGCAACAATACTCAGGTAGGCTGTGGTGTTGCAATGATGCTCAATTGGTATCAAGGGGCCCAAAGAGTGCCAAGAAAATATTCCCCACACCATGACACCACCACCACCAGCCTGAACCGTTGATACAAGGCAGGATGGATCCATGCTTTCATGTTGTTGACGCCAAATTCTGACCCTACCATCCGAATGTCGCAGCAGAAATCGAGACTCATCAGACCAGGCAACGTTTTTCCAATCTTCTACTGTCCAATTTCGATGAGCTTGTGCAAATTGTAGCCTCAGTTTCCTGTTCTTAGCTGAAAGGAGTGGCACCCGGTGTGGTCTTCTGCTGCTGTAGCCCATCTGCCTCAAAGTTGGACGTACTGTGCGTTCAGAGATGCTCTTCTGCCTACCTTGGTTGTAACGGTTGGCTATTTGAGTCACTGTTGCCTTTCTATCAGCTCGAACCAGTCTGCCCATTCTCCTCTGACCTCTGGCATCAACAAGGCATTTCCGCCCACAGAACTGCCGCTCACTGGATGTTTTTTCTTTTTCGGACCATTCTCTGTAAACCCTAGAGATGGTTGTGCGTGAAAATCCCAGTAGATCAGCAGTTTCTGAAATACTCAGACCAGCCCTTCTGGCACCAACAACCATGCCACGTTCAAAGGCACTCAAATCACCTTTCTTCCCCATACTGATGCTCGGTTTAAACTGCAGGAGATTAGAAATTAAGCGGTAACGTGCAGTTGGACAGGTGTACCTAATAAAGTGGCCGGTGAGTGTATATTATCTATACTAATTTATTGTGTTTTACTATGTGGTCCTAATTTTGTGCAGGGACAGAAATAGAATTGTATAAATCCCTGTGCTCATGAGATATTATAATTAAGGCGGTAGTCTATAATTAGGGGTACTCTGGATTTTTTTATTTTTTTGCTAATCAACTGGTGTGAGCAAGTTATCAAGATTTGTGACTTCTGTTTAAAAATCTCATCTTCTAGTACTTATCAGCTGCTGTATGTCCTGCAGGAAGTGGTGTTTTCTTTCCAGTCTGACACAGTGCTATCTGCTGCCACCTTTGTCCATGTTAGGAACTGTCCAAAACAGTAACAAATTCCCATAGAAAACCTCTTCTGAATTGCACAGTTCTTTACATGGACAGAGGTTGAAGAAAAGAGCACTGTATCAGCAATCACAGACTTGTCAATTTAATTCTAAATGATGGGGGCTGTAAATACGTATAAACAATTAGTTCACAGAGGTGTATTACAAATTAAAACATAACTTTTAATTATGAGGCTAAAAAGTTAAAAAAATAACCACACACAAAGATACTTTGACATACTCACTGATCTGTGGTGCTGTCTAACCAATGCGTTTCCCAGTGGGTATAAAACACAGTTAATCACAGGTTAATAAGGTTACATTTGCAACAAGCAGTTTTGCCTATAATAATGCATCCAGAAGCCAATTGCTCTGTGCTGCCCAATCAGTCAGAGGTTGGTATAACGACACCTAAATACTACTCATAGTGCCATAATATGTGACCAACCTCACACAAAGTTATCTGTTCAATCCCTAAGGAGGCAATATATAAAGAAGTACGATGGCTCAGCCAAGCCTCTTACTGTGTCCCTTTAGATAATAGTGTCAGGCCTACAATGAAGCTGGAAGGGTGTCCAACTAATGCTGTGGATACCTCTGTGTGTCGCATGGTCCTAGCTCCATTAATATGCCGTCTCTCTTTTCACACGCCGGTAAAGCCGTGCATGTACTTCCGGTAACTCCTATATGCTTCTGACTTGTCATGTGGCGGCCATACACATCTGCAGACATTGCGCTCCAAGCCTGCCTTTTAATTCCCCTGTGCTTGTGTGTTAATAATGGTACTATTAGTATTACCTGAAGCATATCCATCTATTGGGAAAAGGTATAGACTGTTACTGGCTTGATGTATACCTATTAGATATATGGCAGGAGTGGGGCTACTGTCACCAAAACTAAATGTTCTCAACATGATCAACATTCCATACATATTGGTCATGTTACTCTGTAATAACCTTAATATTGATATCACAGTTAGACAGTAGAAGACAGTAGAAAAAGAAAGGGGGGGGGGGGGGCTTGTGGGAAGCCTGGTATTTTTTAATATGCCCTCCCTAATACATCCTATCACTCCCTGCCTATCTATACACGGGGTTACTGCCCTAAAAAGGGCAATCTTGCACTGGAACCCCTTATATGCCCTCTTATGAAGAATGATGTTCTTAAAGGGACCAAACTAATTAAAGTGGGAAGACATAATTGAAAGGGGAGTTGCCTGCTGTGTCAAGAACCTGGGATTCTGAAGTATGTTTGTTCTACTTCACCTATACACTCTCGGTCATAATTATCACTTTCCCTCTTTATATTCCCCCTTTTAATTAAAAGTAAATATATTTCGTACATCATTTCTAATACTAGTGGTAATAATGATAATAATGACCTTAAAGGCCTGTAAAGATATTAGACTTTAAATTAGACATACTTCATATTTACTAGTTATGTGTGGGATTAATTGATTCTTAAAAATCATTCAAGCTCTGATTCTGAAGCTGGCCATACAATTATAAAACAAACAAACAAACAAACAAAAAAACAAACAAACATAAAATTCCTTTCTTTATGATCTAAACAAAAGTGGTGTTCATTAATGGTCATTGTTGCATCCAGTTCACTAAAATAGTTGGATAGAATCAATAATGGTCCATGAAATATTCATCAAATATGCATTTAATGTTCAATTGATTATCATTATGATATGATGGTAATTAGGTATTCTTACTACTAACGGTATTTTTATTCTTGATTTTTGACTCAAAGATCAAGCATGTTCAAAGAGAATATGTCATCAGAAAGTGACATCAAAAGTTTTTATGTTAGACCTATTTTGAAAGAATTTTGATTCAACCAAGGCAAAAAAAAAAAAAAAAGAACGACATGAAGAGAAAGAATGATAAATAGAGATTATTAGAAAAGGCGTCCATTATTGCTTCGATTTAATTGACTTCAATGCAATGCATTAACGCCAATGGAATGACGGACGTCCAATTCACACAGTGTATAAAATGACGGATGTTGTCTGTACAGACGTCAAAATAATGACCATGTGTTACGACTCAGGTCACAGAGAGATGCAGGAGAGACACACACAGTGTACCCTAAGCTCAGTCCCACCCACTGTTCCGACCTACTTGCCATTCAATGCCCTAAAGTGGCAGCAGGCAACCGGGCTGCGGTTCCTGGCCTGGATACATGAAACAAAAAGACAAGACAAGACAAAAAAAAATAAAAAATAAGAATAGTCAGCAATCCAGGTGACAACGGTCGGGCAACAAAAGTACAAAATCCGTATCCAATAGGCATAGTCAAAAAATAGGCAATATGGTCAGGGTCAGGCGGCAAGTAAGGATGGTCAGAAAATACAAAGCAGAAGGGTCAGAACAAACACAGAATAGCAGAGTCAGATGCAGGCAGAGACAAGCTCAATAACCAGCAAGGAGTATACAAACTGAGGGTGTTATATAGAAGGCTACGTGTCTGGTCCAGAACAAAATTGGACCATCCCCCTGATCTCAAACCACAGGCACCTGACAACAAAACAGATCCACTGGCACAAAGACCTGCCAGTCACAGAAAGAACCAAAACAAAGATTAACCATGACATGGCCAGACAGAACTCAGCAGGTGAAGTCGGGTGTGTCCATGAAACCAAGTGAGCAGACAAAATAAACCAGTGTTCAGACTAATGCAAAACAAAACAGAGAAAGAGAGCAAATTCAAGAAAATCAGCGTCTTCTCGGCTGCACAGCATGAGCCAGGGAGCACATCAAGCTTCTCAAAGATACAGTCCTGACACCATGACAATTATCTTCTGACATCTTTGCAAACAGCAGACTGTATTTTTTTTAGTTTTTGACACACAGTTTCACTGTCCTTTCACCATTCTGCTATATTTAATGGACTTTCCAATTAAAGACACACCCAATGGCCAATTAGTCCAACAAATCTAGAATAATATACCAGCAGCTGTCATTGGAGAAACAGATCGTTGATCTCAGGTAGACCAGCCAAACGACAACACTGCCAGCTGCTAATGAAAATGCTCAATGCAGTGAAGTCCTAGGTGCATTGCTCCCGGGGAAACATGAATATGCAAAAGAAGAGCCCATGGAGCCTCATCAAAGAGTTTTGAAACACAGGACTAGCTAGATATCCCTCCGGAAAGGACCCAGCCAAGGGGTGGCTCCTATAAGGAAACCACCAAAACCACCATATTAAGCGGCCCTTTAAGTCAATGTAATGACAAGGGAAAAACCAAGGCCAGGTATCCATCCACATTTCGGGTTGTTGCCCCTCATCAGTGTGGAGCAGGATTCTGGCTAGGTGGGAGCAATGCCTTGTAGAGCCATAAGAGAAACAGATCGCTGATCTCAGGGAGACTAGCCAAACGACAACACTGCCAGCTGCTAATGAAAGCACTCAATGCAGTGAAGTCCTAGGTGCATTGCTCCCTGGGAAACATGAATATGCAAAAGAAGAGCCCATGGAGCCTCATCAAAGAGTCTCAAAACACAGGACTAGCCAGATATCCCTCCGGGAAGGACCCAGCCAAGGGGTGGCTCCTGTAAAAATAACCCACCAAAACCACCATATTAAGTGGCCCTATAAGTCAATGTAATTACAAGGGATAAACCCTTGGCTGGGTCCATCCCGGAGGGATATCTGGCTAGTCCTGTGTTTAGAGACTTTTTGATGAGGCTCCACATGCTCTCCTTTAGCAGCTGTCATTGCACTGACGGGCGGCCAAACAGCAAAATGACGGATGTCATTTTGAACTCAGAGAGGAAAAGACATTGTGTGAACATTGCCTATCGCTGTACCCAATTTTTGCAGGCATCTCTATGGCTGCATCCATCTTCTCTAGAAAGTGTGATTTAAATGCTGAGTGTTCTGGGTCACATGAACGAGAACTTACTGTTAGTTCACTAATCTCTATCATTCTTCCTCTTCGTTTTTTTTTGTTTGTTTGTTTTGTCTTGCTTGGCTGATCAGTTGCCTGCTCCTACAATACATTGAGCCCCCTGAGCCATCATCATTTGCAGCACCATCTGGCCCAACAGGAATCCTGGGTTCTGCAAATGTCCCTTTAACTGAAAGCACCCCTGACAAGTGCTTGCAGTTATGCAGTTATGACTAGACTTGACAGCTTAGTGGTCAGTCGGTTAGGGTGGGGGCCCAATGAAAAGTTTGCTATAGGGCCCAGCCATTTCTAGTTACTTCCCTGATCTGAACCAATCACCAAGGGCACTGGTTTGCTGAAGAGGTCCTTCTTCCTTAGAGTACTTCTTCCTTAAATAGATGCATAACATGATGGAAATGTCTACACTTAACTGGTATTCATTAACTTGGGCAATACTCACTACACTAGACCTGATGAAATAAGTTCAGGTAAATCATAAATGCACCTTAGCCCTTCTCCTTATGTATAGGCAGACTTTTCTATTGTCACTGTGCTCTCTATAATAAATGTGCCCAAACAAAGCAGATGTATTGCTTTAATCACAACATGTTCCCTGTCACAAACACCTTCCGAGAAGCACATGATTGGTAGAGATTCTGGTATATGTGTATCACAAGTACCAGATAACAAGCACAAAAGATAAGTATGTAACAGAGAATAAAGGCTCTGGCAAACCATTGCAAGACAAGATTTATAGATGTTAACCATACACAAACTACAGCTGTGTCTGTTCTAAGACCTTGCTTCTGAGACACAAGTAATTGGAGAGGGCTGTCACTGCCAACACGAGTCCATCTGGTGGAGGGAGCGTTTAGCTGGGACCCAAAGATGCTGTAGGAGAATCCCAGGGGAGTGTGGATAGGTAAGACTATATTTTACACTTTCAACATTACATTATCATCATGTGGTTTATATAACAGTGATATGGCTACTTTAAAATAAGAACTCAGAAATAGGAATTTAGAAATGTTCTCCATGTCTGAGAACTGCAATACCTGTTATGGTGATACTGCTGCTGAGTCAGAATAATGGATTAATGCCATATAATAAGCTAAATGACCTCAGCTGCTTAGCAACACTGATATCAACAGCCATGGATAATGATAATTATTTTCCACTTGTTCAAAATGTAGGTAAAAATGAATGAGGTTCTGCATGAAAAACATCAATTTAATATGTAAAATAAGGAATTTAGATGTTCAATGGCATACTGTAATTGATTTAGCATTTTGAAACGCAGTCCATACAATGCTTGTAATATAAAAAAATATCCCAACTAATTGTACACTTCAGCCTAGTATTCTACATTTTTACGTGTCATTACGTGTTTTTTTTATTGTTTTTCATATTTCAGAAATATTTAAGTGATTAACTCTTTTTAATTTACTTTACACTACAATTGTCTGCCCTTATCTAATAATATGTTATTATTTTTATTTTTCAGGGCCAAATTGCTGCCAGTCTATAAAAACATGTATCCTGTTCTATACAGATAATCTCCTCCCTATTATTATGAATAGGATTATAGTAAAAGATTATACCATAATACAGAATCTACCATAATTCACCATTTGTGATGCTTAGAGCTCAGCCACCCCCTCCTGTAGAATGACCTCTCATAGATCATGTCTAGGAACCTCTCCCACACAAATAAATAGGGTTTGCTTTGAACTTGTTCTTATGATCATAGGGCTTTCTGTAAGGTATATGTTGAAAATACTGTTGAACATAACTCAGACAAGATGGCTTCCCCACGTACAAAAAACTGAAAAATAAAATCAGAAAATAGGAAGAATTTAGAAAAAAAAGGAAATCATTTAGGAATAGGAATTAATTGTAATACTAAGCAGAGCAAGATTCTAACACTGTTTCTGAAAAGATAGGAGACTTCCTTAATAATAATAATAATAATAATAATAATAATAATAATAATAATATTTATTTGTATAGCGCCAAAAAATTCTGCAGCGCTTTAAAAAAAAAAAATATATATATATATATATGTTTTTTTATTTAGATGATCTCCTACCGGTGAGGATACATGTTCTGTGGTGGTGATCGTGGTCGTGTGATGCGGATTGTTCGGCTGCAACAAACTACAGGGTTGCTGAAGATAATATATGAAGAAGATGAACTGCGAATATGGGTGGAGTAACCAGGTGGAATAACACACTATTCATCGTATAAGGATCTGCGAATAACTGATGGAATTAACATATTCACAGGTGACTGTATCTAATAACGTTTTGGTTGCAAGGATTGGATATCATCGTAGTAAACTAAGAGATTGGACTGTGATAAATCTCGTGGATACGAGTGCCGTATATGCCTTAGATGACTACGTTGGGGACTGCGGGGGAGCGATGAGATATGCTCTGTTGAGCTAGAAGCGTCCCGCTTGGAAATAAATGTAAGCAGTTCACCCCATTGAACATCCTGATCCTTATGGCAACGTGAGTAGCCTCCCGCAAAACTCACTTGGACTGAGCATGCTGAGCGGGAGAGCAATGAGATGGGCTCGGTAGAGCTAGAAGTGCTTCCACCTTTGAAGTGTATGTAAACAGTTCACTCGTTGTGGCGTCTGGATCTCTATGGCAACGTAAGCAAGGAATTCATCTGCACTGCATGGGACTAAGATGCCGGCTGTTGAGAAGCTTTACAGGTTGCCATAACGACACCCTATAGGGTATGCGCAATTGGACGAAAAAAGATGACGCGCGAGTGACGCCTGAGAATCCACCAATCACAAAGCTTTTCAGTGCGCAACCGCAGTTGGTTTGTTTACAAGCCGAACACCGCAGCCGACATGGTCATCGCCACGGCAAGGTATCACTGTACCGGAGGGATCGGTGGGCAGTATGGACTCTAATGGAAGGTCTGGATAGACTTGATAAGATATGTAATATCTGTGGTTGATATATGATGTATTTTTATGTGTATTGCATTATGAACGCGGTTGCACCGCCTACTCCATGCTCCTGATTGGTCCCCCTTTTAATTGTCTGTCTCCGGTGATTGGTAACTATGTATATATAATGACGTTTTGTACAACCCTTATTTTATGCTTGAAAAAGGCTCAAGAAATAGAGCTGAAACGTTGCACTATATTATGCGAACTGGCACAATAAAGACTTAGCACGTGTTTTGGAAGATGATGCTGTCCTCAATCTCCTTCTTTTCTATATATATATATATATATATATATATATATATATATATATATAATAAATACAGGTTATATTTATATTGCATTATACAATAAATAAAGTATAATAAATACAATACAAACAGAGTTAGAGACCTGCTCCAGGGAACTGTTGCAGCAAAAGAGAAGTCCTGGAGGCGGGAGGGGGAGGTTCTGATTATGAAGGATGTTAGTGTAAGATCATTAGCAGAACATAGCAGGGGTAGGATGATAGGTGAAGATGAGGGAGGAGATGTATGGAGGGGCAGAGTTGTGGAGAGCTTTATGGGTGAGGGTTAGGAGTTTGAACTGTATTCTGGATTTAATGGGTAACCAGTGCAGTGACTGGCACATGGGGAAGACGTCAGTGATACAGCTGGAGAGGAAGATGAGCCTGGCTGCTGCGTTCAGGATAGACTGGAGAAGGGAGAGCTTAGAAAAAGGAAAACCGATTAGTAGGGAGTTACAGTAGTCAAAACAGGAATGGATCAGGGTCACAGTAAGAGTCTGAGCGGTGTCAGTGATGGGAAATGGGTGGATCCTGTAGATGTTTTTGAGATGTAGATCACAAGAGCATACAAGAGCTTGAATATAGGGAGTGAAGGATAGATCAGAGTCTAGCATAACCCCCAGACATGAGCTTGATGCGCAGGAGTGATGCTAGTACAACAGACTGAGAGTGAGATGTTAGGTTTAGGTTGATTAGAGGGAGGGAATATAAGAGATTAGGTTTGAGAAAGAGCCAAGTCATAATATTAGAGACAGCCACTGGTGTTTTGTAGGAATGCAGAGATGATGTCACGGAAGGAGGTATATAGCTGGGTGTCATCGGTGTAGAGATGGTATTGAAGGCCAAACCTGCTGATGGTCTGTCCGATGGGGGCTGTACAGAGGGAGAAAAGGAGGGGACCCAGCACTGATCCCTGGGGAACCCCAACAGAAAGAAGTAAGGGAGAAGAAGTAAAACCCGAGAAGGATACACTGAAGGAGCGTCCAGAGAGTTAGGAAGAAAAACAGGAGAGAACAGAGTCCTTAAGTCCAAGAGAGCTGAGCATGGAGAGGAGCTGGTGGTCAACAGTGTCAAACGCTACTGAGAGATCCAGGAGAATCAGCAAGGAGTAGTTTTCTTGTGATTTGGCCTTCAGGAGATTGTTTGACACCTTGGTGAGAGCAGTTTCAGTGGAGTGAAGGGATCAGAAGCCGGACTGAAGAGGGTCGAGAAGAGAGTTATCGTAAAGATAACGGATTAGGCGAGAATAGACTAGATGTTCCAGGAGTTTAGAGATGAAAGGCAAATTAGAGACAGGTCGATAATTGGCTGCATAGGATGGGTCTACAGAAGGTTTTTATTAGTAGTGGGGTTATAATAGAGTGTTTAAATATGGAGGGAAAGATACCAGAGGAGAGGGAGAGGTTGAATATTTTAGTGAGGTGAGTTGTGACAATGGGAGAGAATGACTGAAGGAGGTTTGAGGGAATAGGGTCACTAGGGCAGGTAGTGGGACGAGAGAAGGAGAGGAGCTTGGCGACTTCTTCCTCTGTCACTGGCTAAAAAGCAGAGAGTGAAGAGAATGTAGGAGAAATAATGGGATCTATGGGGATTTGGGGCTGGAAGGTGATGTCAGAACAGAAAGTGTCAATTTTAGATTTAAAGTAGGAGGCCAGATCTTCAGCACAGAGGTCAGTGATGGGTGTCTGAACTTTGGGCTTAAAAAGAAAGTTAAAAGTGTATTGGATTCTTTTACAGTGAAGAGAAGAGGGAGGGGAAATAATCTTGTTTAGCAAGGTTAAGGCCAGAGTAATAAGATTTGAGAGTGAATTGGTAATAAATGAAATCCGCCGAGGATCTAGATTTCCACCACAGACGTTCAGCAGTCTTAGAGCATTGTTGAAGAAAGCGAGTTTCTGGTGTGTGCAAGGGCTGCTGGCATCTGTGGTGCGGTGTGCAGAGAGTAGGGGGAGCTACAGAGTTTAGGGTAGTTTTCAGGGTGTTGTGGTAGTGTTTGGCGTCCATGTTTGGGCAGGTGAGGGAAGAGATTGGGGATAGTGAGGATTGTAGGGAGTCCATGAGTTGTTGAATGTTGATACCACGCAGATTTCTGTATATGTATGGGGATGGAGTGTCAGAAGGGGACAGTTGTTTGTAATTTGAAAAAAGATAATAGTATGCAGAAAGATATGCAGTAGGTATAACTAAATAGAAGAATGCTGAATAATTAGTTTAAAACTGCTGACGTTGGCATTTTGTGGCTATATATATATTTATGGAACATGGATATCAGGGCAGATGGAACACAAACATGATGGCAGACTACTGCTGGTGTTTACAGCGTGAAAAAATGCGTGATTATAACTATTCCAGGGCATCCAAAAAAGGAATTGCAGAGGGGAGATTCCTTCATCTCACCCGGCCGGGCCTCAGAGTCATGCTGACACTGATCCCGGCTCGGCAATCTGTAGATCTGGGCTGCAGCAGCCCAAAGTAATAAAGCTCTGATTAATTCAATCAATGCTGTATTATGTATACTGCAGTAATCTCTATGATAGATCAGTGCAGTTGTATTAGAATTCTCCTAGGGAGAATTTAAATTAATGTATGTAAAAAAAGTTTTTTTTTTTTATTAATAAAAAATCCCATGCCCTAGTAAAAGTTTAAATCACCCCCCTTTTCCCATTTTACAAAAATAAATAAATAAACACATTTGGTATCCCGCCTGTGTAATAGTCTAAATGATTTAAAAGGTCACATTCCTGATCTTGCACGGTAAACGGTGTAAGCGCAAAAATTCGCCAAAAGGCAAAATTGCTGATTTTTGGTCACATCAAATATAGAAAATTTGTAATAAAAAGTGATCAAAAAGTCACACATAGGCTATATTCACACATCGTTTAACAGCCGGCCGCAGGGCTGCACTCAGCCCGTCACTGCAGCCGATAACTCTGTATCAAATATGCAAAAGAACACTGCAGAGAGACCATCACATGTCTCAACGTCAGTGAACTAGCCAGACCTTCCTCCGGGAAGGAACAACCAGGCCAAGAAATGTCTCCAATTAAAGGGGTAGTGTGGCGGTAGAGAATTATTGACAGAATAACACACATTACAAAGTTATACAACTTTGTAAGGTATTTTTTCTCTGTAAATGGCCCCCTTCCCCGTGTCCCACCACCCCCACCCGTGTACCCAGAAGTGTGGTGCGATTGGCTGAGCCAAACTGTGCTCAGCCAATCACGGCTGAGCATCTGATGACGCTGAAGAGGGCGTCTGGCACTCAGGATGCTCCGAGGGATTCGGCCCGGCCGTCCGAAGACGACATCGCAGCCTGAAGATCGGAGACGAGTTGGCACTTGACAGGTATGTATAGCGCACCACACTTCCAAGTACACGGATGGGGGTGGTGGGACACGGGGAATTCACAGACATAACATACATTACAAAGTTGTATAACTTTGTAATGTGTGTTATTCTGTCAATAATTCTTTACCGCCGCACTACCCCTTTAAGGAAACCACCCAAGCAAGGTATCCATCCACAGACAGCTGTTTGTCTCCAACTAGACAGAAACCTTCTTCACACTGATGAGGGGCAAATACCCCGAAACAGCTGTCTGTGGATGGATACCTTGCTAAGAGTTGTTGCCTGTAGTGGTCCCATGTTGATATACTTATCGTTAGGTAAAAAAAAAAAAAAGGTGCCTGATTATAGATGGCAGGATATTGCCTGTATTTCTGTAGAAACTGTAACTTCACACAAGGGACTGACTTATATCTGTTAAGCATAGTTATTGTATAGTGTGACATGTATCACAAATTATTGTAATTCAATGGCCTCCCACAATTCATTAGTTCCTCTACGCTAGTGCTATCATTAGAGAATTCTCCACTATATATTAATGACAAGGTTCTTTTATACAATTCATATATGCTTTAAATAAATCTTCAACACTTGAATTACAGCTGTGACCCTGGTTCCTATCAGTTATGACTCAAACACATAATTTCATTTTTTATCCATTAGTAAGAAAATGGTTGTAAGACTCTGCTACTATTCTTATCTATGTTTATGAAAGATTAACATACTGTACCTGAATGCAATGAAATTCTTATTCATGATTTTATTTGCGATAAAACATTAAATCATAAAATCTATTATTATTGAATATACAGTATGATAATAATTCAAGATTCTATAAATGTGTGACCTTTCACAATAAAATTTCTTCAACTCACAGATGATTAAAATAATAGCCAGTGTTGTATATAGTTCTTTTAGTAAATTATATATAGCCCACAACTGTTGGTCTATACTATTTGAATTTGTTATGGTGGAACAATACTGTGTGTGTGTGTGTGTGTGTGTGTGTGGGAGGGGGAAAGGGGTAAATGAAAGCTTTACATTTGAAATTGTTATATACATTTATACACTTATTTGGTGCCTAGTAAACTTTTTTCTTATACAAAATCTTTATCTCCAAGCTCCTGAAGCCGCCTGCCCTGATCCTCCACCTGGGTAACTACGCCACCGCCTCATCTCTGGTACTATTCTGATTCTTCTATTGTTCAATGTTTTGGGGGTTTGTTTTTATGCCATTTACTCACATATAAATGTCATATAAATCACATATTGGTCCATATTTACAAAAACGTTCTGAATCCTAAACAGTATGAATGTAGATTTAAAAGTCATCCACAGACAGCTGTTTCGAGGTGTTGCCCCTCATCAGTGTGGAGCAGGATTCTGGCTATGTGGGAGCAATGCCTAGTTGACCAATACGGTGAAATCCTAGGTGCATTGTCACCTGGGAAACACCAGTATGCAAAAAGGCCTGTGGAGCCTCAGTTACGAGTCTCAAAGCACGGGACTACCCAGATATCCCTCCAGGGAAGGGCATAGAAAAGGCTATGTTCATACATACAGTAGTGCTTCTGTCAGTCGTTTGTTTTTTTTTTTTGTTTTTTTTTAACCAAAACCAGGAGTGGATTGAAAACACATAAACTGGGCAAATCTTTCCATTATAATTTTGCCCTGCCAGTTCTACTCCTGTTTTTGGTTGAAAAAAAAATATTGACCAAAAGACTGACAGAAATACTATGTGTGAAGATCCTCTTAAATTGTTTTCCCATCTGCCGAACATTCAGTGGGGAGCAAGGTTGAGACACATTGGTGTTAAGCTGAACAAGCTTGGCATATGTCTCCCACTGGGGCTATGCATGTCTCCAGGGAAATCCAAGTCCTGGAGATATGTGTGACCTCAGAGGGAGACTGTGGAGTGGAATAAGGGGTCATCACAGCCTGGCCACTGCTCTCAGAGTGGAGAACAGTGGCAATGAGCTGTTAACTGTACAGGGACATGAAGGGGCTAAACTACTAAATAAATTATTTTGCTTATGCAAAGCATTCAGAAGATTGCTTTCCTTTGCATTCCTTATCACCTAACAAAAGTTAAAGTGATTGGAATACCCCTTAAAGCCATGCTCCTATTTATTAAAGTCATGCCCTTTTTGTCAGACACAGGGGAAAAGTGTCTAAATAATAAATGTGGCATGTATGGCAGGCATGGTGCAAATTACACCATTTCAATAGTACATTGGCCCCACTGGCATTAATACACAGGTTTTTATGATTACTATGTGTATCTCTGTATCTAGTGTTTGCTCTGCAGGAATTAGGGGAAAGAAAGGGATCCACCTCTACATCATGACGAAGAAGGAATTCTGAGTGCTTCTAGGGTTCCACTCACCTCCTACGTATTAATAATAGACTCTCTTTCCTCCATTGACATGACATTAATTAAAAAGGGTTTCCATTTTTTAATGAAACCCTTGGTCGAAGTGTCTTTGTTACGAATTGCATCTAGCATTTGCCAGTAAATAGTTTCCTTAAAAGAAATTACCAATTCAGATATAGTTGGAAGTGTGTCAGATATCCAATGGTCTAACAGATTCTTATGCGCTATCAATAAAGTGAGATGAATTTCTTTAGAGGCTATTTGTTTTTTAGAGGAATCTCCATTTTCGGCCAACACATCATGAAAGATGTGTTTCATTCCATGTGGTATGAATAAATGTCCAATGACCAATCGTCAATATGTCTGAACTTGAGAGCACGACCATACGCAATGCAACAAATTTGCATTTGGTTCGTTATACTTAGGACTAGGGGTTTGCGCCTAATTTTTGTTGAATAATTGCAATTTTCGCCTATTTTTGGTTTAAGTTCTATTTATGAACCAGTATTCGACAGGTGAATATTTTTAGATGCGACTTTTTTTTAATCTGCCTGTTTTAAGTATTCACCCAAAAGTTCGCTAATCCGGGATCAGCGCCCAATTTATCATTTGCGACTTTTTGAAAAGTCGCATAAACAGGCGCAAGCTTACGTCTGGTCAGAACCAGGTGAATAAAACTGCGCAATTTTTTCATAGTTGCGCCTTTTTTGTGTCTTTTTATTTAGATGCATTTACTATGGCAGTGCTACATTTTAATGAATCAGTCACAAGAAATTAGAACAAAATACTAACCAATCCCCATTAGAATAGTTGCACTTATTAGACTCCTTTGTAAATGTCCCTCTAAGTGTTAAGAAATCATCTGGCATATTTGGATAAGAGAAATTAAAAGCATAGATTGCTTTATGTAGTAACCGAAAATGGATTTCCCTCAGTTTCACACTAGGAGTAGCTGAATTAACATAACAGATACTATTTAGTGAGAGTATTTCTACTAACTGTTAGCTGAGGTCTTGCAATAAGGGAGGAATTAAAACAGTTAAGTACTACAAATGTATGCCAAATGAGCTTCTAATAAGCAGGACGAATAATTTGTAAGGATAATTTTTTGGAAATTTGGAAATATGTGCCCTATGGCTAAAAGAAGTTGAGTGAAATTTCACGGCAATCTATTTAATGTATATTAAGAGACTTTAAATCTCATATAAGGAGTAATTAATTAAATTAATGAGGTGTCTGCTCATTTATGTGATTCTGTATGAATTTATGGAAGTTCATCCACTAGCAATGAAATGAACCATTGATAAAGATTATATGCATGGTCATGAACAGAATTCAAGAGGAATATTCCTATGTCTAATTACCATGTGCATTCAATTGTATCTGACAGAATAACCGTAGATCGGGAATTTAGTTAAGTGGTTTCTCTTTGACAAGAGGAGTTAATTTTTACATTTATTACATATTTTGGCACAAATCAGCAATTTTATTCTCTCATAATAGAGGTATGTACAGAAGGTGCAATAATAAACACTAATACATTAAAATTAACACAGCCTTGAGGCATCACTCTAATTCTGTTCCCCAAAATCTAAGAGACAAAATCACAAATTAAGACTTATAGTATTATAGGGAAAAAAACGTAATGTGGTCAGACTGTATACGGAACCTGGTTATATACAACATTGTCAGTGTTATATACAGCCTGGTTATATGCAACATTATCAGTGTAATATACAGCATGGTTATATGCAACATTGGCAGTTTTATACAGTATACAGCCTGGTATACAACATTAACAGTGTTTTACTGAGCCTGGTTATATACAACATTGGCAGTGTTATATACAGCCTGGTTATGTACAACATTGGTAGTGTTATGTTTAGCCTGGTTATATACAACATTGACAGTGTTAGTGGAGGTTCTGTATACCTGTAGTATATAGTTGGTGGAGGTCCAGTATACCTGTAGTGTATAATTTGGAGGTCCTGTATACCTGTAGTATAGAGTTGGTGGAGGTCCTGTATAGCTGTAGTGTATAGTTTTGGTGTCCTGTATACCTGGGGTGTATAGTTTCCCCCCCTCCTCGCCAACTGCAGACCATAAGTAAGGTGTGTGTGCAGAAAACCTGCAGCTTATAATAATAAGTGCATACACAATCCTGCACCATCATAATCTGGCCCTCTTAGGCACTACCTTTCATCCTTGATGAAGACAACACAGAAGAGGTTTCAAAGTTTCTAATACTATATACACTCCCCCCCCTGCAGGTAGTTCCCGTCCTTATACACTCCAACCCCCCCCTTGCAGGTACTCCTATACTGTATACACTCCCTCCCTGCAGGTAGCCCCCATATTATATACACTCCCCCCGCAGGAAGCCCCCATACTGTATACACCCCCCACCCCTGCGGGAAGCCCCCATACTCTATACACTCCCCCCACTTGCAGGTAGCCCCCTTACTCTATACACCCCCCCTTGCAGGTAGTCTCTATACTGTATACACTCCACCCCTGCTGGTAGCCCTCATACTCAATACACTCCCCCTTCTTGCAGGTTGCCCCCATACTGTTTACACTCCACCCCACAGGTAGCCCCCATACTGTATACACGCCGCACCCCTGTAGGTAGCCCCCATACTCTATACACTACCCCCACTTGCAGGTAGACCCCAAACTCTATACACCCCCTTGCAGGTAGTGCCTATTCTATATATAATTCCCCCCCCGTATGTAGCCCCCATACTGTATACACTCCCCCCCTTACAGGTATCCCCCATACTGTATACATTCCCCTCCTTCCTGCAGGTTGCCCCCATACTGTATACACTCCCCCCTGCAGGTAGCCCCTATACTGTATACACTTCCCCCTTGCAGATAGCCCCCATATGTATACACTCCCCCTTTCAGGTAGCCCCCATGCTGTAAAAACTCCCCTCTGCTGGTAGCCCTTATGCTGTATACACTTCCCCCTTCAAGTAGCCCCCATGCTGTATACACTCCCCCCTGCAGGTAGCCCCCATACTGTATATACTCCCCCCTGCAGGTATCCCCCATACTGTATACATTGCCCCCTTACAGATAGCCCCCATACTGTATACACTCCCCCCTTCAGGTAGCCCCCATGCTGTATATCCTTCCCCCTTCAAGTAGCCCCCATGCTTTATACACTCCCCCCTGCAGGTAGCCCCCATACTGTATATACTCCCCCCTGCAGGTATCCCCCATACTGTATAAATTGCCCCCTTGCAGATAGCCCCCATACTGTATACACTCCCCCCTTCAGGTAGCCCCCATGCTGTACAAACTCCCCTCTGCATGTAGCCCCCATGCTGTATACACTCCCCCTTCAGGTAGCCCCCCATGCTTTATACACTTCCCCCTTCAAGTAGCCCCCATGCTGTATAACCCCCCCCCCCTCCGCCCGCAGGTAGCCCCCATGCTGTATACATTCCCTAACAACCCCTTACTGTATACATTCCCCAACACCACCACCCGGCAGGTAAGCCCCTTATTGTATACACTGTATATACACTGTTACTGTATTTATTTCTGTGGATCTGTTGTGATGCAGCTGGCCCTAGCAACAGATCAGATTCCAGCTCCCTTTAAAAATTAAAGTAGTAATCCTATTGGTTACTAAGGCTTCCAACTTTCATTTTTGCTGGATAGCTGCAGCGCTAATTATATCACTTGTGTGTGCAGTGTGGAGATTCTCCCATTCATTTCCATGGGGCGCTCTTCTCCCTCCCTCTCCCCTCCTGTACATCTGGCAAGGATGGGACCTTCGCTCTAACCTTTCCAGGCACCAAATGTATCTGTGTGCCAAATTTAGGGTCAAACGGTTCAGGCGTCTATAGAGGACAGAAGGACAGACAGACAGACAAAAAGACAGACAGACAGACAGACAGACTTTCATTTTTATGGTATAGATTTGTATAACTTTCTGGCATCACATAATAATAATAATAATAATAATAATAATGTTATCAAACATTCCTAAAAAAAAACACCCCTAGCTCATAGTTTGTGTGGGCATTCTGTCCTCTCTTTAGAAGTATGAAATACAATATTCATTCAATATGTCCATAACTTTTACAGGTTGGTACTTAGGCCAGCATAACTCAACTTTATGCATTGAGATAATAGAAGGGTTATAACCATAGAATCATTACTTAGACACAAAACTGCAGGCTAATGCCCAGCCTGACAAGATAAAATGGCCTAATAAGAAAAAGTGCCACTTATTTGAAGAGCAGCCACCTCTGGGGCATCCACATTCTCATTATAAAAAAAAAGCTGGTTGAGAATTGACTTTCTTTAATAGCATACAATTTCTTAGTCTGGGCTATATTCAGATCTTCTGTTGCAAATTTTCCTCGAAATGGAGTAAAATATAGGGGGAGATTTATCAAACTGGTGTAAATTAGAATATCTTAGTTGCCCCTAGCAACCAATCAGATTTCACCTTTCATTTTTCAAAGAATCTGTGAGGAATGAAAGGTGGAATCTGATTGGTTGCTAGGGGCAACTAAGACAATTTTACTTTACACCAGTTTGCTAAATCTCCCCTATAGTTTTCAAATATAGGTTCATTTCTAAATACATGCCCATAAACAGGCCCTCTTTAATAGAACAACTCTGGGGAGACCTGAATATGGCTCCACAGACGGCCTCCGTCCAACATGACATAGCTGTAGAAAATGTCTATACCCAGGTGTCCTGTGGCATTATACCCAAGAAGACTGGAGGCTGGAATCACCGAAAAAGCTGTGCATTAAAGGGGTTATCCAGCGCTACAAAAACATGGCCACTTTCCCCCTACTGTTATCTCCAGTTTGGGTGGGGTTTTGAAACTCAGTTCCATCTAAGTAAATGGGGCTTAATTGCAAACTGCACCTGAACTGGAGACAACAGTAGGGGGAAAAGAAGCCATGTTTTTGTAGCGCTGGATAACCCCTTTAACTAAGCACTGAGCAGAGTGCCTAAATACTTATGTTAATGCAATATTTTTTCTATAAATTAGCAAAGATTCGTCTCTATGGCGATTCTTCTAGCACATAAAATTAGTCGTAACGATACATAGGGACAGGTTTTTAGACGTCCTCAGTGTCAGAAAAACCCTTTAAGGCCACATGCACACGATAGGTTCATGTGCAAGGATCAGGGGTTGATTATAATGTGGGCACTTCCGAGACCCGAGACTCCTGGAGAGCCCACGGCCATCTAATCCTCCCACAACTGATCTAGTCCTGCAGCCAGGGCCATGGTGCTTCTGTGAGGTGAAGTGAGAGTTTTTGCCTCAGGCGAACGGTATAGTATGGTTGGCATCAGCAGATAGGATATTGAGGGAGCGGGGTGCAAGAATGCAGGGCAGACATGAAAGAGCAGATTAGGGCATTGAAAAACTCCATACCTCTGTCCTGTGCCCATTCACAGAAATACCCAGCTCCTTCACTGCTCTTCTAAAGACGGTGTATAGGGCAAACCTTGATACCAGAGCCGGAGACTGTAAATTAGGTACAGTATACATATGCCAGGGCCGCTCTTCCTCCTTTAGGTTACAAACCCACTTGCCGGATCTGCAGCGAGTCTCCTTGCTGCGTTTTTGCAGCGAGACTCGCTGCAGATCCTGGCCCTATACTTTCAATAGCAGAGAAACTCGCAGCAGGGATGTACATCCCTGCTACGATTTTGTCTGCAGCCCGCCCCATTAACCCCCCGGCCGCCGGACATTATACATTACCGGGTCCCCGTTCCTGCTTGCTTCGGGGCTCCCGGTGTCTTCACGGCCCGCCCGGCCAATCAGTGCACTGCGGCGGGGCAGCGCACTGATTGGCCGGGCGGATCGTGTCGGGAGCCGCTGAAGCAAGCAGGATCCGGGATCAGGTAATGTATATCCTGCCCGCCCCCCTGCAGCCCCGATCGCACCTAGCCCCCGGCCGCACGATCGCCCCCAGCCCCGCAGCCCCCGGCCGCATGATCGCCCCCAGCCCCCGGCCGCACGATCGCCCCGCAGCCCCCGGCCGCACGATCGCCTGCAGCCCTGCAGCCCCCGACCGCACGATCGCCCCCAGTGGGCGATCGTGCAGCCGGGGGCTGCGGGACTGTGGGCGATCATGCGTCCGGGGGCTGCGGGGCTGCAGGCGATCGTGCGGCCAGGGGCGATCGTGCGGCCGGGGGCTGCGGGGCTGGGGGCGATCGTGCGGCCGGGGGCTGCGGGGCTGGGGGCGATCGTGCGGCCGGGGGCGATCGGGGCTGCAGGGGGCGGGCAGGATATACATTACCTGATCCCGGCTCCTGCTTGCTTCAGCGGCTCCCGACACGTTCCGCCCGGCCAATCAGTGCGCTGCCCCGCCGCAGCGCACTGATTGGCCGGGCGGGCCATGAAGACACCGGGAGCCCCGAAGCAAGCAGGAACGGGGACCCAGTAATGTATAATGTCCGGCGGCCGGGGGGTTAATGGGGCGGGCTGCAGACAAAATCGCAGCAGGGATGTACATCCCTGCTGCGAGTTTCTCTGCTATTGAAAGTATAGGGCCGGGATCTGCAGCGAGTCTCCCTGCAAAAACGCAGCAAGGAGACTCGCTGCAGATCCGGCAAGTGGGTTTGTAACCTTAACTGGGTTTATTATGATCCATTGGTGAAGTTGTTCATTGCACATGCTTTTTATTGTGCTCATATACCTAAGTGTAAATCTTCACCATTACACTTGCTGCACTTTAGGCATTTATGGATCATATGTATTTATGATTTTTTATTTATAATTCTAGTGTATATGGCATGGTGCACACTTCCTCTGTGACTTTACTGTTATATTGAGGTTGGGGGAGGCAATACATTGTATGGAAGCGTGTCCTTGGCTAGTGAAATAGGGTTTATATTGTGTTCCTCCTAAGGTTGCTTTTACATTCTGTATAGATAGTGTGTTGGGGCTCCTTGCACTTTATCTAGCTAGTGTGCGCCTCCAATATTAGGTGGATACCTATAATTTACGTACAGTATAGAGGATAATTTATTCACTAGATAATCAGTATAAGGCTGCTTTTATACAGAGAGATTTACAGATAAACAGATAAACAGAGAACAGGTCATAAAGGAAAGAATGAGATTTCTGCCCTTTTTCAAATCCATTACTGGCTTTGGCTTCAAAAATCTGTCAGATAAATCTCTCTGTGTAAAGGCACAATGTTTTTAAAAGTCATTGTTTTATACTCCAAACCACAGCCGTTATTTTGAGTATCAAGTAAAGGCCATTGTCTAACATACTTTGGTGGCTGTCTTTGCAATGCTGGTACATTTTTTAAATTTATCCACAGCAAAGAAGAGATGGATCATGCAGCACTCACAAGGTCTTCTTTATTAAAAAAATGCATACAGTGTGAAAACACATACCGGGGCAAAAGGTTTAATAAGTTGCAGCGACGATCGTTTCGCGCGCACACGCACACCATCTTTCTTACTGGAAACAGGAGCTCACAAGATCCCCATATGAATCAGCAGAGCCTGGAAACCTCCCACTAAAGTCATATAGTGCAAACAGTATTAAAATATATATAAACATTACAGAAAAAGCATTCAATTCATTTCTATCATTAAGATCTAAAGGACCTATGGCATCAAAATAGGACGTTCTTTTTGAAGTACAACTCTATGATGATCTCCACTGCTCCACCCCTCTGCACATTAACTAGTTCAAGCATGATAAATCTTAAGACACTAAGATAACCTTTATGTGTCTCTCTCATGTGACACATAAAGTCACATGGCCCTCCCTTCCCTGACTCAATGGAAGACTCAATAGCTGCATTATATTTACATTGTGGGCACTGATGACATTTTCGGGGGCGCAGTTAGCCATTTCCTTTTTTTATATTTTGGGATAGTAGCCTTATTAACCCCTTAGTGACCGCCGATACGGCTTTTTACGGCTGTCACCAATGGTCCTTATTCTGCTGCCATCAGCTTTTTACGGCGATGGCAGAGAATAAGGCTGCGGGGCCGGGACGGCCCCCACCCCATCCCCCCGGCTACCGGAGGTAGCTGAGGGGTTGGGGCAGTGTGTGGGGTCCGTCCCGGCCCCCCCCTTACCGACGATCGCCGCTATTAACGTTATAGCGGCGGCCGTCGGTAAAGGGGATTACCGGTGCTGCCGCCGCCTTTCATCTCCCCCCGCCAATCTACGGCGGGGGGAGATGAAATAAATGTCCCCCAGACCTCAGATCAGCCCCCCCTAGTAGGGCGATCTCTAACCCCCCTCCCCCGGCGGCCATCATTTTCAAGATGGCCGCCACCATCGCTGTGAACCGACTAATGTCGGTTCACAGCGATGGAAAAGTTAAAATGAATGAAAGCCCCATGCTCTCCGCCACCGGAGGTAGCGGAGAGCATGTAGCAGTCATCGGGGACCCCCCCTGTGGGGTCCCGGTACAAGCGATCAGCGGTATATACTATATACCGCTGATCGCTTGTACCATGTGCTCCCGGCACTTTTTATCCCCTGTCACCATAAATGATTGGTGACAGGGGATAAAAAGTGATGTCCCCCCACCCCCCAAGTCGCCCCCCACCCCCCCTGTCACCCCCGTCCCCCAGTCACCCCCCCTTCCCCATATACTCACCTGCTCCTGGAGCTCCGTCCTCCTCGACGTCCTGGCTGGTTATGAAGTGCGCATGCGCTCCACAACCAGCCAAGCTCTGAAAATTTAAAGTGACAGAGACCAATTTGGTCTCTGTCACTGAACTATGATTACTGTGATAGAAAATATCACAGTAATCATAGTAATACAGTGAAAATGAATGTATAAAGTACAAAAAGTGACAAACATACAAAAAAATAAAACACACACTTTTTATTATAGTAATAATTGCAGTTTACTCCCAAATTACCCCTAACCCCTCCCCAGATTACCCGTAACCACCACACGTTGCCCATAACCACCGCACGTTGCCCGTAACCACCGCACGTTGCCCGTAACCACCGCACGTTGCCCGTAACCACCGCAAATTGCCAGTGACCCCCTCCCGATTGCCCGGAACCACCCGAAATTACATGTACCCACCCCGGATTACCTATAAGCACTTCAGTTTATCAGTAACAATCCCAGATTGTCTGTAACCCTTCCAGGTTGCACATAACCCCCCCAGGTTCCCCGTAATCATGCCAGATTACATGTAACCCCCCCCAGATTGCACGTAACCACCGCGCGTTGCCTCTGCCCACGCCACGATGCCTCTGCCCACGCCACGATGCCTCTGACCACGCCACGATGCCTCTGACCACGACACGATGCCTCTGACCACCGCACATCGCCTCTGACCACCACACGTCGCCTCTGACCACCCCAAATTGCCAATGACCCCCTCCAGATTGCGGTGCCCATGCCAGATTACAGGTATCCACCCCAGATTGCCTATAAGAACTTCAGTTTATCCGTAACCACCCCACATTGCCTGTAACCACCCCACGTTGCCCGTAACCACCCCAGATTTTCAGTAAGCACTGCAGGTTGCCCGTAACCACCCCACGTTGCCCAGTACCACCCCAGATTGTCTGTAAGCACTGCAGGTTGCCCGTAACCACCCCACGTTGCCCGTAACCACCCCAGATTGTCTGTAAGCACTGCACGTTGCCCGTAACCACCCCATGTTGCCCTTATCCACCCCAGATTGTCTGTAAGCACTGCAGGTTGCCCGTAACCACCCCACGTTTCCCGTAACCATCCCAGATTGTCTGTAAGCACAGCAGATTGCCCGTAACCAGCCCACGTTGCCTGTAACCAGCCCACGTTGCCTGTAACCAGCCCACGTTGCCTGTAACCACCCCACGTTGCCGTAACCACAGCAGGTTGCCCGTGACACCACACGTCGCCCATAACCACCCCTCGTTGCCCGTAACCACCCCACATTGCCTGTAACCACCCCAGGTTGCCGTAACCACAGCAGGTTGCCCGTGACCACCCCATGTTGTCCGTAACCACCCCAGATTACCTGTAACCACCTCAGGTTGCCCATAACCACCCCTGGTTGCCCGTAACCACCCCACATTACCTGTAATCTCATTTTTTTTATTTTATTTTAGTAACTGCGCTATTCTAATAACCATTACTAGCTGCGGTTTTGCTCCTGTAAATTGGCGCTCCTTCCCTTCTGAGCCCTGCTGTGTGCCCATACAGTAGTTTATGCCCACATATGGGGTACCGTTGTACTCAGGAGAACCTGCGTTACATATTTTGGGGTACGTTTTCTCTCCTGTTCCTCGTCAAATTGAGAAATTTCAAACTAAACCAACATATTATTGGAAAAATTAGAGTTTTTCATTTTTACTGGCCAATTTTGAATACTTTCCTCTAATACCTGTGGGGTAAAAATGGTCAACACACCCCAAGATGAATTCTTTGAGGGGTGCACTTTCCAAAATGGGGGGACTTTTGGGGGGAATCTATTCTGCTGACACTACAGGGGCTCTGCAAACGCACCTGGCGCTCAGAAACTTCTTCAGAAAAATCTGCACTGAAAATGCTAATTGGCGCTCCTTCCCTTCTGAGCCCGGCTGTGTGCCCATGCAGTGGTTAATGCCCACATATGGGGTACCGTTCTACTCAGGAGAACCTGCTTTACATATATTGGGGTGACATTTCTCTCTTGTTCCTCGAGAAATTGAGAAATTTCAAACTAAAGGAACATATTATTGGAAAAAATCGAGTTTTTCATTTTTACTGTCTACTTTTGAATACTTTCCTCAAACATCTGTGGGGTCAAAATGCTCACCACACCCCAAAATAAATTCTTTTAGGGGTGCACTTTCTAAAATGGGGTGACTTATTGGGAGATTTTACTCTGCGGACACTACAGGGGCTCTGCAAACGCACCTGGCGCTCGGAAACTTCTTCAGCAAAATCTGCATTGAAAAAGCTAATTGGCGCTCCTTTCCTTCTGAGCCCTCCTGTGTGCCCATGCAGTGGTTTATGCCCACATATGAGGTACCTTTTCACTTAGGAGAACCTGCGATACAAATGTTGGGGTACTTTTTTCCTCTTGTTCCTCGTGAAATTGAGAAATTTCAAACTAAACGAACATATTATTGGAAGAATTCGAGTTTTTTATTTTTACTGTCTTCTTTTGAATACTTTCCTGTAATACCTGTGGGGTCAAAATGGTCACCACACACCAAGATGAATTCTTTGAGGGGTGTACTTTCCAAAATGGGGTGACTTATGGGGGTTTTTCTCTCTGCTGACACTACAGGGGCACTGCAAACGCACCTGGCGCTCAGAAACTTCTTCAGCAAAATTTGCATTGGAAAAGCTAATTGGCGCTCCCTTCCTTCTGAGCCCTGCTGTGTGCCCATACAGTGGTTTACGCCCACATATGGGGTACCGTTGTACTCAAGAGAACCTGCATTACAAATTTTGGGGTGCTTTTTGTCTCATATTCCTTTTGAAAATGAGAAACTTTAATCTAAACGTATATATTATTGGAAAATTAAAATTTTCCATTTTTTTACTGCCTAATTGTGAATACTTTCCTCCAGCCCCTGTAGGGTTAAAATGCTCATTTTACCCCTAGATTAATTCTTTAAGGTGTGTAGTTTCCAAAATGGGGTCACTTATGGGGGTTTTCAGGATACCAGACTTCTAAATCCATTTAAAAAAAGAACTGGTCCCTAAAAAAATCAGTTTCACGAAAATGTGATAATTTGCTGATAAATTTCTAAGCCCCATAACACCCTAAAAAAGTAAAATATGTTTACCAAATTATGCCAGAATAAAGAAGACATATTGGTAATGTGACTTAGTAACTAATTTATGTGCTACGACTTTCTTTTTTTAGAAGCAGAGAATTTCAAAGTTCATAAAATGCAAATTTTTTTAATTTTTCATGATATTTTGATGTTTTTCACAAAAAACACACAAAGTAGTGACCAAATTTTGCCACTAACATAAAGTGCCATATGTCACGAAAAAACAATCGTTTTTTAACATACGTTAAAGCATCACTGAGCTATAAGAGCATAAAGTGAGACAGGTCAGATTTTGAAAAATTAGCCTGGTCATTAAGGCCCAAACTAGCTGCAGCACGAAGGGGTTAAGCTAATCTCTTATAGCTGTGTTTTTTCTATAGACTATGAGGAGCTTTCTGAGGGCTACTTCTAAGGGCAGGATCACTTTCTAGCTGATACCAATACTTATGAATTGCCTTCTTGAGTATCACATTAAGTGGCGTGTTTTAAAAAGAAAAATTTAAGCTTTTTTGACACTCATTACTTTTTTTACTATATTCGCTCACCCTTTTGGGAATTAATAATTACTTTCTGCTACTCTGGGAAGGATCCTTAGCACTCAGATAATATGTTATCAAATACCTCAGATAATGACTAAAATAAAGTGATGAAAAGTTTATTAACAGCGTTCATTAGTGCAAGGATATATATAAGTTGTATACAAAGCACCTCAGTTGTGCGAGACAGTCATTCCCAAGGGCGATAATGCTGAGAGAAGGCTGGGACTATTTGTGCAGGTAGCATTTGCAACACAGTGGGGGGTTTATTTGTCCCTTGTAAACTGGTTCTGTTGGTAATATTGGGCTTGGGTTTCTGGATTTGGTCAGTAACAGTATGGTTGTAATAGTAATGGTCATAGTCATAGTGTAGCAGTAATATTTGCTGCTATACTAATATTGTTTATGGTTTACTGGATTTGGTCAGTATGGCGGTAATATTTTCTCATTATATACTGGTTTTATTTGTTAGCTGTAGGACTAAAATAAACTCTTGAACCAATCAGCCCCATTCCTCTGCTCACCTTATCTGCATCTCTCTAAAAACCCTGTGGACGTGTACAGGAAGTGATGTCATCTGCCCTCACAACCTGTATGTAAGGGCAAGAGTGCAGTAAAAGAAGTTCCTAATAACTGCAGCACACATGGTATAGATTATATATCATTTCCATGTAATTTTATAAGCATATTATTGCATATATTAGTCATCTAGCACATTAAAAACTCATCCTTCATGATCTAATTCTGCTTCAGTTAAGCAAATTACCATCTAAAACAATAAAACAGCAGCCCTATCCCCAGAAATGTACCATAACCACTGATGTAAAGCTCAGCATAACTACTAATCCCATAATATTACTCACAACAATATCAGGGCATGATAGGAGTTGTAGTTGCTCAACAGCCCTAGCCTGTGGTACATAAAAATATTACTCAGTTGTGCATTTTCATGTGTTTCCTCACTACTACACTACAGCTGTTGTGGCAGAATAGGAATTACATTTCTACTTGCATAAAAGTCAAATGTCTGGACTGCAGTTTGAGAAAAAGGGAGACACCTTGTGACTGCATATTGAGGCTATGTTTACACGTCACGGATCACGGAACGGCCGGTCTCTGGCCGGATCACCTCGGCTGGTACTTAAGTACCGGCCGGATGATCTTTCCGGCCTCAGAGCTCTGATGCGGGCGCATCAGCGCGCGCCCGCATCAGAGCTTCCCATAGCACACAGTGAAGTGAGCGGCCGGAGCCACTCGCTTCACTGTGTGAACTGACAGGGTTTTCTGCGTCCAGAATTCACAGAATTCCGTCCGCAGAAAACTGACATGTCAGTTACTTGCGTCCCCGTACGGGACCCCGCCCGGAGCGTATACGATGTGTATACGCTCCGGCCGGAATCCCATTGTTCCACTGCGCCAAAAGTACGGCCGTTGTTGCTACTGGCAACAACATCCGTACTTTTACGTAGTGTGGACATAGCCTTAAGGTTGATTTAAACAAAGAAATTGTAAAATAATAAAATAAAAAAAGTAAAAGAAAATAAAAATAAACATGTATATTACAAAATTACTTACAATCATGACCCCCATTGATTTATCGTAATTTTACAGTGTATAAACAGTATATAAGGGGGGTGGGGGGTGGTCAGCGGGGAGCCAAGGTCACAACATTCGCCCCTGGCAAAGATGTTGTACAGAAATACTCAGTCTATACAGCTTAGTACACAAAGCCATAAACATTTTGTATGCTGCTATATTTTACATGCCATATTATCAAAGTCTGATATTATGAAAAGTGATAAATAGTTTGTCCAATACAACCTTCAATCAGGAGTAACCCTTGGCTAATTCGTTTGCTGTGAAAGCTCAAATTGCAATTAACTAAAAATGTATTGATTCTTTCATTACTGGAGTCTCTTATTATAGTTTTCTTCTGTGCATTACAGGCCTGTGGACAATACAAGTGTCATGAAAAATGCATTGTCTAAACCTAATGCTACATGCTACACACAGAATTATAAATCATGAGTGGTTTATCTCATAAAATATATCCTTATTAGAGATGAGCGAGCACTAAAATGCTCGGGTGCTTGATACTCGAGACAAATATTTCCCGATGCTCGGGTGCTCGTTGAAGTCAATAGGAAACTCAAGCATTTTTGCTGGGGACCAAAGCTCTGCACAGGGAAACCTCAGAAAATGATGGAAACAACATGGAAATTGACAGGAAACAGCAGGGAAGCATGCATGGATGCCTCTGAGGCTGCCTAATCACAACATTTTGCCAGATTTTAGGCAACAGCCAGGTGGTAGCCCTCAATAGAAGTTTGCTGACCTAGACCAAGATGGGCCAGAGTATATGTGTAACTGGTGCTGTTTTTTTTAAGGCACCTGTTGCACAGGACACTACACAGTGAGGATAGGTATAACTAAACTACCAGCCAGCCAAGAAAATGTCAGCAACAGGACAAATTGACTGACAGCTGCACTACAAGTCCAAGCCAGCAGCCAAGAGTAGCAAAAAAAAAAAAAAAATTAAAAATGTTAAGCCCTTAGAAGGACTTTTGGGTTCTTCGTATCATATTCCTGCTTAACCGCCCACTAATTCCCTGCCTAACACTCTCCCTGACAGACAGCAGCTCTCCCTATGCTCATCCAGCCTGTGTCTGAAGCAAGAATCGCGGGACCTGATTCTTATATGCCCAGGTCATCTGATCTGGCCAACCAATCATTCCTATCGACATGTAGGGTTCCCACGTGATGCTAAAAGTTCCCAAAGACTCTCCTACATGATGATTGGCGGGGAAAAAACCTGCCAAACATGCAGGAAGATGCCATTGTCTCGAGATGCTTGTCCGAGTAACAAGCACCCTAATACTCGAACGAGTACCAAGCTCTAATCTCTAATCCTTATTGCTATACATTAGCCCCTAACTCCTCATATTATAACTTATGACAGCTCATGGTATATATAGCCATGTGGTCCTTCTCAAACAAGTATAGTCATAGCCACCATAATAATCCCTTATGCTCAAACATCATTGGGGCCAATATATCATGCACAAAATGTCTGAAATTTGCTCACCTAAAGGCACACTTTAAAGAACTTTATCCCCGACATACATTTTGTATTAATGGCTTCCTCAGGGGCACTGCAAAGCACAGCCCCAATATTCATTAGGAGGGCCAGGATGGATTAGTGGAGGGTAGTAGTTGAAGGTAGATAGAAGCCCAGTATGAGCCCATAGCTGTATTTCGGATCTTCACAACAGAGATCTGTGATGTGTATAACTTCAAAAATGAAAGGCTCATGGAGGTACAATGTGGTTTCCTAGCAGGCTCAGGGCCATATATACCACTAGACACCCGTGGTCCAGTGCCTAGGGCAGCATCTTGCAGTGGGGCAGCTCCAGGGAGCAGGGGGAAAAAAAACTTTTTTTTTTGTTTTTAATTTTTTATTTTTTTTACTCTCCCACCTCCAGGTCAGACTTGTCAGTAAATCTGGTGACGTTTTTAGGTGGGTGGGTGGGAGGTATGATCAAGTCTGGTATGATGGTATTGGTTAGGTCTGATACGGTAAATGTGACGCCTGGATTTATTACCTACCAACCTACCAATCCTGTGGTGAGAATTCCCTCACCAATATACAGGCTGCTCTAATCATTTATTCAATGTGGAAATTTATGTTTTAAGTTCAAAACCACGAAAATGTGATTCAGACAATGTTTCTGCATGTAGAGAAATGCATTTGAACAAAACCACACTCCCCAAGATGGGGGGGTCTTCAGGTTTAGTGCCTAGGACAGCAGCAGCTGTTAATACGGCCCTGAGCAGGCTATGGCTCTTGTATTGTAGATCAACTACCTTAAAGGGGTATTCCCCCCCAAGAGGTAAAAAAATAAAATGCTCCCAAACCTAGCCAGTCTTACTCACCAAGTCCCACTGAGAATTTTGAGCCGTCTCCCGTCTTTCTAGCTGCTTCCGTTCCATAGTTACAAGTTTTTTTAAAAAGCCGAACTATATCCAACATGGCGTCGGCCAGAAAACTACATCTCCCATCATGCAATGCGTATGTCTGATTGGTCCATGATGTAGCAGAGCTCATATCCACAAGATATATTAGAGTTGAGTGAGCGGCATAGCAGAGATGACAGAGTGGTATAGCAGAGATGACAGAGTGGTATAGCAGAGATGACAGAGCGATATAGCAGATATGACAGAGCGGAATAGCAGAGATGACAGAGCGATATAGCAGAGATGACAGAGCGATATAGCAGAGATGACAGAGCGGAATAGCAGAGATGACAGAGCGGAATAGCAGAGATGACAGAGCGGAATAGCAGAGATGACAGAGCGGAATAGCAGTGATGACAGAGCGGAATAGCAGAGATGACAGAGCGATATAGCAGAGATGACAGAGCGGAATAGCAGAGATGACAGCGGAATAGCAGTGATGACAGAGCGGAATAGCAGTGATGACAGAGCGGAATAGCAGTGATGACAGAGCGGAATAGCAGAGATGACAGAGCGGAATAGCAGAGATGACAGAGCGGAATAGCAGAGATGACAGAGCGATATAGCAAAGATGACAGAGCGGTATAGCAGAGATGACAGAGCGGAATAGCAGAGATGACAGAGCGATAAAGCAGAGATGACAGAGCAGTATAGCAGAGATGACAGATGACAGAGCGGAATAGCAGAGATGACAGAGCGGAATAGCAGAGATGACAGGTGCGCTGGGTGAGTCACGGGGGTGGGGGGGCTGGTGTCTGGTGGATGGCAACATGTCAGTCGTGGGTGGGGGGGGGGCGGGCATGGGAGGTGCGGGGTTGGGGTGCCGATGCGAATCCTGGGGGGGGGTCGGTTGGCGGTATGCCGATGCGGGTGGCCGCCAGGTCGGCTGCGCTGGGTGAGTTGCTGGGGGGGGGGTGCTGGGTGCCGTGTGCCGCTGTGAATCGCGCAGGGGGGAGCAGCGATGACAGAGCTGCAGGCGGCTACTGGATCAGTTGCGCTGGGTGAGTTGCGGGGGTGGGCGCCGACCGCGTGATTTGCGGGTGGGGGGCGGTGGGCCGGTGGCATGTAAGTCGCAGGGGGGCACATGTCTGCACCTACATCCGCGCTCCTCTGGCTCTCCTGGCTCGTGCAGAACTACAACTCCCAGCATGAACGTAGAGAAAGATGAGCATGCTGGGAGCTCTAGTTCTGCAAGGGGGAGGGGGCGTTGTGCTGCACTCACTACTGTTGGGTGAGACGCCGGGGAGGGTGAGCTCTGGGCAGGGAATTTGACCAGGCAAACTCACAGGAGCAGCCACCGGGGAGCTGTGGGGAGAGGGGAATACAGGGTGCGGGGCGGGTGAGCTTCGGGCGAGGGGGAGCATACAGTGGGGGGTGGGGGGATTGGGGTTATAGAGTGTGTGGGCGGGTTGGGGTCAGTAAGGCAGACAGTGATCAGCAGCAGCAGCTGCAGCGTCTCACTGTCCTCCCTCTCTTTAGTGGACTGGGTTAGAAGCGCTAACCCAGCCCATTAAAGAGACTGAGGACACGTGATGCCGTCTCGGAGGGTGCGGGCCAGGAGCAGGGAGCGTGTCGGAGTGGACTGAGATCTGATGATTCTATGCAAACGGTGGGGGTGAATGTATCTAGGTTACAGCAAAACTGTGCAGAATCCTTAACAACTTTATATTGGAAAGATGGAAAGCTACGGGTGGGCAATGTATTAATGCAAAAAAGTTTTGGGGGGGAATACCCCTTTAATATCTCTGCATGGCAGTCCTGCGTTTTCTATGGTTTTATAACTATCATCAGTATTAGGGATGAGCAAATTTATAGTAGGAACAAAGCGAATTGTTAGGATTGGCTGGCACCTTGTCAGGCTGCGGGCTTTGAAGTCAGAGCCGCTCAATGCCGCTCCGCTTCGGGTGCCCGGAAAAGCTGTATTGAGTTCTGGAAAACTTCTCCCAGTTTCTCCCAAGACTGGATCCAGCTCTTCCCAACACCCAGGGAGGAGCGGCACCGAGTGGCATGGACTTCAAAGCCCACAGCCTCACAAGTTGCCAGCCAATCCTAACAAATCGCTTTGTTCCTACTGTAAATTCGCTCATCCCTAATCAGTATATCTATGATTAAAAAAAATAAGTGAATGCTTTAGACACTTTTTTTTTTTTATGGATAGAGGAAGAAGTCTAATTTTTGCTTCTTTAAATCATATGTAATAAATGTAACTTACCAGTGTAAACAGCAAAGCAATTATCTAATTACATAATTACACAGACGGATAAAACAAGAAATTAATTCATCGTGGTTTTGGCTCTGAATGCTCAAGCTCTTGAGAACACCCAGCCAAGACACGACAAGCCTTCCAAAGTTACTAATTCTCATTTGTCTTCATTTGTTTACTTGCGTCTCATTTGATTCAATAACCTACTTAACACAAGCCAAAGTAATGCTAGCGCTCTCTTGGAATATTAATATATGGTGTTTAGCTAGATCATAAGACAATTCATAATGAAGCTGTCCTCTTTTAATAGAAACTTTTTGTTAAATGATCATTGTAATGATATCACAAATGTAATATATTAGTAAATCAATAGAATCCACAAGGAATTGCTGTCTTATATTCCTACTAGGTTATCTGCATGCAGATTGGTGTAGAAGCGCAGCCAGATTTTACTTTACCTGGGGCAAAGATTTAGTTAGCTCTCCTAGCTCTGTATCCAAACACAATAGCCAAAGGAGAATGGTTTGTTGCTATCTTTCTCTGGCATCCTGTGCACATGCCTAATGCTCTTTGCCCCTATTTTAGAGGGATTTTAAATTTCAGGAACAGTAAACAGTAAAGGCTCTATTACATCATACAATTATTGGCTGTATTTGGTGTAATAGGTAATGTTAAAAGTCAATAATTAGCCAACATGCTAAATGTCGACTGAGCATTGCCTTTGAATATGGTGAAAGAAAACGTTCCTGCTAACGACTGTCCGCTGGCCTTCCCCCCACATAACAGGAGCGGTGGCAGCAGACTGCCGCTATTTTCATGCCTCCCCGCTTACTGTCGGTGCGTGTAATAGCAAGCAGGGAATGAGGACCAAATGAGCACTGACCTGCTCCTTAACATCGGGCCACAAAATAGGGCCCTAACTCATAGGAACAGTAAATGATTAATAAGTAACAACAAAGATAACCGAAAGAAGTCGCTTCCCAATGCAAGATCTGTAACTGGGCCCCAAACTAAAATTCTTTGATTAAAGTACTGGTCTCCTTATATTGAAAAAAGAAAATAGGACCCTTTAGCCTCAACAGTACCCTCTACATCCCTATAATTATACCCCTGATAAATGTCACATGCTTTATATCTTTTGCCAACGCTATCCAAACCCGGAAGTTTTACAAGACTCCCTAAGGTGGCATCCAACTTCTGCAGCCAAAGGGATTAAATGCTGAGCTTTTGGGTTCGGATAACGTTGACAAACCCAAACATTTTGACAGGCCCGCTCAACACTAGTTACTGAATCACTAGGCAGATGGTAGACTTGTGATGTTTACTTTTTAAGCTATGTTCACTATGTATATCTGTCATGTATATTTTGAGGCTCAAATAAGCTTTTTTTTTATGCAAAATGGTGTTTTCTATGCAATCCAGGCTTTTGTAATTAAAGCACTGACACGCAAAAAACCTATCTATCTATCTATCTAAATCAAAAATATACCGCAGCACACCACAATTGCAATGAAAAAGAGTGATTTATTTACCCATGTGAGGAAATACAACGTTTCAGCTCAAGCGATATGAGCCTTTCTCAAGCAGTGCATATCGCTTGAGCTGAAAAGTTGTATTTCCTCACATGGGTAAATAAATCACTCTTTTTCATTGCAATTGTGGTGTGCTGCGGTATATTTTTGATTTATATTGCATATACCCTGGACTCGGGTGTTTACCGCTGGCACCCCTACACCTCATATCCTGAGTGCCGCTGCTTTTTTTCGTAATCTATCTATCTATCTATCTATCTATCTATGTATCTATCTATGTATCTATCTGTGTGTGTGCCGGCACTGTGTTCCTGTGTCTGATATTGGCATACAGCAGGGACTCCAAGTAAAGACTGCATCTCTAGCAGCTCTGCATTATCAATGTCGGTTATGTACTTCCTGGAGTTGAAGGACCTTTCATGACATCAGAACTTGCTGACATGCAGAGAGCCATGACTAGTCTTTGCCCAAATAACTAGTTGCTGCCCCTCTCCCGGCCTTCCACGCCATAATAAAACATGTTTTTCCAATATAAACGTAGATGTCTATTGTACTGATTGATTTCCTTTAATGGCTAGAATGCAACCTGCCAAGTAGATTGAATCCTGCCACTTACGTTTTGAGCAGAAACAACTAAGTTTTATTCACACATGTAGAAAGCTGAACAACAGCAAACAAAGATGGCATCATCAGGTGCATCGAGGTGCTCGAGGAGAGCTGACCAAATTTGTCCTTTTTTTCTGAATAGTAGATTTATGTTGGCTCATTGTCTAACCAACGGCATAGTCTCTTTATTATATAAAGGCCCACACAGGCATTTAATCGCATAGATCACATTACTGCTATTACAAGTTTGATGGCCTTTTATGCTAAATTCTTTGCCTGTTTATGGGTGATAAAATTTATCACCATGAATCACATTGGTACAAGATTGGCAGTTTAAGCACGGAAAAGTGCCATTCTTCTGGCTCAATAACGTACGTTGTCTCAATGTCCTTCTTTCACTGCCCAAATAAATAAATAGCTGCACTGTGCATTTCTCTGTATGCTGTTGACAAAGACCTGATGGTCGGAACGTGTACAATGTCCCACATGTGTGAATAAAACACAACGTTATTTCTGCTCTAAATGCGGCTGCCGAGATTCATTCTACTAGAACTGCAAGATTTCAGGATTATTTCATAATGTAGATACAGTGTTAGGCTATGTTCACACAATGTTTTTTCAGCTCCGTTTAAAATTACGTCTGTTATTTTAGACTCAAGATAACGGACGTAATTTTAAACAGAGCAGCCGTTAGCAGCCTGACAGAACGGTGACAAAAGAAAAACTGTGTGTGAACTACAAATAAAAAACGTCCGCTGTTTTCAAAAGACGTCCGAAAATAATGTTCATGATCATTATTTTGCTGTCTGCGGTAAAAACGTCCGTTATTCAATACGCTGTGTGCATTGGACGTCCGTCTTCCCATTGACTTCAAAGCATTGCATTGCAGTCAGTTAAATCTCAGCATATTTATTTTAAATATGAAAATCAGCCGCCTTTTTTATATTTTTGACGTTGTGTGAACATAGCCTAAGGGTGCGTTCACACCTACCGGATTCGCAGCTGATTTTCATGCTGCAAGTTTGCAGCAAAATCAGCTGCGGATCCTGTACTGTGAATCTGAATGGGTCCCATACACGCAGCGGATCCACTGCCTGCATGGGACCCGGCCCCTTTAACCCCTGCCCCACCATCACCGGCTGCCCACAGCTTACAGCCCCGGCCCCCCCTTAAACTCCCGCACTGCCCGCACGCCCGAGTCTCGCAGGCAGCGGATCTGCTGCGTGTATGGGACCCATTGAGATTCACAGTACAGGATCCGCAGCTGATTTCGCTGCAAACTCGCAGCATGAAAATCAGCTGCGGATCCGGTAGGTGTGAACGCACCCTTAGAAAGGAAAATTAGAAAAAAAAACCACCAAAAAAATTCTTAAAATATATAATTTAAATAAAAGTTGTTCTAAACGATAGGTAATTTATATTGCCTTTGTCATCCAGAGGTTCTGTTTTTGAAACAAAATGTAACTTTCCATCTTGTCAGATGTCGCTTAGTAGAATATTTTTTTCTGCCAACAAGCATAATGGACTCAGCAATGGGTTTTAATCTCTTTCTCTTTTTGTGAACCTTGTTACTAATTCTAGTCATAATGTACTTCTCCGGTTTATAATAAACTCACAAAAGCATTACATTTTTCTAAGGCTTTCTTGTGATATTGCAGCTTTTAATGACTCACAAGGTCACCATCTTTCCCCAGCAGTTTTGTAAAAGTAGTAAGAGGCTTTGTAATTAGTCTTTGAAGGTGCACATTTGTGAGAACCTTACACCTTACAATGGAGCACAATATTTGCAGAAAGGATTCTTTCTACATCAGAATAGTTGAGCTGTTATGTGAATCTACTTAGATGAGAGTACATTTAATATCTTCTTCATCTAGAGTTGAGTAGAGCAGGTCAAATGTAAGGAAAGAGTTAACCAGCTCACATTTGGTCTGTCAACAAAAGTAGTACAGATGCTCTTACTTAATTATTAGCCACTCAGGGTACAAACCCACTTGATGTATTTGCTGCGTGAATCAGTCTTAAAAATAAGCAGGCAAAACGCAGGTTGGCTTTATACAATTGTTCTGCGTTAAAATACGCAATTGCATATTTTTGAAGCGTGAAGCTACATGCGTTTTTCGCACAGGTTGTTAACAACTGATGCTTTGCTAACAACAAGCTTCACGCTTCAAAAATACGCAATTGCGTATTTTAACGCAGAGCAATTGTATAAAGCCAACCTGCGTTTTGCCTGCTTATTTTTAAGACTGATTCAGGCAGCAAATACGTCAAGTGGGTTTGTACCCTCAAGGTTATTCTGGTGATTTACCGCTGATTGCAGTCTGCACCTGGACCTGCTGTTGTCTCAAGGTGCAAGTATTGGTGCAGTGCACTGAATTACTGGTAAATCATGAGCACTACCCTTGGTTAGCAATAATTTTGTTTGTCTATGGTGGTAAAGGCATATATCAATGTTAAAAAAAAATATTTATTTATTGCTGGGCCATATAAAAAAATAGAAAGAAAAGTTGTGCTTACCCCACTATTATTGTAGGTAAGTTTTCAGAGTCTTGCATCATGTTAGCAAATACAACAGTTTTAACCTCCTAATGACAAAGGACAAGTATACTCGTCCTGCAGCCGTTAAGGGTAAACAGGGAGGGCTCCTGGCATGAGCCCTGTCTGCAACATGCGATTCCTGGTTGCTATGTGCAACTGGGGACCGCACGACTGCTGGGGACCGCGGTGCAGCCGATTTCCCCTACCGGCTAATTAACTATTTAAATGAAGATGTCTAGCTGCATTTAAATAGCCTGTATCCCCCTGTCCCTGGTGTCTAGTAGGGGATCTCCCTGTGGCACCCAGTGTCGCAACATTATCATAGAAATATTTGAGAGGAGATATGTGTTTGAAAAGCCGCAGAGGAACATGTCGTTCACATGGTATAGATATGTGGACGACATGTTCCTCTTGTGGAGCGAAAGTGAGGAGTTGCTGTTAGAGTTTGTAACTGACTTGACTGTAACTGACACTTGTCACTCCACAAATTAAGTTCATATTTGAATATGACAAAGACACCATACATTATTTAGAGGTGTTGGTTCAAGTAATCATCTACCACAAGTGTTTGACAGTATTGTCAAAATTCAAATGCAGAGAATAAAAAGGATTGTGATCACTGAACAACAACAAATAAAATGTAAAGGTAGCTTCACACATACCGACTCGCAGCGTTAATAACGCTCCGTGTCGGCTAGGTCCTGGCAGATCACTTTCACTACATACACACAGCGGTCTGAACGACCGCTGCGTGTATGTAATTCTGCCGGCCGCTTAACCCCTTCAGCTGCCGCCCGGCTCCCGCTCCCACTCCGCTGTATACATTACCTGTCCTCGCTGCACGGGGTCCCGGCGTACTGCTCTCCCACCCGGCCAATCAGTGGCTGCGAGTAGGTACGTGTGAAGCTACCCTAAAAGTTATATCATAAAAAAATAAAAAATCCAAAAAGGGGGTACAAATATATATACCTATATATGATCCAAAGAATGTATTAAGGTCCTTATGCACACCTTATGTATCAAACCCAAAAAGAAAAGGGGGGGGGGGGGAAGAAACCCCACTAGCAAAAAATGCAGGACCAGAAATTTAAGAAAATATATTTTTCCTTTATTTGACATACAGTATACATAGAAAATACATTTACAAAGAAAGTTAATTAAGGGTACAAACCCACTTGCCGGATCTGCAGTGAGTCTCCTTGCTGCGTTTTTGCAGCGAGACTTGCTGCAGATCCCAGCCCTATACTTTCATTAGCAGAGAAACTCGCAGCAGGGATGTACATCCCTGCTGCGATTTTGTCTGCAGCCCTCCCCATTAACCCCCTAGCCGCCAGACATTATACATTACCGGGTCCCCGTTCCTGCCTGCTTCGGAGCTCCCGGTGTCTTCACGGCCCGCCCCGGCCAATCAGTGCGCTGCGGCGGGGCAGCGCACTGATTGGCCGGGCGGAACATGCCGGGAGCTGCCGAAGCAAGCAGGAGCGGGGACCTGGTAATGTATATCCTGCCCGCCCCCCCTGCAGCCCCGATCGCCCCCGGCCCCTGGCCGCATAATTGCCCCCCGCACCCCTCGGCCGCATGATCGCCCCCGGCTGCACGATCGCCCCCCGCAGCCCCCGGCCGCATGGGCTGCGGGGGGGGGGGGCGATCGTGCGGCCGGGGGCTGCGGGGGCGATCGTACGGCTGGGGGTGCGGGGGGCGATCGGGGCTGCGGGGGGCGATCGTGCGGCCGGGGGCTGGGGGCGATCGGGGCTGCAGGGGGGGCGGGCAGGATATACATTACCAGGTCCCCGCCCCGCCGCAGCGCACTGATTGGCCGGGCGGGCCGTGAAGACACTGGGAGCCCCGAAGCAAGCAGGAATGGGGACCCGGTAATGTATAATGTCCGGCGGCTAGGGGGTTAATGGGGAGGGCTGCAGACAAAATCGCAGCAGGGATGTACATCCCTGCTGCGAGTTTCTCTGCTAATGAAAGTATAGGGCTGGGATTTGCAGCGAGTCTCGCTGCAAAAAACGCAGCAAGGAGACTCGCTGCAGATCCGGCAAGTGGGTTTGTACCCTAAAAAACAATATAGGAGCTGACCCATGAACAGATCCCAAACAAATAGGTGGTAGTAAATTAAATAATACAATGGATGTCCAAAATGCAGATATAGTAAAGTTGTAATAAATTAATTTACATAAACAAAGCACTGGGCATTGGGCATGTAGTTACCAGTATTATGCATAGTGCCATAGTGCCATACCATGGTCGCTGCACTAAGGATATACTGGTAGTATCTATACATGTCATTGTGAATCTGTATGCACCTTATATTAGATGAACCATCAGGGCTTAATGAAATATGTAGCTTTAAGTCATTTATGTAACATCATTTCTCCCCTAGTAGAGGACGTATGAATGTTACTATATAGCAGTGTAAAGTGATAATTTGTATACGCAAAAGAATGTGCATGTGATATTATATTTTGTAACAGATCTTACAGTAAGCGAGTTAAGAGTTAATCTGTGAGATCACACGTCGGTATTTAGCTGAGCAGGTATCGCTCACGTGTGCGCATAAGTAAGGAAGCCCCGCCTTCCGAAACATCGTGCGACAGGGCAAAGGATGCCTAGCCTCCAGCTATCTCCAGCGTTTGTTCACACGCAGCCGAATCTGTACAACCACAAGCAATAAAGACGAGTCATTGTGAAGACTATTAAAAGTGAGTGGACTTGTTCATATATATGCATAGTTGTGCTGAATTGAAATTGAGATACATTGTGCATATAAGTTGTTAAAGGCCAATCAAGGTGGATATTGGCAGTATCATTTAGTAACACATATTAGTGGTACTATGTTTGCACTAGACCAGTACTTGTGGACTTAGATGACACTTAAAAGCGATTGTACCATTGCTTTTTTGTTTTTTACATGGACAGACCAGTGCCAGGGCGGGGGATTCCGGTGCCACAGTCCTTTTTTTGAACAGCCGCCCAGTTCTTGCACACAGTGACAGTTTGTTACCGAGCACCGGCAAGGCATGAAGCACTGGAGGCAGGCCCGCTGGCCCCCAGTGTGACAAAACACCCTCCCCTCTATTGATCCATTGATTCTAAACATTCTAGACATAAATTATGATACTGTGTTTGAACATAGTCTAATAAACTTTTAGTATTGCTTACAGTGTTTATTCAGGTTAGAAAAAGATTCAGATTCCAGAAACAATACAACTCCTATCTTCAGTTGAATGCAGCTCAATTCTGATCATTTGATATGGTTTGGAGTCTGATTGTTTTGCTGAAGAAGTTGGATGCAGCCCTATGGCCATGTTGCCATGGCGTAGGACACCTGCTGTTCAAAGAACGGCTGGTGTCAGAGAAGATCATCCTTGCCGGTACTGCAGTACCGGCCAGATGATCTTCACTTCTGCTGAATTCACATCCGTGTGTGCCCACATCCGATTTCCCCACTGCACACAATGAATAGTGGCCACAGAAAACTGACATGTCAGTTTTTTGCATGGCCACTAGCGATTCTGGCGGGAGTGTATACCATGTGTGTATTCCATAGATGGCAGCACAATGTAAGTTTCAACAACGTCCGTGATTAATATGACACTTACGTTGTGTGAACATAGCCTATGGCTGTATCCATGTTTTCCCACACTCCCTAGGGCTGCATCCAATTATTTAAACAGTTATTTAAGTATCGTTAGATCGGATTTGAGCATGCTCAAGTTGCGCTCTCTAAATACCATACAAAAGCTGTTTTTCTAATTATCGATGATCCCTTTAATCTCAGACTCTGTGGATGGAATGTCAATGAGTAAGTGACTATGTACCCCAATTAGTGTTCATGAACAAGCTATCCTATATATGTATTCCTAGCATGCCATATGCTATCTAGTATACATTGTCTCCTGTGGATTGACTTCCTCATAAAAAAAAGTTAGCATTTTTTCACTAATTAATTGATATACTCATGTCTTGACAGATCCTTGGATTTAGTCCTTCCCAATCATTACTTTGGGTTTTCAATTGAGTTTATACTGTATAATGAGTTTTCTGAGTATTATATATGCTTAGTGTACATAAAACAGAAAGGCTGATTAATCAAATAGATATATTATTTGTACTGTAGTTACAGAAAAGCAATGCAATTGCTATGATTGTGTTTACTTTAACCAGATGAATAAGATTAAATCAACAGAACTCTGCTAGAATCGGAGATACAAAAGTATTAAATCATTCCCTGTGCACAAATATGAGCAAATTAAAAAAAAAAAAGTCAAATTGATCAGAAACCAAATTGTGTTAAATAAGTAAGGAAAAGGAAATGCATTTGCTCTTGTGTGTCATTTCAGTATAATGGCCATTCTGATAGCACATCTAAAAATAAGCACATACTGCAGAAAAGAACATTGCCATAATTGAAAATATTGCTTGTGCATATTTATTGAAGCGTTAGTTGTTGTATTATTGTCTACTTATAAACCATATTTTGGTTAGATAATAATAATTAAAAAATGGGTCATATTGTTTCTGTTAATTTTTTAGTATGCAATTATAGTTTAAAATGTGTTTTTTTTTTTTTTTTTTTTAAATGTGGCCAACTATTACTAATATATCACCATCTTATTTAACAGTGCTGTATAGAAATTGTCACATTCACGACAGTCACGGCAGTCGTGTTCACCATCAAATTTACTATCTCAGAAACGTTAACACACTTATAGGAAGTGTTCTTAGCTGCCAGCTCTGACACATTCTTTTTTCAAAGCCCCAGTTTATAGTGTTAAAGAACTCCTATTTTCTTTCATCTTATAACCATAACCCAACAGATACTGTTTTTAGCCTTTCTTCATACTGTTTTAAAAAAAGAGAAAAGGCGTCCTTTTTTAAAAACTTTTTTAAATGACGTCCGTTACTACAGATTTTTAATTGAATCAGTGGAATGATGGCCGCCCAATAAACACAGAGGGACATTTATCAAAGTTACAGCAGGGGCATATGCAGATTTGCCCCTTCTCCTTGGCATACGTCTGCCGTATCCCCCGTGTGCCTCTTAGTGAATCTGGCCAGGGAAAAGGGGACGGGGCCTAATTTAAGATCGGTGTACTAGTATGCTGGTCTTAAAAAAATGTCCCCCATAGTGTATTGAGTAAGAGATGTATTCTGTGCAGACGTCAGAATAATGATTATGACAATTAAATGAGAACATTATTTTGCAAACAATGGATGTTATTTCTAGTTGTTCACACCATTTTTTTTGTCACCGTCCTTTCACCGTCTTTACTAATAAATTCAATGGACATTCAAAACAGAAACCACATCCAAAAGGGCCTGAACTAGAATAATGTATTAACAGCTGTCTTTGTAATGACAAGTGCCAAAAATGCGAAATGACAGGCGTCATTTGGCACTGAAAATAACAGAAAAAATGTCATGTGAACACAGCCTGAAAGAAAAAACAGATGTTTTAACAGGATACAAATCTGGATATATGAATCTTTTTACTAAATTTGAACTTAATATTTTATCCTTTTTTGTTAATCTGTCCACATATGTTCAACTCTTTGCAAGACACAGTTCTGACAACTGTAACAAGACAGGTGGAACTTTTTATTCATTGGAAATAAATGGCAACGGTACCTATGGAATAGCTGCAAGATTCAGAAGGTTCCCTATACTTGGTCTAAGCAATATCCAGATATTCAAATTTTCACTATAAACCACATCATTGTATCTTTAGGGTCATTGTAATGCTAAAGACTAAATAGGTTTTACTCAAGTATTGCCTTATATTTAGTGCAATCTATTTTTCCTTTATCATGATGAGTATTGACAGCATGATCCGGCCACCACTATCATGTATCAATGATGCAAAAGAGTCCTTGGGGTTATGGAAAGTGATGCCTTTTCCATCATACATCACGTTTTTTATTATGGTAAAAAAGTTAAAGAAGTCCCATGGAAGGACAAAAACTGCAAGAAGGTTGATGAGTGCCAGAAAATAATGAAGAGCTGAACTCCCCCGTCCTCGTGCCATTGAAGCGCAGCTCCCGGATCCTGTTTGCAGCAGCCAGCTGTCAGCTGGAAACTGGGTATGTCAAGTACCCAGCTTCACCAGCTGAAATGTCACAGCCCCGCTAAGTGATCTTCCACTCAGCCAGTCAGTGACTAGAGCAGTGTGCCACCAATAACTGTTTGGCTGGGTGGGCAATCACTCAGCCAGGGTCATGACATTGCAGTTAGCAGAGCTGCAAGTCACTGACTGATGTGAACGGGACCCAGGATCAGTGCATCGGAGGCACAAGGACAGGTGGTTCCTTACTATTTTCCTGCTCCCACCAGCCTGCCTGCAGTTTTTGTCCTTCCATGGTACTTCTCCTTTAAATTTTTGTCTCTTCTGACCAGAGACTCCTTTTATGTGGGAGCCAGCAACATGTTGTTTGGTAAATTCCAAACATATTTTATGTTTTTCCTAAGCAATTGCTTTTTTGTGGCCACTCTTCCATAAAGCAAGCTCGATGTAGTGTATGGCTATATTGTGGTTCAATGGACATATACTTCTGCCTCTGCCGCAGATCTTTGGAGTGCCTTTGGGTACGTTCACAGTTCAGTACGTGTAGAGTTTGCAGCAGAAGTTCGCAGCCAATCAGTGGCTGTGGTGGGACAGTGCAGTGATTGGCTGAGCGGGACGTCAGGGAGCCCGGAGCAAGGGAAGCAGGCAGGAGCATGGGCAGGAAATGAATTAGCTTGTAGTTCAGCAGCTGGTGGCTTAAGGGGGAAGTGACTACATGCTTGCAATGGAATGAAAATCTGCTGCGATAATGTAGAGCCATAGGAAATGTCAGAACGGGGTATAGCAGCATGTTTCGCAGCTTGAAATCTTCTGTGAATTCGGTACGTTTAAACATAGCCTCAGGCTATGTTCACACTGCTTATGTTTCAGTCCGTAGTGCGAACCGCGAATATACGCACGTAGTTTTGAGGTTGATGCGTTCGCTTGAAAGTATACAATATACGCCCGCACAATGCACACTACGTATGAGCTAACGGCCGGATCGTATACGGCGCCGTGAAAAATGAACAAGACCATTGTTTGAGGACGGAAATGTTGAAACTCACGGCCGTGGATTTTAGTCCAGTCGCGTACGGAGTACTTATTTCAGCCAAATTGAACTTGATTTTTCGATCCAAAAGGTTCTGTGAGTTTTATTGGGCTGGGCGAAGATTTCCAAGTAAATGACCTGTTTCAGATCGCTTCGAAACAAGCTAGGGAAGCATAACTGTACTACAGGCGTATGTTCGTGATTCGTACGCATCCGGCCGCATGTCTATTTTTCCCACGCCCGTAGTTTGAGCCGCACATGTACGTCGGCGTACGAACTATGGCTGGACTCATACGCAGTGTGAGCATGGCCTTAAAGTGAATCTGGCAGCTGCAATTCCAAAGACCAATTAATATCTATTAGGGCAAGGAGACACATGGTAGCTACACCAGTCAGTTATACGTCCTCATAGGAGGTTAAATTCAGCATGAGGACGTACTATTACTAACCTGCTTCAGATGCTCACTGTTTACACAAACAGTGAACGGGGGCTGCAACTAAACTGTCAGCTGAGAACTGACTGTTTAGTGTAACTGCCACTAGACCTCCAAAGGGGGTCATGCACCGACAATCGCTGGCATTGGTGAATCGGTAACGGTAATATGACTGTCAATTTGAATACTTGATAGGGTGAAGATTTTAAAATGGGGTAAATAATGGGGGTTTCTAGAATGCAGGCATTTAAAATATACTCCAAAACTGAACTGGTTACTAAAGAATTTCTGAGTTTCAAATTTTCGTGAAAAATTTGAAAATTCCTACTAAACATTTACGGCCTCTAAGATCCTAAAAAAGTAAGAGCATGTTCACCAAATGCTGGTAATATAAAGTAGACATGTTGTAGATAAGAACTAATAAATAATTTATGTATTATTACTATTTTCCTTTTTTTTTAACTTTTCACAATCTAATGCTATCAACCCAAATTTACCACTAACATAAAGTAGAATATGTCCCGAAAAAACAGTCTTGGAATCACAAGGATTAGTAAAAGCATTTCAAAGTTATTCATGCTTAAAGTGACACATGTCGTATTTGAAAAATTTAGCAGTGTCATAAATGCCAAAGCTGGCTGTGCCCCCTAAGGGTTAATATATACGTCTGTGCTTCCCACAAATCTTAGGTAAATGCCGTTTGCCACTGATGTAATGTGCTCACATGGCACTGTGGGTCATTGGCACTTGCACAAGTCAAAGGTGGGTAAGAAAAGCAAGACTAGTGAGTGCCAGAGAGTCATTATTTTGGAGAAGCTGGGTTAAACTAAACTGGGCTCTTGTGGCTGGGTAAGGCCCCCTGGGCTCTTACACTTAATTAGCATATTGAGCAAAAGCAATAGATCTTGGCCCTGGATGAAGCAATAACAAAAGCAAAAGTTTACCCAGATCCCTGTTGAAATACCCTATATTTCCTGCTTAGTTTCCTGCTTTAAAAAAAGACAGTTTGCATCAGAAGCAGGAGGTCAGAGAAAACTACAGAAAGGTAATAAAATAAATGTACCAGTATACTGTATCTTCAGTTTTAGACAGTTGAAAATAGGTTTTATCATTGGACAATCCCTTTCAGGAAATTAACTGACCCATGCATTTGACAACCTTCCTCCATTTAATGACATGAAGACAACAATGTCATTATTTTTACAATTAAATCATTCATAGGTCTTAATTAGTATGCCTGTTTTACAGTAAATATATGCTGTTATTGTGCCTTGCTATTCATCAATTTGCTTTAAGAATTCATCCCTTCCCTCTCATTCTTTAATGGGCTTTTACATTTTACTATAAACTGTAGTTGATGTGACCTGGAAAGTGATAGCATCAGCAATCTAGACCAGAAAAAATAATTTATATATCAGCAAGGCCTTTTTCTTCATCCTCAATAAGCACAATTTGGTGCCAACTGATTAAAGAAATGTAGCATTTGGGAATCTGACTTATTAATCGGCTAGGAAATGACTATGCTAAATGGAGATATAATGTGCCAGACGTGTGTATTAATTTACAGCAAATTACATAACTTTAGTGTCTTAGTTTGCTAATGATTGCAGTAAAATATGACTGTGTATTATGTGCAGACAGTAACTACTGTAATTTTATTACTCATATGTAATTAATAAATTGTTGCCTACATATGTTTTATATTCAGAATTGTTAGGCTATGTTTATACACAGTAAAAGAAAATATCAAAAAACGGTTGTGATTTTGAGTGACAATAAAAAGCCTATGTTCACACTACGTTTAACAGCGTCCGTTGCATAACTATGGATGCTGTTAAACTGCCGACCGCAGTTCAGCACGTTCTTGCAGCCGATACCCCTATATCGGCTGCCGGAGCCTATCACTCTAAAGTAATGTGCGGCGGACGCCGCACATTACATTGTGTGGACAGCTATTTTTTATGGATGTTGTTCACTGAACAGCGTCCAGACATAATACGCAGGTACATTATTTTAACGCCCATTCTGAAGAACAAGCCTTAACATACCGCAGTGTGAACACATCGGGTGGCATTGCATTGACTTCAAAGAAAGGAAGCTGATTCCATTGCAGTCAGCGTATGTTCTTTACATAAAAGTTATGTAGTGTGAACATAGCCAAACAATATGTAAACAGGTGAAAAAAATAGCATTTTTTTTAAAAGCATATTATTCACCTCTGGGGGCAGGGTTCTTTTTTGTGGGCAAAAAAGACGAGGGTCTCCGGCCCTGTATTGACTACCGGGAACTTAACAAGATTACTGTTAAAAATCAACATCCATTGCCGTTAATTCCTGATCTCTTTAACCAAATCGTGGGTGTTAAGTGGTTTTCCAAGGTTGATTTGCGGGGGGCTTATGATTTAATTAGAATCAGAGAAGGTGACGAGTGGAAGACTGCCTTCAATACCCCAGAGGGCCACTTCGAGTATCTTGTGATGCCCTTTGGGTTATGCAGTGCCCCGGCGGTCTTCCAACACTTTGTCAATGACATCTTCCATGAGCATCTTGGTCGCTTTCTTGTGGTCTATCTTGATGCTATTTTGATTTTCTCCTCAGATTGGTCGTCTCAGGTGAGGCATGTTCGTACTGTGATGGAGCTTCTGAGACAAAATAACCTATGTGCCAAGTTGTCAAAATGCCAATTCGGTATCCAGGAGGTCTCATTTCTGGGCTATAACATTACTCCCAATTCATTTGGTATGGATCCACTTAAAGTAGCAGCTATTAAAAGGTGGGAACGACCTAACAACCTAAAGGCCTTACAAAGGTTTTTGGGTTTCGCGAATTATTATAGAAAATTCATTAAAGGGTTCTCAATCATAGCCAAACCTCTCACGGATTTGACCAGAAAGGGGGCGGATCTGGTCCACTGGTCCACTGAGGCTGTCAAGGCATTCGACACTGTTTCTCAGAGGCTCCAGTACTGGCTCAGCCAGAATTCGAGCGCCCGTTTATTGTTGAAGTTGATGCATCCGAGGTGGGGGTGAGAGCAGTCTTGTCCCAGGGATCGGACACTCTTACCCATCTTCGACCTATTGCTTACTTCTTGAGGAAGTTATTTCAAGCAGAGCGCAATTACGATATTGGGAATAGAGAACTACTGGCCATTAAGATGGCATTTGATGAGGGGAGTCATTTTTTGGAAGGGGCCAAACATAAAGTCACTGTGCTAACGGACCATAAAAACCTGGTTTATCTTGATATGGCTAAACGTCTTTCTCCACAGCAGGCCAGATGGGCATTATTTTTTACGAGGTTCAACTTTGAGATTACGTATCGGCCTGGGTCTCGTAATATCAAGGCTGATGCCCTCTCTCGCAGCTTTGACCTCAAAGATGCTCCCGAAAAACCGATCGATACGATCCTAAAACCTGGTGTGGTTGTTTCCGTCCTGCAGCCGGATCTGGTGACTCTGGTGTCGGAGTCTCAGGATTTGGCCCCCCATAACACTCGTGAGTCCCTCCTGTTTGCGCCGCTGAACCTTCGCCTCCGGGTTTTGGAGGAAATCCATAGTTCCGTCTTGGCGGGACATCCAGGCATAGCAGGTACCAAATATCTGCTTTCGCGTCAATTCTGGTGGCCAACCTGGGCCCGAGATGTTAAAGCGTTTGTTGATGCATGTGAGGTCTGTGCAAGGTCCAAGTTTCCCCGTAGACCACTGGAGGGACTGTTACATCCTCTGCCGGTTCCTACGAGGCCCTGGACGCACCTATCTATGGACTTCATTACTGACTTGCCCGTGTCTAGGGGTAAAACTGTCATTTGGGTAGTGGTAGATCGGTTTTCGAAAATGTGTCACTGTAACGCCTGGAGTCGTGGATCCACTGAACGGTCACTAGCGATGGCACTAACCTCACCAGGGAGCGGAGTCTAAGGGGCCGCTGGTTTTCACCAGAGCCCGCAGCAAGGCGGGATGGACTTGCTGCGGCAGGCGACCCCCAGGTCGCTACCCCTGGCTTGGTTGCTAGTGACGGCAGGCGTGGCAGGAGCAGTAGGCAGGAGATAGTGCAGGCAGAGGTCTGTAGGCATAATCGCAGGTGGCGGACAGGACTCAGGAACAATGGGAAGGCAGCGGGCAGGGACTAGGGACAAGGACTGCGGACAGGAACAAGGAACAAGGACTAAGGTCAGGAACAACAGGGAGCTGGGCCAAACGCTATGGGAAGCATGCAGAGGCTCCAACACCTGTAGTGGGGCAGGGCTGGAATTTATAGGGAGTGATTAGTGCAACTTCCAATTAGGGGCGGACTGGCCCTTTAAATCTGAGACAGCCAGCGCGCGTGCCCTAGGAGGCGGGGACGCGCGTGCCGGCCGGCACAGACGGAGACAGGAGCGGGACGAGATAAGGCGCCCCCCGGGGCCGAACAGGTAGCAGCGCCGGGTCCCTGCACAAGGACCCCGGCGGCTGCATGGGGTAGAGAGAGGTCGCGGCGGCGGCCCGGAGCACGGGATGCCGCCGCGGCCGTGACAGTCACCTCATCCCACTGCGTAAACTTCCTAGTGCTCGTCTTCTGCCCACGCTGTTTATCAATCATATTTTGTAAACTGGGGACCTCTTTGTCCTTCTCATCTGCCTTCCACCCCCAGACGAATAGGCAGACAGAGAGGGTCAACCAGTCGTTGGAGCAATTCCTGAGGTGTTTCGTGGCTGATACCCAGGACAAATGGCGAGATTTCATTCCTCTAGCTGAGTTTGCTATTAATAACCATTAGCAACGTTCTCTTAAGATGTCGCCTTTTTTTTGTAACCATGGTTTTAATCCCAGGTTTTCGTCCGTTCACTCCACTGAATCTATTAATCCTTCTGCTGAGGCTATTTTTTCAAAACTGTGCACAGTTTGGGCCCAAGCTCATCAGAGCTTGGTTAAAGCCCAAGAGTCTTACCAAAAACAAGCTAACAAAAGACGCATATCTGGCTATCAATATGTAGTAGGTGATAAGGTCTGGCTCTCTACTAGAAATCTGAAATTGAGAGTACAATCAGGGAAGCTAACGCCCAAATACATTGGGCCATATACTATTGTGGATGTTATTAACCCTGTGTCTTTCAGACTTAAACTACCGACGTCTCTAAGGATTCATTCCGTATTTCATAAGGCTCTACTGAAAAATATGTGCAGCCGGTGTCCCCGTCGCTTCCCCCTGCCCCACTGGTCGTTCAGGGGGAGTTAGAGTATGAGGTGGAGAGAATCCTGAACTCTCGTTGGGTACAGGGCTCATTGTAATACCTAGTCCACTGGAAGGCCTTTGGACCAGAGGAGCGTACATGGGTGACAGTTAGGGACATACATGCTCCTCACTTGGTCCGACGATACCATGCCCAGAATCTGTCTAAGTCAGGTCCGTTCAATAAGGGTCCTGAGGCCCCTCAAAAGAGGGGGGGGGTACTGTCAGGAATCTGCAGTAGCCTGGTTTGAACTGGGCCTGGTGTTTTGCTTTTGTGTGCCACACCCGATTGCTTCTCAGCTTCCGGACATGCAGGAGTTAAGCTGAGAAGCTTCTGGACTTGATTTTACACCTGTCTGGTCCCTGTGATTGACTGGTTTCTCTGCCTGTCTGGACCAGCGCTCTGATCCTCCAGGCTGCAATGAGGATCCGGACTGGGCTCTTGCTCAGTATTAAGCAAAGCTAAGGCAGAGTTCCAGTGCTGGTTAATTAGGTTAACTCCTGGTCCCAGCTCCCCTTTTCCTACTCCTGCGAACCCCGTCCTATTCCTTTTCTGCCTGACGTACCCGTGTTCTGACCTCCGCCTGACTTTTGACTATCCCGTTGTGTTGCTGATTTTGTACTTCGTTGTCCGTGTGGTTTGACCTGGCTTGTTCCATTACTCTTTATTGTGTTTGTCTGTCTGTACTGTTCTGTGTGTTCACTTACGTAGCGTAGGGAATGTCTTCGTGGTTTTCCGCGACCGCTTAGGGTCAACTGAGGCAAGTAGGCAGGTGACAGTGGGTGGGTTCAGATCTAGGGCCCACTGTCTCTTGTCTTGTCTACACCTGCCCGTCCTGACACATATAGTTGAAAAATGAGCATGGTAATTATATGGAGGGTCGTAATCAGTTACAAATTTTTTTCTATACAGTGTGTGCACTGCTGGCCAATTTGCAAAATATGGCCATGTTTTTTTTTTTTATTTGTTTGTGAAAGCTTAAAACACTTAAAGTGCAAATAATAAAAAAAATGATATGTCATAGAATTAATGGAGAAAAGCATGGTTGTTTTAAGAACTGTTCATTAGAAAATCTATGAGCCCATCTTTAGTGTGTGAGAATCCACTATTCATTTCAGCCATCGGTGAGGGTCTTGGCAACTGCACCCCTTTTGATCATAACTTTTGACAGGTCTTTATGGCATGTCAAAAGTTGTATGAAATGTCAGTTAAACTTTAAATTATAAAACTTAACTAAGTAGTGGTATGTTACATTTTTTCAAAGCTTAATGCCTAGTTTGACAATGTAAAAAACGAAAAGTAAAACTTTCTCCTTATCAAATACCAACTTCTGATCTGAGGAGAACAATTCTACTGTGCACACAGGGTTATTAGCAATTGAGCTGTGGTCAATTATGAAACACTAGTCTTTTCAATTAGTATTATACTTGAACTGTGGCAAAAGGTAATCAAGGTAGAGTGAGTGAGAGGTGAAGTCCATGTTATATAACCTACATTTTGTTAAGGGAAAAATATCTTTGTATGGTGTTAGCTAGTAGATACAAAAGATAGAAAATAGGATTCCCCAGTGTTCATATCTTTTACTGGCTATGTTCACACAAAGTCAAAAAAGAGAAAAGGCAGGTGCCTTTCAATTTAAAAAGATGTCGGTTATTGCCACAATGTAATTAACTTCAATGCAATGCATTGAAGCCAATGGAATGATAGACGTCCAATGCACACAGTGTATGTCTGTGCGAACATCAAAATAATGATTATTTTCGGACATCTTTTGCAAACAGCGGACATTATTGCTTAGTTTTTCACACACACACACACTTTCTTTTTCCACCCATCCTTTCACCATTTTTACTGTTAAATTTATTGGACTTTTTAATTAAAGACAAACCCAAAGGCCAATTAGTAACCCCAAACTAGAATAATGTACCAACAGCTGGCATTGCACTAATGGGCTGCCAAACAGTTAAATGATGGATATCAATTTCCCATTCCTATATCTGAACACATTGGAGGTATACTTTATGCAAACATTGATATACGTTATTAAAATTCAGTATGGCGATAACCTGAAATATATGGTATCTCATTGTATCTCAATATATTCTCATTACATCTCAATTTAGCATGTCTTAGATAGATTAATACATTTACTAGATAAATTAAGTATATGTTCGGAAATAATCTCCAGCAGATGTGGTTGGTAAATCCAAAGTAAGTGAATGTAAAAATGCCTGGGATAAGCACATATATATCCTAAGATAATAATAAAGGAAATTATATAAAGACTAAATGGACTAGGTGGTCTTTTTCTGTCATTTCTATATATTGTTGTATCCAATGGAGCATGCTACAATAGCCCAGATTTATCAATCTGCTGGAAAACAAATATGTCTGGTTTTGCCTATAGCAAACAATCACAGCCCAATTCTTTATTTTACCAAAACTTGTTAAGATATAAAAGCTGAGCTATGGTTTCTATGCTCAAAACCAAATAGTTTGGGGCAATCAAAAGTTATTTGATTGCCCACTGCTGTATAAAAATAAAGAAAACTGTCATTTTAATGAGTTTCATAGTATAGTTGAATTATATTAATTGTAAACAATCTGTATTCATTTGTAATATACAATTATAATCATCTTTTACTTCTTGATTATTAAGGACACATTACATCTTCATTAGTGCAGCTTTACTCTTAAGCCTCCTGTGTATTTCTACAGAATTCTTTTGCTTCCTGCTTGCCCCCTGCTTCACTTTGATAAATACAATTTCCGAAACACTCACCAGCATATGGCATACGGTGCTTTGATTTCATGTAACAGTTATTATGATATATCATTTAAAGGAGACTAATTTAGTATTTTGTACTGGCAGTGGCTTATCTCCCACTGGAATCAAGAATCTGGATCATTGAAATCCTACAAGCCTGAACATCTTTACCCCAAGATCTGCCTTAAATATGAAAATAGGGGTGGAAAATGAAACAAATATACATATACCTGGAATAAACAGCCTGTACATAGAAACAAATATATGAAGAAAAGATATTCTGTAACAGAATCAACCATCTTGCAGGGGAGAGGAACACCAATTATATATTCATGTTACCATGTGCTCCATAGTCCCTTGTAGCAAAGAATATGACTGGAAATGTTGCTGTCAGACGTTTAGATCATAAGTAACAACTCAAACATCAACATCAAAGAAATAGTAAAAAAAGAAGAGAAAAACATTTTGTGCAACCTCTGCCAGCAATAACAGTTCTCAGGCTATGGCGTCATCCACACATCATTTTTATCTTTCTGTGAATCAGGATGGGGTCTTTCACACATTAGTTTTCAAACTGCACTATACAGTCAATGGGTCCCTTTTTAAAGGATGACATATGAATGCACCATCCATGTGCTGTCAGTTATTTACTGAAGGTTGGGCACCAACTTTGTGTCAAACAAATCCAAGCTTTAATTTCAAAATTCCCCAGGTAACTTTTTTTTTGTTGGGTAGTCAGGTTTTCAGATTTTGTGGCGTGCATTTTGGTGCAAAAATACAGAGAAATGGTTCATTTCTGCCCCCTACTTAGTCCACAATCAAATATCTTCATTCATTGCGTAATGGCATGGCAGATTACTGCAGCCACCCTCCCATTCGAGTGAATGGATTTTGCACTGTAGTAATCCTGTACAGCCCCTACACATTGAATGGAGCATCTGTTTTCAGCCCTGTTCATTGTGTATTTCTGGGAGCTGTGGCTCTGCTGAACAGCTAAAAAATGGCACCCCTGAACAACTAAAAAGGTGTCTCTGCAAGGACATTTCTAAACCTTGTAGGAGGGAGGGGATGGGTCTAATGTAAGCAACAGTCAGATTAGATAGAAAGTAGGGTGTTTTACTACTACTCCAATCTTTCTAATTTCTGCATAAACGGCAATAAGCAATATGTACACAGCTCAGAAGGAGCCTTAGGCTTCCTACTTTCCACCTTAGTAATCACATAGAGCCCATGTGTCCAACTCAGCTGCCCTCGAGCTGTTTCAAAACTACAATTCTCCAATCAAAATCATGTCTGGACAGCCCAGGCTAAAGCTTTGACTATCTAGGCATGATGAGAATTGTAGTTTTGCAACAGCTGGAGGGCCTGAGTTTTACATCCCTGAGGAGGGTAGCTGCATGAGGTACTGGGCCAGCCCCAGAAGACAGAGATAAGCTTTTCAATGAGTGTTAGGGTGCTGTAGTTCCTTGCAGCTAATACAGTATTGGGCTATGTTTACACACCAGCCGCAGAGCTCTGATGCGGGCGTGCGCTGATTCCCCTTGCACACTATGGAGCAAGCGGCCGTAGCCGCTCGCTTCACAGTGTGAACTGACAGGGTTTCCTGACATGTCAGTTATTTGCGGGGCTGCACGGGATGCCGGCCGGAGCATATGCGATGTGTATACACTCTGGCCGGGATCCAATTGAAACTAAGGCATTGTTCCACCCTGCAAAAACTACAGCCATCGTTGCCATCAGCAACAAGTTTTACATAATGTGAACATAGCCATAAGCCCGAGTTGCAGGAGAACCAGCAATAGAAAGCAAATTGTAAAATGCTCCCCCTAAAGACTTTATTTAGCTAATTAATATTGTGCGATATGTAAAAAAAAAAAAGAGAGAGAAATTGTATAAAGTTAAAAGAAAATGTAAAACAGTAAACAAAATAACTGACAAAACGCAGCCCCCCTCCTCCTTTATATATTCCCTACTGTATATAAGTGTACTGTAAAGAAAAGTGGGCACTGATTAAAAAAGTATTTCAGTAATTGTTGTACTATTAAAAAAAAGTATTAAAGACACCTATTCAAGGTGTTTTCTTAGGCCACTGTCTAGAAACGTATGGCAAGCATGAGTCATGAACAACGTGTGAACAATGGGGCGGGTACAATTGAAGATGATAGGAGGGTGGTGGTGAGGGGGTATCCTGCTTCTCCCAGGCTTTGTCAAAGGTCCTGTGATTTGACCATCTTAAAAAAATTTATGTGTAAACTATTTATGGCAAATAACCTTGGCTATTCTGTCTACAATCTTCTGAACATGCTGGTTTAAAGGGAGTCATTGAATTCAGCCATATCTGAGGACTGCAGCAGTAGTGACTGACAATGCGTCTGTGAATATTCTGTCATTTTGTTAAACATAGTTTTATGGGAACGTGCTGTAAACATCATGAGACAGAAGTCTGATGTATTCTGGAGGCCCCCTCCAGCACTGCTGCCACAAACGTACAGCTTTCTCCCTATTACTGTACATATGAGCATTTCACCACTACAGGCTGACCTCAGATGGCAACATAAACATGGTGACAGATTCCCTTTAATCTCTATGCTAAAAAATTATAACACTGTGTACATTTTAATGTTAATCCCATTTATCAATAACAGAAATCACAAATCCATGAAGTTTTCTAGTTTGTCCTTTCTCTCCTCCCTTGCTTAGATATTGTTTATCGTGTTTCACCTTAGCTGGAGCTACAGATATTTATCTGGCTTTCCTTTGATATTGTTTATTCCATAGACATAAAAGCATCTCATTCCCAAGACAGTCCTTACCTGTCTTTGTTGTGAAATAAGTTGTAATATGACAGGCTTAAGGTCTTCAAGGATAGCTTTGTAAATAAGTGTGTCTGATTGCCACATTGCCTTAAGCCATGCCTCAGGCTTTTCTGGGTCACAAAGCAATATTGTTTTAGTTTGCTTGGATCTCTCCTCAGAATGTTATCATTTCCCAAGTTCTTTATCATAGGTGGAAGAACAAAGAGTAGGAAATACAAATCTTTTTTAGTATAGTACCCTTCACTGGTAATACGAAGGTACATTTCAGCCTGATTTAGTAACAGATATTGCTGCTAGCAATACAATCATGTAGCAATGATGAATCAAAAGTGATGTGTTTAAAGCTAACAAATCATGAGAGCGCTTTTCACCAAACCAAAAGTCTAGATTTGGATTTTTGATGCTTGAAATGACAATATAAGCTTTAAATCTTACATGCAATTAAATACATCTCTGTTAAGGCCTCATTGACACAGTGTATTTTTCCAATAAATGACGATTGTTGCAGGCTGCCACTGTTTATTGACACTGTGGCTTTTAATTAGATCCTATGGAACCACAGCAATATATACAATGTGTAAACTATGGCTGAGGTTCCATGTGGCTGCACAGAAAACCGACATGTTCATTTTGTGTGGCCACTATTCATGGAACTGCAGGCGCACAAAATAGTCTGTGCACACAATGTAAAGTATGGCTCCTGGCTGTACTTAACATTGTGGTCTATGGCAAATTGGAGTGCGGGAACACCCTAATATGCCCACATTCCAATTACAATAAAGTGATTTTCACCTGGCCGTGAACATCACAGACAGAAGCCGTTATTTGACACGGCTGTCAAACAACGGCCACTGTTTTCCATGTGTGAACATGGCCTAAATGTCCATTGATTCCTTGCATGTGTTTTTTAGGTACTTGTGCCATCTCAAGCTCTTACTTATACTCTCAGTAGTATACTGTAATTATAAACAAAGGGGGCTTTTGAACAGCACTGTTATGCTTAACACCATACAAAGCTTCCAGGTGGGTGTGCAGCCACTGGCAAAGCTAGACTCGCTGCTCCATGGGAGAAATACAACTGCAAAGGAATAGGCAGCACTCCAGGCTTGCAGTGAAGTAGAAAAGACTTTTATTCACCTGCAACATTTTGACACAACATTAGAGTCTTTCTCAAGCTAGTATACACATAGTATACTCTCCCGCTGGTTCTAACTGGCCGTACGAAAAACTGACATGTCCGTCCGCACTCTCTATTGTGTGCAGTGGTGAATAGGGATGCGGGCGCATCAGCTTCCTATTTATCAGACATGAAGATCATCCGGCCAGTGCTGCAGTACCAGCTGGGATGATCTTCAGTAACACCAGCTGTTCTGTGACCAGGCCTGGTCACAGAACAGCTGGTATTTCACAATGTGTGAACATGGCCAAAGACAGCAACAGATCATAAGGGAAGGATACTGGTATGTATAAGGAAGAGAGAGAGTATTCTCTACTTTTTAAATTGAACATCACAACACACCCGCATGTCCTTATTTGGCCCCACACAATTATATATGTGTGTGTGTGCATATATATATATATATTTTTTTTTTTTATATATATATATATATATATATTTTTTTTTTTATTTTATTTTTTTTTATTTTTTTTTTTTATTTAAACTTTTTATTAATTTTCAAACTTTACAGAAATTTACATTAATAAGGCATATACCTTATACTCATGATACGAAGCAAACACATAAACAATTATAAGCAATACACTAAGTCCCTCCCCCCCTCTCCCCGACATCTGATTCTCTATATTAGCCTATTATTTTATATATCACTAATTCTTAGTATATTTTACCTTAATTTTTATGTCTCTTATCCTAGCTTCTATTAGGGTAAAGCTGCAAATAGTACATGCACCATTTTTGCCAATGTTTATGGGATCTTATAATCCCATCCATTCCTACAGCTATTGCAGTTTCCATCTTATAATTGTGTTGTACCTTAGCTATAACCTCTAGTGTAGATGGAATTTCACTAGATTTCCATCTTCTAGCTATGCTGCTTCGTGCTGACATTAATACATGCAGCAGTATTACCCTGTCTTGGGGTGGAATGTTCTCAGTTTTCATTGAAATCAATGCCAGACCTGGACCCCAATTTGGTTGGTAACCAAGTATACTTCGTATGAGGTCCTCTATTTGGGACCAGAACATCTTAATTAAATGGCATTCCCACCATATATGAAGCAGAGTGCCATTACTCTCATGGCACCTCCAACATACCGGGGACATATTTTGAAAAATTTTTGCTAACTTATATGGTGTCCTATACCATCGGTATAATAATTTGCGGGATGCTTCTAGGTGTCCAATACAGTGTGATACTCTAGATGGAATACTATATACCGTGTCCCATTCATCCTGTGTAAATATATGACCTAGGTCCTCTTCCCATTTCTTTGTAAAGGTAAATGATTTTCTTTGAAATGATAAAATTCTGTATGTTAGGGCGAGGATTTTTATTTATTTTTAATAAAGAGTGTTCTGTCTAAATTAATTGGATTTACCTACTGTAAGTAACTTACTTTATTACCAGATTTCCTTAGTATGTTACATGTGAAAGAATTCTTTAGAGAATTTGGTATTAGGATACTTTTCTACCAGTCTTTCTGCAGCAGATGGTGTAGATTTGTTGCCAATTGTAGAGAGTGTCATTTGCAGTTAACTGAGAAGTTATATAAATAGCCTGATAAAATACATGCTGGTCTTATTGGTTAGGAATAAAACATGCATACAGAACTTGACAGTATTGACGCCAAGGTTATAAAGGGAGTCAAAGTTGTCATTTCTGACTAAATTTTCTTAGCTTAAAAGAGGTAACAGATGAGCTTTATACTGATATACATTTTACATTGAAATTAACTCTTTGCATCTAGAAGGTAAATAAGAAAGATGATAATTGTTTAAAACCAAAAGAACATTTTGACAATGGGTAAAAAAAATCAATACAGGGAAGTTTTATTAAAAAGAAAATCTTTTCTAAAATAATTTGCTAGGGCTTAATTATAATTAATTAATAAGATACACATATTTAAATTTATATTTTGTCAGTGCACTTCCACAAACAGTGAATGTGTTTTTCAAGATGTTTTCCTCTACACAACAAGCGAATATTTTCTTAAATATTACCTGTACCACGAGCCACACCAGAGAGACAGTGGGAGATTAGGGAGGAAAACAAGTGGCTCAAAGGCTGGTGTAGTATAGAGGGGTTTGGATTCATGGAGAACTGGACCAACTTCTCTGGTAGTTACAGGAGTGTTTAAACTAGAGACTGGGGGAGGATAACTACAACATAGGAGGGGATAGAGCAGTCGCTAGTCATAAGAGGAAAGGACATATAGATAAGTATATTGTGTATGTATACTAATGCCAGAAGCCTCGCTAATAAAGCTGAGGAATTAGAACAGATAATGGAGGATGAGGAGTATGATATAGTAGGGATAAGCAAGACATGGCTAGATGATAGCTATGACTGGGCAGTTAATCTGCAGGAAATGACCGTACAAATAAGAGAGGGGGAGGGGTCTGCTTATATCTTAACTCCCGCCTTAAGCCCATTCTGCGGGAGGATGTATGTGATAATGATGTGAAATCTCTTTGGTTGGCAAATTTAGTAAGAGAAATAGATGAGGCACCAAAGGAAATCATTATTACAGGGGACTTTAGCTACCCCAATATAAACTGGGAGCCTGCAATCCTGATCTAAATGAAGTAGGATACCTCTGGAAAATCTTTGGTGACAAAGTTATGGGCAAGAAATCCACAACACTTATAGAACTGTTAAATAGACTGGAAGAAGAGTGGACCAAAATCACACCAGAGCAGTGGGGTAGACTAATGATGTCAATGGGAGACTCGGGTATTTAACCAGGTGCCCCCTGAGGGTAGTCTGAAAGTGACAGTTTGACCCCCCAGAAACAAGTTCACAACCCCGGGGGACAAACTGTGCTCTGTTGGGGATGAGGGGGTGCGATTATACTTGTGATCATGGGTTTGTCTTACATCTCCTCTCTCAGAAGGTGTTTCTGCAAAGACCCTGCAGAGATGTGGTTACCTCTTCACAATGGCAAAAGTGAACACATCGGGGTACCGACCACCGCAAACTCCATACGCAAGCCGCAAGGCACTAGGCATACGGTCAAGTACGAACAGCGGATGGTCCAGGGAGCATTAGTAAAAAGTATTTATTGTGGTAACGCGTTTCTGCCCTCGATTGCTAGAGGGCCTTTCTCAAGCACAACTAACTATGACTGAAGCCATTCTTAAAGCGACTCTGTACCCACAATCTGACAACCCCAAACCACTTCGGATAGCTGCTTTTAATCCAAGATCTGTCCTGCAGTCCGTTTGGCAAGTGATAGCACAATAACTGCATCACCTGCATCACCTGCCGAACGGACTGCAGGACAGATCTTGGATTAAAAGCAGCTATCTGAAGGTACAAGCGGTTTGGAGGGATCAGATTGTGGGTACAGAGTCGCTTTAAATAACAGGTACATCATAAAAACGGTAAAATACATATATTGGGGTCGGGTCATTCACAAAGAGACTAATCACACATACATAATTATAAAAATACATAGATCGATAAATAAATACATAAATAATTGAAACAGTTCGAAATAAGAATATATGAAAACAAGTGTAAGTATCCGATACCTCATAAGTCCAGCATACTGTAACTCATTCGCCTGGCCGCTAAATCCTGCAGGTTCTCATAGAAGACGGCACGCCAGAAATGACGTGTCACAACTAAGGTACGGAAACTCTGGATCACTAACGTAAACAGAGTAAGGGAAAACCTTTACTACACACAGCACAGCATCAAGATTACACAAGTCCGATTCACATGACTGAACGGAGGGGAATCAAGCTCCATTAAGACACAGGTAAACGGCACTCGCGTTACAGTAACAATGGAAATAAATGAGAAATAATTAACAAAAAAACATGCTTAATAGTTTCATTTAGACCCTCAGAGGCCAAACAATGCATTTTGTAGATCCAAAAGGCTTTCCGTCTGCTTAGACGGGAAACTCTATCCTCCACGCTATCCATAATTTGTTCAATAGGAATAATGCTAATTTTATTAAAATCTTGTTTAATCGCTAAGTGGCCGGATACACTATTTTGCATGAAGCCCTTTTGTGCATTAAACCGATGGGAATTCATTCTTCTATTTAGAGGCTGTGTTGTACGTCCAATATATTGAACACCACACTCACAGTTTAGTAAATAAATAACATGAGAAGAAAAACAGTTTAAAGCTGGGTTCACACTATGTATATTTGAGGCTGTATTTGTGAGGCTGTATAGCAACCAAAACCAGGAGTGGATTGAAAACACAGAAAGGATCTGTTCACAAAATGTTGTAATTGAGTGGATGGCCGCCATTTAATGGCAAATATTTGCTGTTATTTTAAAACAATGGCTGTTGTATTGAAATAATGGCAGTTATTTACTGTTATATGGCGGCCATCCACTCAATTTCACCATTGTGTGAACAGATCCTTTCTGTGTTTTTAATCCACTCCTGGTTTTGGTTGCAATATGAGGACCACAATACTGACTGAAATATACGTAGTGTGAACCCAGCGTAAATGTTGTTTTATCTGACATTTTTCGCCCATTACGTTACAGGTAAAATCACTCTGTCAGGAATTTGCACTGAGCCTGGTGTGAACTGGACCTGTTTTTGCCTTTTTTTTTTACACACCCGCATTCCTTTCAGTCTCTGGCAGTGCAAGGGTTACACTGCTCACTACTGGCCTTGATTGTTGCAGCTGAGTGGTGTTTCTTGACTGACAGTTTCCTCTGCCTCTCTGGAGCCTGGGTGATCAGAGCACCAGTCCAATCAGGATCCGGACCGGGCTCTTGGTCAGCATAAAACAGAGTCCCAGTGCTGGCTAATTAGGTTAACTCCTGTTCCCAGCTTCCCTGTGTCTTTCCTGCTATTTCCGTCCTAACTTCCGCTGTTTGCTCGACTGTGTTACCTGACCCCCTGGGTTTGGCTTTTGACTTCCCGATTGTATTGTTTACTTTGTGCTGCGTTGCCCGTGTGGTTTTGATTTGGTCTGTCTGTCCTGTTTTGTGTGCCACATATACAGCGTAGGGAACGTCTTTGTGGTTGTCCGCGACCGCCTAGGGTCAACTGAGGCAAGTAGGTAGGGACAGTGGGCGGGTTCAGACTCAGGGCCCACTGTCTGGTTGTGTCCGAACCTCCCCGATCTGACACACTCTTTCCATGTATTAAATTAATGCAGCATTACAGGACTTTACATTTAGATATTCCCGGTTTTAAAAGTTTTTTTTATTTTTCTGTGTTATCTTTTTTAGTTTTTTTTACTCTACTTGGGGCAATCAGATTATGAAACGTCTTCCCCCTCCTAAAGGTAATTTTAGGTTCTGTTGGAATTAATCCCTGTACAACCGGATCTGTAAGAAAAACATGCCAATGTTTTATTGTTTTTATTTTTTTAATACATTGATTACTGTTATTAAATGAAGTGATAAAATTTGACCAGATATCTTTTTTGTTAGGTATTAAGAGGGTTTTTTTTTCTTTTGGTTTTTAAGAGATCCTTTTGTTCAACTCCTAAATTTTTCTTAAAAGCTCCTTTTAACAGTTTTTTTTAGGATATCTCTTTTCCTGAAACCGATCATTTAAAATGCTAAAAAAATATATAACAAGCATGTAGGGTTCCACTTATTTCCATAACCAACTAGGTGAATTTAGCCTGGGTGAACGCAGCCACACAGAGCATGAACTGCTTCAGTCCATGGGGAACCAAATCGAAGTGGTACACCCCTCTAAAAAATAAAATAAAATCACACTGCGTTAAATACATATATACACATAGGAGATTAGAAAAATGCTTTAAGGTAAAACACAAAAAACAAAAACAAAAAAATAATTGTTTTATAGTTGCTTTGGAATCAACAGATAATGGTGTCTGAGACTTCATTAAAACCATTGGGATTATATGCATACAGCTTGAACATCCAATATACCTCCCTGGTTTTTAGTACTTTAACTCGATTTGAAACTGCATTGGAAATAAAACTGATGGGCACAATTGTCATGTGACTAGGATCATCATTATAGGTTAGGTGACAATGCCTTGAAAGACCAGGATGTAAGAAGCCTTTTTATATGTTATTTGTGTGGTCATTTAAATTATTACGAAACGTTTCAGTAGTGCGGACGATATATTGTAATTTCCAGGAACATTAAATAAGATGAATTACATATCTGGAATCACACGTCAGGTGGACAGAAATACACTCTCCAGTTTTAATGGAAGAGAATTGGGTAATATTGTTACAAATAGATCTGCAACAAAGACACCTGGTTTTATTGCATCTGAACGATTCAGTTTTTTTTCTTTTTTATTATTATTGTTTTTATGCTGTCTGATTTGACTAGGAGCTGACAGGTTCTTAATTGTGGGAGCCCTCCGGAATGTGATTCCACATATCTGTCAGGTATTAATTTATTGAGATGGAGATCTTGTTGCAGAATAGGCCAATGGTGTGTAAGAATGGCTCTAATGTCACTATGTTGTTTACTAAAGGTAGTAATAAGTTGGTACTATATGTTTGGGTGGTGGTTGTGGTTTTAGGATAAAGATATTCTTGTAAAGTTTTTAAAACTTTTTGATCAACATCTGTTTTCAATCATTTTGGATATTTCTTTTCAAAAAAACTTTTGGAGTGTTTTGGCTTGAACTATAAAATCTTCCGTTTTTTCACACTCTTACTTTACCCTTTTAAAATGGCCGTATGGCACAATTTGTAGCCACTTTTTATAATGGCTACTATCAAACTCCAGATAACTGTTTACATCCTTCAAAAAGGTGTTGATGTTATGATCTGGTTATTTTCATGGCTCACTCGTAGGTCAAGAAATTCAATAAAACGTGGGTTTGTGTGACCCATGAATTCTATGCTCCTATGCTAATGAATCATGGTTGAGGAATTTAAGAAAGGAAGAGACACTGAGTTCATCACTGTTCCACATAAAGAACAGGTTGTGTATGTGATGTCCATAAAAGATGATACTAGGCGATTTTAGGGTATCTAAATAAATAAGCTCTTGCTCTACCGCACCCAAAAATGGACCGCAGGGGCAACCTTAGCCCTCATTGCCACACCTTGGTGTTTAATTTTATTATCATATGTGAAATAGTTATTAGATAAAATGAATTCTAACCATTTTAAAAGAAATTCAATCTGTGAATTTATTATCTGACATGTGGGTAGTGATTTATTTTGTAGAGCGGCGCCAACAACACAAGCAGCGTCCAAGACAGGCAGATCCTCTGCCTACACCTTCTAGTAGGTGTAAAGATATGTATATTTAACCCCTAATGACCAGTTATAAAATGGCCTTAAAGGGAACCTGTCACCCCCCGTGCCGGGGTGACAGGTTCCCGACCCCCCGTTAGAGACCCCTATACTTACCTCATCGCGCCGGGTCCCGCTTCTGAAGATGGTCGGGTCCCGGAGATCTCAGCCGCCGCAGCCCGGCGCGCGCGCTGAGAGATGAGTCCAACGCTCATAGAGAATGACGGAGCGCTGGACTCTCCTGTCATTCTCTATGGGTGTTGGACTCATCTCTCAGCGCGCGCACCGGGCTGCGGCGGCTGAGATCTCCGGGACCCGACCATCTTCAGAAGCGGGACCCGGCGTGATGAGGTAAGTATAGGGGTCTCTAACGGGGGGTCGGGAGCCTGTCACCCCGGCACGGGGGGTGACAGGTTCCCTTTAAAGGAGTAGTGCAGCAAAAAAAAAATCCCCCATTCCCTTTCCTCATGAAGTGCTTTATACTATGAAAAGCCCCCTTCGAAAAGCTATTGTATTACTAACAGTAACAACACTGGAACTGGACGTCAGATGCAATAAAAAAATTAAAATAAACCCTAGACTACATTATATTACCCATATATATATATATATATATATATATATATATATCCACACACACAATTTTTTCAACAGTAAATTGTATTTTCGCATGTAGCTGTGACACAATGTCTCCTTCTATATCTCAGAATCAGTGATACAGTAGAGTAGAAATTGAATAGGAATAGGATTCCATCCCAAATGATTCACCATCAGCAGTGCTAAAGTTGATTACAGATAAATGTAATGCCTTTAAAAAAAAAAAAAATGTTGGTTAGCTGCTGCACCACAGAGGACACTATCTCCAGCAAGGAGCCCAGACCCTTCCACACCATCTCAAGTGATAAAACTAGACCCTAAAGGTAGCTTATAATGGTACCTTATTACAGGTGGGCAAGAACATAGCAGGGACCAAACCTGCTCTGGGACACTGACCAATGTGCTACAGATGGACCTTCCTTCTACAATTTATATGCTAATTTGTTCTGTTTTATTTTTCAGCTCCAACCGTCATGGAGTCTCTGGGGGAATTTTCACCTTGGCAGTTCCAAGATCAGCCATTATCGGTGTCCGGTATGAACAAACCCCTAATCCTACAAACTTATATATGTCCAAGCACTAGGGATCATTGACACATGAATTTACATCCTTCTACTTTTAACGGACATTCTAAGCTGAAGGTGTCTGCCCTCATCAGATCGCATACTGGGATCGGATGAGGGTCATCTCGGCCGTGGAATAGCTGAGCTGCAGCAGCTCAGACCAGGAAGCGTCGGCCGGACGGGAGAACGGGGCAGCGCAATCCTGGACCCGGCGATGGAACCAGGGAGGTAAGTTACCGGTGGCCTCTATTTCCACCCCTTCTCCAGCCCTACCCTAAAAAAAAACCCCGCTCGGAGTACCCTTTTAAGGCCCAGCAAGTATCGTCATGGGAGACTGACTGGGAATTCCAGCAGTTGACTTTTTTACTTAACCAGTAGGAAAAAGGAGATTGTGATTACGCTGTATAGACCTCTAGTGAGACCACATCTGAAATACTGTGCCCGGTTCTTGAGAACTCACCTAAAGAAGGATATTGATAAAATAGAACGAGTCCAAAGACGAACAAAAAAAATGGTGAAGGGTATCAGGCATAGCACCTACCAGGAGTGACTTGAGGATGTAAATCTATATAGTCTGGAGGAAAGAAGGGAAAGGGGGGGGACATGATATGAAATCTTTATACAGTGGGGAAAAAAAGTATTTAGTCAGTCACCAATAGTGCAACTTAAAAAGATGAGAGAGGCCTGTAATTGACACCATATGTAGACCTCAACTATGGGAGACAAAATGGGAGGGAAAACAAATCCAGAAAATCACATTGTCTGATTTTGTAAGAATTTATTTGCAAATTATGGTGGAAAATAAGTATTTGGTCAGTAACAAAATTTCATCTCAATACTTTGTTATATATCCTCTGTTGGAAATGACAGAGGTCAAACATTTTCAGAAAGTTTTCACAAGGTTGGCACACACTGTTGTTGGTATGTTGGCCCATTCCTCCATGCAGATATCCTCTAGAGCAGTGATGTTTTGGGCCTGTCGCTTGGCAACACGGACTTTCAACTCCCTCCAAAGGTTTTCTATAGGGTTGAGATCTGGAGACTGGCTAGGCCACTCCAGGACCTTGAAATGCTTCTTACGAAGCCACTCCTTCGTTGCCCTGGCGGTGTGCTTTGGATCATTGTCATGTTGAAAGACCCAGCCACGTTTCATCTTCAATGCCCTTGCTGATGGAAGGAGGTTTGCACTTAAAATCTCACGATACATGGCCCCATTCATTCTTTCATGTACCCGGATCAGTCGTCCTGGCCCCTTTGCAGAGAAATAGCCCCAAAGCATGATGTTTCCACCCCCATGCTTTACAGTAGGTATGGTGTTTGAAGGATGCAACTCAGTATTCTTTTTCCTCCAAACACGACAAGTTGTGTTTCTACCAAACAGTTCCACTTTGGTTTCATCAGACCATAGGACATTGTCCCAATACTCTTCTGGATCATCCAAATGCTCTCTAGCAAACTTCAGACGGGCACGGACATGTACTGGCTTAAGCAGTGGGACACGTCTGGCACTGCAGGATCTGAGTCCCTGGCGGCGTAGTGTGTTACTGATGGTAGGCTTTGTTACATTGGTCCCAGCTCTCTGCAGTTCATTCACTAGGTCCCCCTGCGTGGTTCTGGGATTTTTGCTCACCGTTCTTGTGATCATTTAGACCCAACAGGGTGAGATTTTGTGTGGAGCCCCAGATCGAGGGAGATTATCAGTGGTCTTGTATGTCTTCCATTTTCCAATTATTGCTCCCACAGTTGATTTCTTCACTCCAAGCTGGTGGCCTATTGCAGATTCAGTCTTCCCAGCCTGGTGCAGGGCTACAATTTTGTTTCTGGTGTCCTTTGACAGCTCTTTGGTCTTCACTATAGTGGAGTTTGGAGTCTGACTGTTTGAGGGTGTGCACAGGTGTCTTTTTATACTGATAACAAGTTTAAACAGGTGCCATTACTATAGGTAATGAGTGGAGCAAAGATGAGACTCTTAAAGAAGAAGTTACAGGTCTGTGAGAGCCAGCAATCTTGATTGTTTGTAATTGACCAAATACTTATTTTCCACCATAATTTGCAAATAAATTCTTATAAAATTAGACAATGTGATTGTTTTCTCATTTTGTCTCTCACAGTTGAGGTCTACCTATGATGTAAATTACAGACGCCTCTCATCTTTTAAGTGGGAGAACTTGCACTATTGGTGACTGACTAAATACTTTTTTCCCCACTGTATATGTTTGGGCTGCGTTCACACTACGTATATTTCAGTCAGTATTGCAACCAAAACCAGGAGTGGATTAAAAACACAGAAAGGATCTGTTCACACAATGTTGAAATTGAGTGGATGGGCGCCATATAACAGTAAATAACTGCCATTATTTCAATACAATAGCCGGTGTTCTAAAATAACAGCAAATATTTGCCATTAAATGGCGGCCATCCACTCAATTTCAACATTGTGTGAACAGATCCTTTCTGTGTTTTTAATCCACTCCTGGTTTTGGTTGCAATACTGACTGAAATATACTGACTGAAATATACACATACTGACTGAAATATACGTAGTGTGAACGCAGCCTAAACAAGTAGATGAGGCTCAAGAGGGAAGTGTTTTTAGGAAACAACTGAATTCAAGAACAAGAGGTTAGTTCGGGGAAAGATCAGAAGCAACGTGAGAAAATATTACTTTACGGAAAGAGTAGTAGAAGCTTTTAGGAAACTTTCAGCAGGTGTAGTTGGTAAATCTTACAATAGCCTGCCTGGTGTATACCTATATCTATCCTAAGATAATAAATGGGGAAATACTAATAGGGCACACTAGATGGACCCAGTGGTCTTTTTCTGCTGACAATCTTCTATGTTTGTATATTTCTATATAAAGCCCACACTAAGAGCAAGTTAAATCACATCTGCGTGTTATTATCGGGTTAATCAAGGCAGTTAAAGAGTTAAAAATTATAGTTTATCATGCTAATTATATAACTTTTTAGTACTTCAACAGAAATACCCACCGACTTTGCTGTGACTGCAATGCTGTCTATGGACAGGAAAATGCTTGTGGCAAATATGCTAGCCTAACCTTGATAAACAACCCACTAATTTCTCTAATCTAAATACCTATCTCAGTAACATCACTAATCTCACTACCTATCTGTCTAATCGAAATGGCAGCATGGAGGGAGACAATGATATACTGAGATCGCAGTCTGTACAGCACAGTGAGTGTGGTCAACATGGATGGCAGTAAAGGCCCAGCAGTAGTCAACATGGATGCCAGTAAAGGCCCAGCAGTAGTCAACATGGATGTCCATTACTGGTCTGGTTAATCCTGCCTTAAAAACGGCTACAACATTGAAAAAAGGTAGAAGGTACTGGTGAAAGAATGGCAGAGGACACCCGTAAGATAAGATGACATCCACAGATAATACGGTTCGAAATGGAGAAGACAAGGAAGGTAAATTAAATGTGACTATGAATTTGACTGTAGCAGTTATGGGAACATTCCCTGCATTATGTGACTCCCCACTCCCCCCCCCCACCCTTGTTTTGAGTTTGAATTTTACTTTGAATGTGACTGTAGCAGTTGGGGTGAGTTTAATATTTGCTGTTATTTTAAAACAACGGCTGTTATATTGAAATAATGGCAGTTATTTACTGTTATATGGCGGCCATACACTCAATTTCAACATTGTGTTAGCAGAGCCTTTCTGTGTTTTTAATCCACTCCTGGTTTTGGTTGCAATATGAGGACCACAATACTGACTGAAATATTTGTAGTGTGAACCCAGCCTTACAATGAGCAGTGAAGTGCTATGCAGGATGTACTACAAATCCCAGCAATACAATGTAGTACACCAGGACCACCAGCCACCAACCACCAGTTCAAAATAAAAATGAGTACCACTGAGCACTTCTTAGGGGTCTGTATGGAACACCTAATGGCCCCTTTCTGACAGCAGCCGATCACCACAGTGTGCTGCTGAAATCTTGGTAGCAGCACTGCAAGTCCCAGCCAGCAGTCTGTAGTAATACTATTAAAAAACGCTTTTAAGCCCTGAAAGGGCTATCTGTTTGTATTGCTAGCAATCCCTGCCTACTGGAACGCTAAATCCTACACTGACGCTCTCCCTGACCATCAGCAGCTCTGTCCCTTATCTCTTACAGCATGCGTCTGAAGCGAGTACTGCCGGCTGCGCGTTTCATATGGAAGGGTCATCTGATCTGGCCAACTAATCGCTGCTATCGACATGTATGGTTCCCACATGACCGCAGGATGTACAAAAGTGTCTCCTGCATGTTTATTGGCTGAGAAATAGTGCCCAAACTTACAGGAAACGCATGATGAGATTTTCTCGAGTATCGGGAGATACTCGTCCAAGTCACCAGTACCATCGAGTACCCTAATACTCGACCAAGCACCAAGCTCGGACGAGCATGCTCGCTCATCACTAATGCTGATCACTTCTCCCACACACTGGGATAACTTTACCCAAAATATCCACAGATACCCACCCACAGTAATTGGATGACTGCAAGGGATTATGGATAATCCCTTGTATCCTCCAAGTGACAGTACACTAACTAAACATGTGCATCAACCATTGCGGGCGCCATGTTTAGTGAATTTGTTAAAGAATCGCATGAAATTCGCTTTGCAAATCAAAGCTATTTGCTTTGCTCATCTGTGCCATTGAGTGCCATTCAGAACAGTCTAACACCAGAGGGTTAAATGCGGATGCATTGACCCCTTCTAAACCCCCTGGGGACCGGACTAAACTCATACTGCACCCGTGCCAGCAAAAAAGAAGGTTAAGTGAGCCCTTTCCTTGCTGGGACAGAAGCAGTGTGTGTGTGTGTGTGTGGGGGGGGGGGGGGAGGGGTTAGGTGTCATACTCATCAGATGTCTTCTTTCTTCACCAGACCCAGAACACTGAGCTTAATGTATGCCATTCTATGGCTCCTGAAATGTCTGAAGCAGCTGATTTGTCTGAGCTGAAACTGCAGGAGTCTCTGCTTGGCCAATTAGCAGCTGCAGTGTTGTACCGCCTGAGCCACTTATTGGCTGATCGATTAAAGACTGACGCAGGACAACAGGAGGGTGAATTTAACCCCTCTGCCTCAAAGAAGCACAGTCTGGCACACAGAGGGTTAACTTAATCCCCCTATAGACCAGACTGTCACCCCTTAGCCCTCCTCCACAGAGCGCAGTCTGGCCTACAGAGGGTTAAAGTGTCACTGTCGTGTTTTTTCTTTCTTTCAGAAATCAATAGTACAGGGGATTTTAAGAAACTTTGTAATTTGGTTTATTAGGCAAATGTACCATTATCTGCATTCAAAAGCACCTTTCCCAGGTCCCCTCCTCTCTCTCATTCACTGCTCATTATCAGGAAATCACTACTCTTTTACATCAGTCAAGCCTTGTGTAACCTATGGATAGGGAAGGGGGGAGGAGGGAGATTAGTCGCCAGCAGAGAGCAGTGCTGACTTCAGAGGAGTTAGCCCGGTGATGTAGCTGTAAATTAACTCTTTGTTGTCCTCTTTTGGTGCCTCATCTCCATTCATCCCTCCCCATAAAAATGCCTTTTTAAGCTAATAAACCCAGTTACAATGTTTCTTAAAATCACCTGTACCATTGATTTCTGCAAAAAAATTAAAATAAAATGTGAAAGTAACACTTTAAGTTAAACCCATGGGGGCCAGATTGTCAGCTTAAGCCGCCCCCCCTCTTCCCTCTGATTGATCCTGCACACAGCAAATTCAGTGCCCAGGTCTGATGCCTGCCCCAGCAAGTAAGGGGTAACTTAACCCTTTATTTACTGGCCTGGGTTTTTAAGCTTCTAAGCAACCTTTAAACAAGCTTTTTTTTAACTTAGCACCCAAGAGGCACGCAGTACTCTCTATAGTATCGAGTACATTTGAGTAACCGGATTGAGTGCTGACAGCTCTGGGGCCCCAGTGTATTGCAGGAGGGGAAAATTAGGGGATAACCCCTTAAATTCTATTTGTCATTTACAGTGAATTATTTAACAATATCCAAATATATTAAATATTATGTCATTTTAAATCATGCAGAGGTGTATCTGACTGGTGAAAGAGAAGCAGTTTGGAAACTGATGTGTGGACCCATAGCTCTTCATCATGAAAAATAATTGACCTTGCAGAGAGGGTTGTTTCATGGACTTTGAACAGAAGCTGCTCTGCGTTAGATACATCTTAGCATGCTTAAAATGCTGCAAAAGGACTGAACATTCATCGCTGCTAAAAAGTATAGCATCCCATAGCTCATTTATATTCATTGTACATCTAACATTACTTATATCAATACATCCTATTATAATCACACTCCACTGAGGTCTTCACCCTGATCATCTAAGTCTTCACAGCTAGAATTAACTCTCACCCCAAGTCTCACAAAGAATAACAATTATGCTTTAATGTGGGTAGAATCTGTAATGGGAACCTTTACAGAGAGCACAATTAGGAAAAGCATGAGAAATCCCGGGAATCATATAGATTGAAAGCTAGAAGACTTAGAAATATACAATATATGTATATTACTTCATTGATTTCATATTTCAGATATTCAGACTCATTCAGAGTGACTTAACAATTGCCTTAAGGATTATTTAAAACCACTATATAGTTATTTAGCTTTCATACAATGGGAACTGATATATGAGAGCTAGTGCAGAGATTGGAGGTTTAGCTCTTAAAGGGGTAGTGCGGCGGTAAAGAATTATTCACAGAATAACACACATTACAAAGTTATACAACTTTGTAATGTATGTTATGTCTGTGAATGGCCCCCTTCCCCGTGTCCCACCACCCCCACCCGTGTACCCGGAAGTGTGGTGCGCTATACTCACCTGTCACATGCCGACACCCGTCTCCGATCTTCATTCAGTGATGTCTTCTTTGGCCGGCCGGCGAACAGCTCCGTCTGTTCCGAATGCCGGCCGCCCTCTGCAGCGTCATCCGATGCTCAGCCGCGATTGGTTGAGCATAACTGTGCTCAGCCAATCGCGACTGAGCAGCTGATGACGCGGCCGCGTCATCAGCCGCTCAGCCGCGATTGGCTGAGCATAGCTGTATACACATATACTAGAAGCCCCCCTGAACGCCCTTACCGGCAATAGGGCGTACCTATACGCCCTTTGTCGTTAAGGGGTTAATAGCAGCCGCATAGAACATGTCGGTTCACACAATGGAGCATGCGGTCGGAGCCGCTCGTTCCATTTAGTGTGGCGGTGAATTGGGATGCGGTTTCACACTGATGCGCCCGCATCCCAATTAATCAGAAATGAAGATCATCAGTAACACAGCCAGGTCACAGAACAGCCGGTGTTTCGCAATGTGTGAACATGGCCTAAGGGTGCCTTCTCATGAAGTGAATGGCAGCAAATCCAGGCACTTCCATTTGAATAGGGTTAAATACTTGCAGCGGAATTTTTATTCCACTGAAAGTATGTAAACGCTGCCCCTTTAACCCACAGTGGCCTGGTGCATACATTACCTGGTCCACACTCCCCCTTGCTTCTGGGGCTTTTGGCATCCTGACATCCCACTCAACCAATCATTGCACTGTCCTGCCACAGCCACTGATTGGCTGAGCAGGACATCAAGTAGCCGGGACCCACAGAAGGAGGCCGGAGCGCGGACCAGGTAATAAATGCACTGCACCGCCCTGGGTTAAGGGAGATAGTGTTTACACACTCGCAGCTGAATGAAAATTGCCGCAGTGGATTTCACTGCAAACTCGCAGCATGAAATTCCCTGCGATTAGATACGTGTAAAGGCACCCTAAAGTATATCAGTCATGACATACCCCCAGCAAATATATATTTAATGGTTGCATTTTATATGCTGTTCATTTTTATTTTTATTTCACTGCTCCAGCAGCTCATTTAGTGCCTTATTGAGATGTTCATGCTCCTGCATTTCACTGTGAGACCAATGAACAGGCCTTTTTAATGAGTTAGTTTACTCTGCAGCAGTGCACAGCCGCTGACCCATCAATATTCATCTTCACTGGGCCAACTGACATCACTTCCTGCACTTGGTCTCGTAAAATGCAAAGATGGAGTATATCCCCTCCCCTGCTGATTTAAAATGATTTATGCATAACTCTAGCACCCTTTTAAGCAATAACTTCCTAATATTTAAAAAATTCAAAATCATGTTCCTAGAGCAATCTGAAATTTTGGAAAATTGCTATTTAGATGGTTGTCACATGCTTTATATTAGGGGTCCCCAACCACCAGTCCACGGACCCAGACCAGGGCATGGAGCATTCTGAGCCAGTCCACAGGACCTTAAGTTGGAACTGTGAGGGCCAGGAGTTGAAGTAGGAGGAGCGCTGGACACTGGTTCAGCATTGCATAGCAGAGTGCACAAGCATCCATCAACAGCAGAAGAACTGGCCATCCTTAGTGGCAGCAGTGCCCCTCATCAGTAGCAGCAGTCTCTGTAATCGGTAGCAGTAGTTTCCGTCATCGGTAGCAGCAATATCCATCATCGATAATAGCAGTATCCATCATCAGTAGCAGCAGTGTCTGTCATCAGTAGCAGCAGTCTCTGTCATCAGTAGCAGCAGTGCCCGTCATCAGTAGCAGCAGTGCCCGTCATCAGTAGCAGCAGTCCCCATCATTAGTAGCAGCAGTGTCTGTCATTAGTAGCAGCAGTGCCCGTCATTAGTAGCAGCAGTGTCCGTCATCAGTAGCAGCAGTATCCATCATCAGTTGCAGCAGTTTCCATCATCAGTAGCAGCAGTGTCTGTCATCAGTATCGGCAGTGTCCATCATCAGTAGCAGTAGTGTCTGTCATCCAGGGGCTGGCTGGCAAATTTTAGCCTGGAGGGCAAGCACACAGCACTGGTCCATGAGTTGCCAGCTAGCGGCCTATGCTTCAAGGACCACTCTGGCCCTTGCCACACGTGCCACAGAATTTGAGTCAGAATTTGAGCCACGGACATCGCTATCCTCACTTTTATACACTCTCCATCTGTATTGTTCCACACTAAGGGTATGTAAATCAGGCGGAATTCCGCAACTGAACTTTCCACTGCGGTATCCCCCCTGTCTCAATGTGTCATTGCCCGGCTATGGGAGAGCATGTGCACAGGCGGGATTCCGCAGCAGAACTTTCAGGCTCCCTCTATGCCCTGATATAACAGAAAGTCCCCCCCATCTGTACCATTATAAAGTAGATAAGCCCCCCCCCATCTGTACCCTCATAAAGTAGATAAGCTCCCCTCATCGCATCTTCATGTATAGAGGATAGACCCTCTCTGTTCCCCCATATAATAGTGTCTCCTTATAAAAATTAAGCCCCCTCTGTGCCCCCATTAATGAATGTGCAGAAATGTGCAGCCAATGGTGGATTTTTTGACAGGTTTAAAGTGCCCCATAAGCTGACAATGTCACTGCCGGTCAGCTGATCGCTGGTCATGTAACATGGGGTGATATCTGATTAGTAAAGAATGGCTGTGTATTATAGGGAAAATATGGTGTCAGGAGGATTATTAAATGACTGGTGGCTTATGGTAGTGTTCTCCAATCTGTGGGCCCCTAGCTGTAGCAAAACTATAACTCCTATGCTGATCTGACAGCTGGAACTACAACTCCCACCCTGACTTTGCAACTGGAACTACAACTCCCACCTCAACCTCACAACTGGAACTATAACTCCCATCCTGGTCTGGCAACTGGAACTACAACTCCCACCCTGACCTCACAACTGTAACTACAACTTCCACCCTGATCTCACAACTGGAACTACTACTCCCACCCAGACCTCACAGCCATAATTAAAACTCCCACCCTGACCTCACAGCTGTAACTACAACTCCCATCTTCACCTTACAGCCACAACTACAACTCCCATTTTGACCTCACAGACGGAACTACAACTCCCACCCTGACCTCACAACTGCATCTACAACTTCCATCCTGACCTCACAACTGGAACTACAACTCCCACTCTGACCTCACAACTGCAACTAGATGTGCCCCCCCTGCACCCCCCTCTTGTATGTTCGCTGTTTTTAATCATCTTGTGAGTCGTGGTTCATTTCTTTTCATGAATTGTTAAAATCATGTTTTAACAATAAAGTGTATTCATTTTTGTGATAAAAGGAGAGGTTCAGTGTCTTCTTATAGATAACTGATTAATAACTAGAACCCAGGTTACAGTAACACTTATTCCTCCATCCATAACACGATACATATTTTGCTTGGTTTGGAGGAGACCTGTGTAACTTTTTATATGTGCATCCCACCATTAATAGTAGCAACCCCCCAATAATGTTATCCCCTTGGAAACTGGCTGGTGGAAAGCCCCCACCATTAATATTACCCCCCCCCCTCAATAAATGTTATCTCCCATGGAACCTGGCTGGTGGAAAGCCAATAATAGCAGCCCCCTCCTAAACAATTCCCCCCTGGGAACTAGTGCCAACCATTAGTAGTAACAACCCCCCCCCCATAAATGTTATGAAGTTATCCCCCTGGTAATCCCCCAGCCCACCATTAATAGCAGTCACCCTGCCCCCCATAAATGTTATCCCCCTGGTGGCAACTGGTGGAAAGCCCCAAGTATGAATAGTGACACCCCCCCCATAGATGTTATCCCCCTGGAACTAGCTGTTGGGAAGCCCCCCCTATCCCCCCCAACATAATTAGCAGCCCCCACACACGATGAATCTTATCACCCTGGAATAGAAAGCCCAAAGTATTAATAATGCCCCCCCCAATAAATGTTATCCCCCTGGAAGTCGCTGGTTGGAAAAGCCCCCACATGCATATCCCCCCCCTTTAGGTGGTTAGCCTCCCCCTCCATTGTAAATGAACTTTGCTTGTAGCTGAAATAATAAAAATAAAAAATAAATTTCCTCTACTCAGCCAGTTTGCTCGCACACAGCTCCTCCTCTTTACTCACTCGGGCGGCCGGGAACAGCATGGTGGTGAAAGACGAGGCAGACAGCCAATGGGCTGTCTGCTACCTGTGCGTATGGGATTCCCGTTTGGCGCTGTCCCCCTCCTTCACATCTCGACTCCTCCTCCTCTGGCCCGATGATTTGTAAGTAGCTGATGCGCGGCGCAGCCTGTCCGGGGGCAGCACCAGAGGCAGAGATCACCCTCCTCCTCCACCGGCCCCGCTCTGTGACTGAAATGCGGCCTTGTGACATAGTGGGAGGAGTGGCCCGGGGGGCACATGCCCCCCTGCCCCCCAGCCCAGCCGTTCCGCCCCTGCCGTCATCAGTAGCAGCAGTGTGTGTCATCAGTACCAGCAGTGGCTGTCATTAGAGGTGAGCGAACCTGCCGAGGTTTGGGTTCGTATGAACCTGAACTCTCGGCTTCTGATTCCCGCTGTCTGCAGCCTCCGTGAAGAGGGTGGATACAGCCGGAGGACCGCCTGGAAAACTGGGATACAGCCATAGCCATAGATTGTATTCCAGTTTTCCAGGCGGTCCTCCGGCTGTATCCACCCTCTTCATGGAGCGGGCAGACAGCGGGAATCGGAAGCCGAGAGTTCAGGTTCATACGAACCTGAACCTCGGCAGGTTCGCTCACCTCTAGCTGTCATCAATATCAGTGGTGGCTGTCATCAGTACCAGCAGTGTTCATCATCGTTACCAGCAGTGTCCGTCATCATCAGTACCAGCAGTGGCTGTCATCAATATCAGTGGTGGCTGTCATCAGTACCAGCAGTGTCCATCATTGTTACCAGCAATGTCCGTTATCAGTAGCAGCAGTGCCTGTCATTAATATCAGTGGTGGCTGTCATCGGCTCCCACTGATTCTGAATTTATGGCGAGTTTAGTCACATTCACGTTATAAATGTCATAATTAAAGATACAGTATGCACTAACCTCCAACCCTTCTATAACCCCGCCCTCCAATACCTCTCCCCCATATGACCAAAATCCCTCACCCACCAGGCCATGGAAAGAGATCTTGCCTAAAATCAGTCCCTGGTGGTAAAATGGTTGGGGACCCCTGCTTTTCAGACTTTTAGCATATTAATAATAATCTCCACATTGTTTTCTGCATCAGATACTTTATTGAAAATGTTTTTCTAAAATACTGACATATAATCACTGGAAAACTGAGCTGACTTTTATTGAAATGCTTTAATGGGTATTGATCTGGGTTGACTGATAGGGAAAAATAATACCTCAAATGAAAATTAAAATCATTGGAAAAAAGATTATGTGCTACGTCTGTTGCTTTAGATAAAGTTCAATAACTTGCCCGACAAGTCCTTTGTGATATTAATAGATGTGTGGGTCTTTTACTGTGTGTCACTATAAGCAATTACATCATTACAGCCAGCATGTATAATATGTTTTGACAGCTTGTCAGTTCAGAGATTAAATGGAGCATGGCTATTTGATCAATACTTTCTTGTCCTTCTATAAACTGTTGTCTTTATTATGTTTACACTGATTTAAATGCAATCATACTGTTTCATTCTTATTTACATCATTCAACTCAAAAAGTTAGTTCAAAGGATGCCTGCATTGAACTTCAAGTAACCCTGGAAATTCAAAAATCCATTGTGATAACCACGTGCAATATCTTGTGATGAGCAAACTTTTGATGCCCTTGTGATGGAGTTTTGCCCCCATTTATCTTATGTTCTCACCAGCCCTGCATCGTCCCCTGCTTAAAGCGTAACTGTCATTTCAGGGTAATTTTTCTGAAAACAATAAATATCTATAGTACACGCGATTTTAAGAAACTCTGTAATAGGTTTTATTTGCAAAAAAGAGTTTCCTTCTATACTGAAAAAGCTGTGTCTATTATGCTCTATGGAGAGGGGAGAAGCTGAGAGGAGTGAGTGAGCACAAAGCAGTCCTGCACAGCACAACACCCTGTAATCTTCTCTCAGCAAGTTCCTAGATAAGCATTGACCTTTCTGACCCCTGAATCCAGCGTTTTAGGTGCCCAGACAGTCTACAAACAGCTGGCCTTTATGTCTCCTCTTCCTGCTCGCTAATCTCCCTCAGCCCCTCCTCCCTCCAAAGGATATAATGGATACAACAGAACCAGCCTTTACTGGCTTCTCTGTATTGAAGACGGATTTGCCTGATAATGCAAAAATAAGAAGTGAGGAGGGGAAGCTTGGAAATAGCTTTTTGAGTACAGAAAGAGGCTTTTTTGCCTAATAAAACCTATTATAGAGCTTCTTAAAATCGCTTATATTACTGATTTCTGTAAAAGAAAAAAAAATAAATGACAGTTACGCTTTAAAGCAAATGTACCACCAGGTTCATTTGCTTTAAGTGTTTCACATGAATAGAATGGCGCCGGTGTGGGTAAGTCGGTGCTGAGGTCCTTTTTTTGAACCACGGCCTCATTTTTGCGCACAGTGCTGGTCTATTACCGAGCACCAGCCTGGGCACTGAAGGACTGAAGCACTGAAGGTTGGCCAGCCTGCCCCCAGTGGGAGGAAACCCCCACCCCTGTATGACGGGGCTTCATTACAATCAATAAAGACGTATTATAAAGGGGCGGGGTATTCCCCGCAAAGCGTGCACATGCAGGGAAGGGAGGCTATGGAATGGCCCCCCCAAAAAAACTGTAGTACTGGCTTCCCCACTCTGGTGCTGTTCTATTCATGTGAAACATTTAAAGTGAATGTACATTCACTTTAAAGGTTTACTTTAAACCTTTAAAACCTTTAAATATGCCTTTCATTCAACTGGTGTCAGAAAATTATACAAATTTGTAAATTACTTCTATTAAAAAAACTCAAGTCTTCTAGTACTTGTCAGCTGCAGGAAGTGGTGCTTTCTTTCCAGTCTGACACAGTGCTCTCTGCTTCCACCTCTGTCTGTGACAGGAACTGTCCAGAGCAGGAGATTTTTTTCTATGATGATATGCTACTGCTCTGGACAGTTCCTGACATGAACAGAGGTGGCAGTAGAGAGCATTGTGTTAGAGTGTAAATAATTCTCCACTTTCTGGAGGACATATAGCAGTACTGGAAGCTGGAGATCTTTATTTTCTATTTTTATAAAAATTATTTACAGATCTGTATAACTTTCTGGAAACAGTTAATTTGAAAATATTTTTTCTTCTTCTCTAGAGTACCCCTTTAAATACCTGATGAATTTACCACCAAATCTATGCAGTATATAAGCTGTTGAATTTTTTGACCTTTAGTTGTATTCACATTTATTTGCTCTGTTACCTTGCATTGTTTTATGCTTAGCCAACTTTACTTAATCATTGAAGTGTAGTGTTCCTATATTTCATGGCTCTAAACTCAAACAATGTTGAACGCCTTATTTGCTGTACTCCATAAGATAATCTAAAATGATAATGTCATCCATGCCTCATTTGTTTCACTTTACAAGATGAATTGTGACTTATATAACTGTTTTCTTTATTTCTCTAATAAAGCATATTTTGCATATGTTATTCATGGCATGAATACAATATATTGATGTGACAGCTTGTAGCATAAGTAATAAACAGAATTGTGATTTATCATACTGTAGTTCCTAAATATATGAGTAATTTATATACATATATTTTCCACTTCAACTTTGCCAAATGCAGAGACACCCTTGTTCACCCTTGGTCCCAGAATCTTTTCAGGGACCATCATTCGGCTGAAAACTTTCACCAATATTTTGACTAGTAATATGTACATAGGTGCTCCATAACCAACTAAAGGGACAGCATAAAATAGTAGAGAAGGCAAGTACAACAATGTATTAGACTAGGAACAAAAAGTTTTTTTCTTTTTCTTTTTAAAACTTTGAGCATGCAACAAATTTTCATTTTTGCATTTTCTTCCTCCTCACCCTCACAGCTAGGTTTCTGTGCTGGGGACCTATCTCTAGCTCTATAAAGTCTGTAATCTTCTAAAGCAAAGGGGCTTTTTAAACCAAATGTTGCACTGTCATTTGCAGCAACAACAATCTGTTCTATTCATACAGCATCCTTTTTCGCCTCCTTTTCTTCTTGATAAGAGCATTTAAAGATGTGTGTGTGTTTTTCTTGCTGCTTAGTAAAGTTTAATTAACAAAGAAAAAAATCCCCAACACAATAAAAAATCCCAACGCACAATTCAATATATACAAACAAAAGGGAAGCGTTTATAGGGAAAATATGAATATTCTTTATTTATTGTTTTAAAAATATAAAAACACAGACTCACACAGGCACCAACACTGGGGTCTGTGTGATGTCACAAGAAAAAAAAATTGTTACAAAAAGGATACTTATGACCACACAAATGCAAAAAATGGGATCCATCATACAATGTTCCCCACTACACATTGAATAAAAATCAATAAGTATATATACAGTTAGGCTATGTTCACACTGCGTATGAATCCGTCCGTAGATCGTACGCCGCCGTACATGTGCGGCTGAAACTACGGGCGTGGGAAAAGTAGACATGCGGCCAGATGCGTACAAACGCCCGTAGTACAGTTATGCTTCCCTAGCTTGTTTCGAAGCGATCTGAGGCAGGTCATTTACTTGGAAATCTTCGCCCAGCCCCGTAAACCACACAGAACCTTTTGGATTGAAAAATCAAGTTCAATTTGGCTGAAATAAGTACTTCGTACAGGATTGCATCGAAATCCACGGCCGTGAGTTTCAATATTTCCGTCCTCAAACAATGGTCTTGTTCATTTTTCACGGCGCCGTATACGATCCGGCTGTAAGCTCATACGTAGTGTGCGTATACTTTCAAGCGAACGCATCAACCTCAAAACTACGTGCGTATATTCGCGGTTCGCACTACGGACGGATTCATACGCAGTGCTCAAGTGCTCAGTGCAAGTGCTCAAACCATGTAACAGGGCTCAAATGGTTAATACAACCAATAGGCAGTAACATGAGGGGGGAAAAGTACACATAAAGTATGCAGCATCACAAGGACAGCCGGGGCTGACAGTAAAGCACCAGTACGCCTATCACACATCCCCTGCCACAAACCTGTGAACCAACAATGGAGGGTCTCGGGTCCACAACCCGATGCACGTTTCGCTACAATAGCTTCTTCCGGGATATTCATATTTTCCCTATAAACACTTCCCTTTTGTTTGTATATGCTTAGTAAAGTTGCAGAACTTTCTAGATGTTTCTATGCTACATATACCCAGGCCATAACTGGCCCAACCAAAAGGATGTCCTGTTGGGACAGGTTGCTTTGTGCTTTACCCTGTGCCCAAGCACAGATGCCCCAATAAAAGGATACTTTGGCAAAAACTTTATAGATTTGTAATTTACTTCTATTTAAAAATCTCCAGTACTTATCAATTGCTGTGTATTCTCTCCAGTCTGATGTGGTGCTCTCTGCTGCCATCTTTGTCTGTGACAGGAACTTTCCAGAGCAAGTAGCAAATTCCTTTAGAAAGCATCTTCTGCTTTATACAGCTCAAGTCTTTCATTGATTTCAGTGGGGTTCATTTTTTAAGTTTAGCACTCGATTTGGGTAACAAGCACTTGAGCATTTAAGTGCTTGCTTAGCACTAGCAATGACTAGATTTTCAGAGATTGTCACGGTATATACACAGACAAAATGTTGCTTTATGATTATCTATTGTAGTGGCAATTAAACAAAGACATGTAATTGGTGACATTTTAACTTCTTTTTACTAGATAGTGTGAAACCAGTGCAAAGCCCCAATCATCCTGTTTACTTCTGTCTGAACACTGGGATCTTGCTGATTTTTGTACTAGTTCTATATTGCTCGTCACATTCTACAGTGCCCCTATCACATATGTGAAATATAATAAGTCCACTCAATTGTAACCTATGGCAGCAAAAATTGCACCTGACATAATTTACTATTAATACTTTGCATTACTGTTGAGAGATTTAATTCACACATTGAAATGTTCTCACACATAAGTTGCTTGTTTAGGACTTGTTGCTAGAATTGATCTAAAGGTTATGGCAAAGAATTTTACATGCTAGTGATTACTTTCAGATGACAGTTAATTTCAGATCCCCTGATATTCAGTCTGCAGCTTGCTTCTAGGTTCAGATTCTTGTCATGTGGTTATGTCCTCCCTGGACATGAGGTCTGTGGGTTTAAGGGTCTTCAGTTTCCCCTCAGAGCTCTGTTTTCTCTCTATACAGCCTTTGTGATTCTGCATATACAAACTGTCTTGTACATGTTTTCCCCTATCCTCAACCTGTGTGAACTTTGCTCTTTGTATGCTGTTTCAGCTCTCCTTACTCATGTCTGCTATGTATAATGCCTCCTCCTTTCTCTAACACTCAGGGAAGGGAGAAGTGGATCAAAAAGCTATGAAGCAGACATACTGTAGCTTGCTGATGTTTTCCCCCCCTCATTCTTAGGGGGCTAATAGCCAGATGAAAAACATTGACACACTGCAGAATTAAATGGATATTTCTCTTCAAACGTAGACACACTTTATTTGGTTTGTTGCCCTTTGGCATGAATAAAAGGGGTATTCTGTTCAATTTCAACTTTTAGTATGTTGCTGCACTGGTGGAGAACATAAGAAACAGCCTATTCTTACCTTTCTGTGCTCCCCTGGTGACCTCTTATGTCATTTTTAGTTCCCAACTGATCAATTCTGCCTAAACCTTCAAAACAGATTTGTTCTGGCTGTGGCAGACCGCTAAGCCAATCACTGGCTGTGACGCTGTCCCGTCTTGGTCTGTGATTGGCTGAGCAGGCTGTCACTTCTGAGACAAGTTCCTTTTGGAAATGGAGTGTCAACTCAAAGACAGGCTCATTGAAAACACTGCAGAGCTGCCATTTTCTTTAAAGGGAACCAATTAGCCCAATTGGGCTGATATGGTTCCTAGGGGCGCTGTATAGAGCTTTATACCGGCTCTGAGCGGCTCCCCGCCTGTGTCTAGTCACTGCTCTCGGCCTGTCAGTACGCTCTGAGGGGATGATTGACAGGCAGAGAGGCCAGTAACGGACCTCTTTGCCGGTCAATTGTCCCCTCCAAGCACACTGATGGGCAGAGATCAGTGACTAGACTTGGGCAGGGAGCCGCCCAGATGACTACCTCACCGCCTCTGCCGGTCCGGTATAAAGCTCCTGCAGCAGCCGTAGCCGGTACGTGCCGTGGCTGCTGCAGGAGCTTTATACAGCACTCCAGGGAACCATATCAGCCCAATTGGAATGATTATTTCCCTTTATTATGAACATGTGAATATATTCACATACACTCACACCAGCACCATTGCTCTTGACAGTTTTTTTTTAGAAAACAGAACTTTCTTTTCTCTGGAGTCTTTAAACAATGACCTTAAAGGGAACTTTCATCAGTTTCATGTTGCCCAAACTCAGGTAGCATAGAACAATAGCAGTCTGTAAAGTGATGCGTTTCAAAGGATCATAATTTTAAAGTCAGCGGGGAACATGACTCTGAATAACTGGACGGTCCCAGGCCGACATCTCCTTGCTTGCGTTGATAAATAGATCTTTCACCATAACCAGAGGGAAATATCTATCAGTTAAGGTAGAGGGCAGAGAGCAACCAGTGGTTTCGGCAGCATGAAGCTAGATTCCCTTTACCTTTAACTTGAAAAGTCTGCAGCTCTGTAAATTTTTTAATGGGTTGTTGCTGAACCATTGGAGTAACTGTGGCAGTAGACTTCCTCTTTTATATTTATTTTGTTCTCACCTTGGTCTTGGTTCCGTTAAATGTTAAAGACATTGGGGGAGATTTATCAAACTGGTGTAAAGTAGAATTGTCTTAGTTGCCCCTTGCAACCAATCAGATTCAACTTTCCATTCCTCACAGATTCTTTGAAAAATGAAAGGTGGAATCTGATTGGTTGCTAGGGGCAACTTAGACAATTCTACTTTACACCAGTTTGATAAAACTCCCTCATTGAGTAAATTTTCTAATCAATAAATCTCAACACTAATAATAACTAATCAATAAATCTCAACAATAATAACTGTGAACGAGCACCAATCTGCTAGATCAGCGCTCGTTTACTGGGCCTATTACACGGCCTGCTTTGTCCTCATATTGAACACTGTAAAGCTCCAACATAGCCAATACTACCCTCCATCACCTCCTGTAGCAATTGCATGAGGTTCAGCAGTGGATTTGGCTGCATGAAGCAGAATAAGGTATTAGGGCCCGTTCACAGTACGGCATGGAATCCGCAGACGGAGGTTCCCAGCGGAATCTCTGCACCAAATCTGTAGTGTAAGCGAGCCCTTAAAGATAAGAGGACCATATTTGACCCTCAAAATTGATGGAACAGAACAACTGAATGAAAAGCCATGGTCCCTAAACCATTGGAGCTGACTCGTATTGTCTGAAAACTGCACAATTAAAGCACATTTTTTAGATCTAGTTACTGCACTTTCTCCCCCCCCCCCCAATATGTAGACTTCTATGAACCCTGTAACCTTATCTCTCAGAGCTGAAGGTCTGTATACACCTTTGGGATTTATGACTTAATGAACAGAAGGGAAAGGAAATGAATAAGAATAAAACATTTTTCTTGTTAATACAATATATACACTTACACTAGTGATGTGTACTAACTTGCTTGTACTAACTGTTCTACTTTACATACTGTATGTCTGTCTTCTTCGAGGTTTTCATGCTGCCTAATTATTCTAGGAATATACTGATTTTGGTAACTAAGTCCATCCCACTTGTAGTGTATGAACACAGACCAGGCTTTTGGGCTGCTTACTTTATTCTATGCAGGTTAGACTTAGACTGGACAGCCTCACCTGGCAACCAGACAGATGTACATAATATTGGAACATTTTGCAGCCAGCAAGTTAACACATTACTTTCCAACATACTACAATCCCTCCTTTCTTCGAAGAACAGCATTTGAACATGAACTAGAAATCAAACGCAATAAACAGCAATAAACAATTAATTGTCAAGGGGAAACCCTAACACTTTAGGCTGCGTTCACACTACGTATATTTCAGTCAGTATATTTCAGTCAGTATTGCAACCAAAACCAGGAGTGGATTAAAAACACAGAAAGGATCTGTTCACACAATGTTGAAACTGAGTGGATGGCCGCCATATAACAGTAAATAACTGCCATTATTTCAATACAACAGCCGTTGTTCTAAAATAACAGCAAATATTTGGCATTAAATGGCGGCCATCCACTCAATTTCAACATTTTGTGATCAGATCCTTTCTGTGTTTTTAATCCACTCCTGGTTTTGGTTGCAATACTGACTGGAATATACTGACTGAAATATACATATACTGACTGAAATATACATAGTGTGAATGCAGCCCAAAACTGTAAACTCCTGTCCATACACATAGGGGGACATTTATTAAGTCCGGCGTTTTTTACGCCGGACTTATAAATGTCCCTGCATCTCCGGCGCTACGGGGATTTATGAGGCGGACTGCCTCTACATAAATCCCGTGCGCGTCGGTGCGCACAGCCGAAAACCTACGCCACCTGAAAGGTGGAGTAGGTTTTCGGCGTATCTTTGAGTTGAAAAAATTATAAATCGCGCGACTCTGAGTCCGTGCCCCCGCTCATTTTGAAGCAACACCTTATCTCCTTGCTTCAGGCCACTAGTTTGACAATGGCGCTGGTGATTTGCATATTGTTCGGCTAAGATCTTCCTTTCCTCATCAATTTCCTTGAACATTTCCCGACCTATTGGAGAAGAACCCCAAATATCCGGCAATTTTGTCCTAAATTTGCGACCACAAAGAAGTTCAGCAGGACTCACTCCTGTTGTTGCATGGGGGGGTTGTACGATAAGCCAAAAGAAAACGCCACAGTTCCTTTTTCCAATCTCTTCTCTCCAAATGAGCTATACGTAGAGCTTTCAATAGGGTTCGGTTCTGGTGTTCCACCTCTCCATTAGCTTGATGTTAGTATGGAGTTGTACGACGATGTTCAATGGCATTTGTGTTGAGATAATCTTAAAATTCCTGAGACGTGAACTGGGCACAATTATCACTCACAATCAGTTTAGGCAAACCATGAGAAGCAAAAATGCGCTCCAGACCCTCAATTATTGTTTTTGAAGTTGCTTTATTAAGAACTACCACCTCTTGCCACCTTGAATAATAGTCTAAAACTAAGAGATGGTATCCAGATGGAATGCCACACAGATCAATAGGCAGCTCTTCCCATGGTCCCGCAGGTAGAACAGTGTGAGTTACTGGTTCTGGCTTAGGTTTGCTGCCCACCAGCTGACAGGCTCGACATGAGGAGACCATATGTTCCACATCCTTGTCAATTCCCGGCCACCAAACTTTCTCACGTAGTCGTTGTTTGGTGTGCACCATACCTTGGTGGAAGGTTTGTTTCCGCAGTTTTTTAGGCATCAAGATACGATTTCCACGTAACACTAGTTGTCCAGCAATACTCAGTTCATGTTTGATTCTGCGATATCCTGGGTCACAATCCTCCCAGGTTTCTCGTTTTATACAATTTCTCAACTGTGCAATTTCTGGGTCCACTGATGATAACTCTTCAACCTCACGTGGTGTCAATGCTTGGGGAATGGTTTTAGCAGCAACAAAGCGAATGTACTCTTCTGCTACATTATGAAATGGTGCTGAAGACTGTGGCAATCTGGACAGTGCATCTGCTGCATTAGTAGGTCCAGGTCTGTATCACACTTTAAAACGGTATGGTAGCAGACGAAGAACCCATCTTTCAATTCTGGCTGATGGTTTGGATCGAGGAGAATATACCACTTCCAGTACTTTGTAATCTGTTATAATTTCAAAATCAAGACCATAGAGATAGGTGTGAAACCTTTCACATCCCCAAACAGCCAAAGCTTCTTTCTCAGTCTGAGAATAAAGTCTCTCCACATCAGTGAGGGATCTGCTTGCGTACTGAATAGGTCTATAGTCGCCCGTGCGTTGCTTATGGACTAAAATGGCCCCTAATCCCACAGGGCTGGCATCAACAATAATTTGAGTTTGTGCATTTGTATTAAAATAGGCTAAGGTTGTGGCACAGGTAAGCCGCCTTTTAAGCTTGTTAAATGCGTCCTGTTCCACACAGCTCCACTTCCAGGGGACTGCTTTGCGAGTTAACTGTCTCAGGGGTTCACTGATAGTTGCCATATCTGGAATAAATTTAGCACTGTAATACACTAACCCAAGTTTATTTTATTTTAGTTTACTTCAGCAAAATAAAACATGACTAAAGGCATAGTCTCGGCTGTATACCACAGGACGAGGACAGTGCCTAGTTCTGAACCGGCACGGGCACCACAGAAACTACTGTGACCAACAAAGTGTACACATTGCCAGTCATGTACAATATACAGCTCTATGCAAACTGTGAAGAGCTCAATGCAGCAAGTACCATAGATGTCCTACTGGCACACTGCTGCACAAAGACTGTGTGCCAGAGCAACATGTTTGCCTTTGGCTACATCTGTAATTGGTTGTAAGAGTCAATAACAGGCATGCGCAGCTAAATATATATATATATATATATATATATATATATATATATAGTTGCATATGTCAGGGGCATATGTCTGTCAGGACCAATTAGCCACATGTGATTTAATTCTAGCCTTATTGTACAGTTTAAACACAGCAAAACAGGGAGGGATAAAAGTGTTAGCAAATATATATCTTCTCTATCTTAAGTTGTATTATTTTTAGAAAGGTAATTAAGTTTACAGCTGCCTACACCCGCACAGTATACATTGTGCCACTATTCCATTAAAAAAAAAAAAAAAAACCTTTTGAGCTATTTTCAGATGACATTTTCTTGCTTCTAGCTGATGCTTTGAGCTTCTGATAATAGTAGCAGATCTGTTGCAACTGCTGTCAAATAAGGAGTAAAAGAAGACTGCAGTTATCTGGAATGCCACATCTACGACACCCGGCATGTGTCCATTTATAGTGCTGTTCTGTTTCTAGTGTTTGGTTTCCAGCTGCACCTGATAACTCAACCACAGAGACGGAAATTAGTGGAGGTTTTAGGAACCATTTCATTTTTAGGAGCTAATTCATTTTTATGTGACCTCTATTCTGATAAATTCCACTGGGTTTTAAAGGATAACTGGTTCTACTGTATAATAACTGCGACCACATTACATCAATTTTCAAAAGAGGTATTCCCATTTCATAAAGAGATGACTATTTGCTAGGTTATGCCATCACTTTCTAATTGAAAGGAGTCCACCCACCCTGCTGGGGATCTGCAGCACAGCTCTATTCAAGATTGGTAGGTTTTAGTCTTAGAGGACAGATCTAGCAATATCATGTCACTTTATGAGACAAATTACTCCTTAAAGTGCATTTAAGATTTTAAAAATGCAAAAATTTTAATTTAACAAAACAAAAAAATTACAGGAGAGTTGTGTCTCCTTCTGTCCCCTTTAACTGCCCTTTAAGTAAATATTATGGCTCCTTCACTTTACATGTAGACCATGTCACTGCCTTTGAATGTCTCAAATACCCAAAATATCATTTTTTGTTTTTTTTTACAATTGAACTCAAAACATCTGTAACAGCAGCACGTTCAGTTTAAGTATATATGTATAAATGTTACTACTTTTGGATAATTTATGTGTAAAACTTTTGTTGTATTCTGGCACATTTTGGGATCTAAATATTAATTTGGGACCTGTTTTTTTATGGAGCCACAAAAAAAAAATTCAACTCTTGTATGACATAACCAATTTTTGATTTTGTTTTTCATTTTTCCCTACGGCTATGTTCTCACAATGTTTTTTCAGTTCCGTTTAAAATTACGTCTGTCATTTTAAATCTAAAATAACGGTCGTCATTTAGCAGCCTGGCCTCCCCTTAGTGCAATGACTGGTGTTGGTACATTATTCTAGTTTGGGTTACTAATTGGCCTTTGGGTGTGGCTTATTTGAAAAGTCTATTGAATTTAATAGTAAAAGCTGAGAAAGAACAGTGGAAAAAAAACTGTGTGTGAACAACTAATAAAGAACCTCTGCTGTTTGCAAAAGACGTCCGAAAATAATGGTCATGTTCATTATTTTGACGTCCGCAGTAAATATGTCCATTATTTAATACATTGTGTGCATTGGACATCTGTCTTTTCATTGACTTCAGTATTGCATTGCAGTCAGTTAAATTGTGGTAAAAATGGACGTTATTTTAAATTGCATAAGCAGACGCCTTTTCTCTATTTTTGACGTTGTGTGAACATAGCCTATTGAACATTTAAAAATTGTAAGTTTGTGTATTGTTTATATGTATCCATGAGTGTAAATGTAGAGCAATGTGTACATGTGTATGTAATCATGTAATGAGTAGAGATGAGCGAATACGATTCGATTGAGATGATATTCGATCGAATATTGCGGTATTTGAAAGATTCTAATTCAATCGAGTAGTGAGGCGAATACGCAGGAAACATTGGAAAGCCCTCCCATCGCAGTTGGCGCTTTTTAAAAAATCCAATGACCATGCAGGGAGGCCGTGAGGGACCCTGGGAGTACGCACACAGTGAGAAAATGGCGTCTACCCTCATTGGATAGCTGAACCACATGACCTTGAATCTTAAATACTTGGCTCCCGCCTCTCGACCACAGATGAGCTTTCAACCTAGCCAGGGAAAGATCTTGCAGCAAGGAGAGTAGCGTTTTGGTTAGGCAGGCTTACTACAGAACCCAAAAGTCCTTTTCAGGGCTAAGAAGAGCGAAAAAGTCATCTCTGAATCAAAAGCACTTCTCAGTGCTAAGACATAGATGATATAACAGCAGCATCAGCATCAGCAGGTGTATTCATTCCAGTTCCCTGTGTGTACAAGTGACTTATAGTGTCTCTATTTAACACCACTAAGGGCACGCTATACATATTGTTCCAGTAGCCCACTAAGGGCACTTGATGTATACTGTTTCAATAGCTCAGTGAAAGGCATGTGATACATATTCTTCCAGTAGCCCAGAAAAAGGCACGCATACATACTGTTCCAGTAATGTTCGTACAGCATTACGGTGCTACGCGTGAATAACATGAGGCTCTGCGGACGCACATTGGAATCATGTAACACTGCGCAAGAAATATGAACGAAATGTGTGAACATTGCCATATATGTTCGTAAAGCGTTCGCAAATATTTTTCAACTGCAGAGAGTGGCATTATATTGAAATTTTAGGGTGTTGGGTGTACCCAAGCATGCTCCCCCTAATGTCACAGTGTCATTCCGGAGGTGTTTGCATCGTTTAGGGAGTTTTTTTCCCCATAGACTATAATGGGATTGAGTACTCGTTCCAATAGTCGAATATCGGTGCCTATTCGATTCGAATTCTCGAAAGTCGAATATTTCACTATCTTTAGTAATGAGTATATAAATATCAGTCAGCAATATCATTAAAGGGATACTCTGTCCGGGACCCCTTTTCGTCAGTGCCCAGGGAGGGGGTGGGGAATGGGTGTTGCCACCCTTATTCCACTGCTCATTATTACTATTTTTTTTTTTTTTTTTTTAGTTATCATGCTGTGAAACAAAGCTATACCTACTTGTATTCAGGAGTATTCAAGTGTGAAGCCTCTGACACAGAGAGATCGTCAGCTACGCACCAGAGAGGTAAAAACGCGAATCGAGGATCTGCAAAGGGAAAAGGAAGAGGAGCCCAGGGAAGATCGACTGGCAACCAGGGACATTTTTTAGGCAAAACAGCACCACAATATCCCCTCAGGAACCGGATGGACAGACAAGACGAATAACAGATGAAATGCAGGTTATCAACTTGTCCACAAGAATGCTATCCATTAACAAGATGAGTATCTTTAGAAAAGGGTTATCATATATACCCACAGTTAGATATAATGCATTTAACTGGACTAAGGATATTAATCTATTTGGAAGAAAATTGAAGTGGAGAAAGTATTTTCTTCAAACCAGTAGAAGACAGTGTGCCGATATGGGAGTGGAAGAAAGGGATTACAGGCTACTTCAGGATATGCAGGAGTTAGTGAGAGAGGGGGAAAGGGTAGAAGGAGAAGGACCATTTACTCACCTTAGACCCAAGAGCAGGAAGCCCCCGCCAATGGGAGACTACACCAGGATAGATTTATTCATAGAGTCTGTTACAGAGGAACTCAGGGTGCTAGAAAACAAAAAGAACAAAGAACATAATATCACCTATGACGAATCACTTGCCCTACAGACACTGGAGAAAGACAAATCTATCATCATTAAACCCTCCGACAAGGGGGGGAACATTGTGGTCATGGATAGGGACGCATACATCAAAATGTGTACTGATATACTCAATAACACAGACTGTTATACCCCCCTTACCACTAAATCAAAACGTAAATATCAAGAACTACTACATAAGTTACTCACAAATGCACATAGACAGAAACTGATCTGTAACAATGAGCTTGACTTTATGAATCCCAAATACCCCCGCACATCTGACTTCTACTGTACACCCAAAATACATAAAGGCATACAACCGCTGAAAGGACGCCCCATAGTGTCAGGCATTGATAACATCACCCAAAATGCAAGCACCTACATAGACCAGATATTACGCCCATTTGTTGTAAGCCTACCTTTTTACGTCCGTGACACGATGGACGTACTTAGGAGAATTGATGGTGTCACTGTGGACAAAGAAACATTCCTCATTAGCCTTGACGTTGAGGCACTGTATTCATCTATACCCAATGACAAGGGGCTCCTGGCTGTCAAACACTTCCTGAGCACACGAGTGAGACAATATGAGTCACACAAGTCATTCCTCTTACAGCTTCTCAAATTCACTCTGACTTCAAACTTCTTTCTCTTTGAGGGGAGGTCCTTCCACCAGCGCCGAGGTACGGCCATGGGGAGCCAGTGTGCCCCCACATACGCTAACTTGTACCTCGGGTGGTGGGAGGACAAAATAGTCTTCAGTGACACCCTAGCCCGTTACACGGCCAACATAACTCTCTGGCTGAGGTACATCGACGAAGTCCTCATTTTATGGACGTTGTCGATGGACCTTTTCAGGGAATTCGTGGACACCCTGAACACGAACGACCTCGGACTCCATTTCACATATGTGGTAGATAAACAAGAAATCACATTTCTGGATCTGAGGATCTGGAAAGATCAGAAAGGTACCCTAGCAACAAAGGTGTACAGAAAGACTACAGCCACCAACACTCTACTGATGTGGGATAGCTGTCACCCCGACCCTCTCAAAAGGGGTATCCCGACAGGTCAGTATTTAAGAGTGAGGCGTAACTGCAGTAACCTTAATGACTTTAGGGACCAGGCCCACGACCTCCGACAGAGACTACGTAGCAGAGGTTATCCTAACAAGACCTACAAGCATACAACAGGGCACTAACTACGGACAGACAAACTTTACTTATTCCCAGGAGCGACAAGACAGATGACAGCATAAGCAGGATCATAGGGACCTTTGACGCCCACTCTAAAGAGGTGAGAGACATCATCACCAAATATTGGCACATTCTTCAAAGGGACGTAGCAACCATGATCTCACAAAAACCACAGATCACATACAGAAAGGGCTGTAACCTCAAGGACAGACTGACTGCAAGTTACTTGCCTCCAGTGAAGAAGCCAGGCACATGGCTGGACAGACAAACACCGGGTACATTCAAATGTGGGCACTGCTCTATGTGTAAATATGTCAATCAAAGCAAAGCAGTAGTCAGTGTTGTCACAGGAATCCAACACCCCATGAAAGAGTTCACCAACTGCTCCACAAAAGGTGTAGTATATGTACTCACATGTACATGTCCCTTTAACTATGTGGGCAAGACTATTAGACCCCTTAGAGAAAGGATGAGAGAGCATGTGGGTGATATAATCCATGGCAGGGATACTCCAATAGGACTACACTGCAAAGAAGTGCATAATTGTGATCCTAGACATATTTCATACCAGGTCCTTGACGTCATCAAACCGAACGTGAGAGGCGGTGACTGGGAGAACCTCATTCTACACAAGGAAACAGAATGGACATTTAGAATGAGATCCCTTAAACCGCATGGACTTAATGACTATATCCAATATAGCAGTTTCATTTGATTATACAGTATGTGCTTTAGAGACATTTGGGTGTAAGGATGGATGTATATGACCAGACTGCTGTTTGCAGCCCGCACGAATGTCTATAAAGATGGGACATGGTCCTGGCCTCTCCACATGGTGTGCACACATGCACAGATGCTTAGTACCAGCCTGTTGCCTGCAGCCCGTGTCAGTATCTGAAGAGATGGGTCATGGCATGTCTAGACCTTCACAGCAGTGTCCATGTGGGTTATGGAGTTGGGTGTGACCCTCCGGGCACTGCACCACCAATGACTGTCGGGCAGAACGAGATTTGTGTGCTGGGCATGTACCTAGCTACCCGTCCTGTCACTGTTTTGCTTCATATATAGAGTATGCACTGACTAAGTTAACATCATGACTGTGATACCAGCTCATGTATGTTCGGACTTCTCTCTCGCTGTATGTATGTGTAAATGCGCTCGCTCTGCCCTTGCTGTAATGCAGGTCCCGGTGTAGCAGCTTCCGATAGATAACAAACTAGACCGAGAGCCTCTGGGTCCTATGTACGTACTGATTACTTCAGGAAACTTACCTTGTTACCTAATGCCTTAGATTTCAAACTTCACCTTGCTATACATGTAGCCGGGGACAGGGCTTAGTTCCCTAGGATCCCATTACAAATTATGACGAGAGCGGCCCCCTGCCCCCTATACCATGCGTCACTGTCACATGATCGGGAATCCCGCACCAGCTGACGCTCAGGGTGGGCGGAGCTTGTGCCGTGCGCTTGCTATTTAAACCTGTACCAGAGGCATTAGTACATGGCCGCCATCAGAGCCATGCAGACACCACTCCACATCACTCCTAGCTACGTACCTGATGAATGCCCTAGCAGGAAACGCGTTGGACGCAGGAGATTAGTCCGCTGACCGGTAACTCTGACCTGGGAGAGCATCAGAATCACGGTAACCCCTTCGCTGCACACACATTGCATAATCCCCGTTGCATGGGAATACTCACGCTGTTGTGATAAGCAATCTGGGACTGTTGGCTCTCCATGTTTGGTCACTAAATGTTATCTGGCCATCTATTGGACTAAATACTGGTACAGTATGATACTTTTTTGTACCGATGTCACTGTAAATAAATGAGCACTTTTGCAATCATAAGTTTTCATGATTCACAGTCTTTATCTACTTGTATTCAGGTCCAGTCTTGTCCTGGTTGAAAAAAAGAGACTAAACGCTGGAAGTCACAGCAGTACAGAGAGTCACGGCTCAATGCGTCCATTACTCACATGGCTGCCTTCTCTCTGAGTGCTCAGATGATTGGACTTTCTGTGTGTAGACTCTTTTTATTTTTTAAAGACTAAACATAGGAAGTATTGTGATTGTGCTTCCTATGATTATAATGAAAATAATAATAATGAATGTTAATTGCAAATATGCTTTATATCAATTTATAACAACAATGGCACTTAGACCTTAACGCCCCACATGAATCAATAAGCACTGGTCGACTGTTATCTTATCACCTCACCAGTTGAAATTTTTTGGACTACAATGGTGCCTTGGATTAGGAGCATAAGTTGTTCTGGGGCCAAGCTTGTAATCCAAATCCACTCTTAAACCAAAGCAAATTTTCCCATAAGAAATCATAAAAAGGCAGACAATTGGTTCCACACCCCAAAAATAATGATTTATTATTCTGAATAACATGTAAAACACATGAGACAAACATTCAGAAACAGCAGAATCTGTGATATTATAAGTTACTGTACAGTAATGGAGAGGATGGGAAACACAAGGGCTGACAGAGACTGCAGGGAGCATGAAGGAGTGAGCGGGGAATATGTGGCCACAGTATAGCAGCACTTTCTCTCCGGGGAGAGAGGGGTTACAGTTATGAAGAGATTACCTCCACAGTCCTGTCCTCTGATGCAAGCCCCAGCCTGAAGTAGATCTGCCATGATTTGGAAGGTGAGGTAGACTTTCTGGGTCAGAGTACGGAGCTGTAGACCACCTATGCAGACCATGTCCCTCCTCCACTCGTGCTCCCACCCAGTACAGGAGCTCTTAAACCAAAGCAATGCTCTTAAACCAAGTCACAATTCTGAAAAACCGTGAGCTCTTAAACCAAAACGCTCTAAAACCAAGTTACTCTTAAACCAAGGTACCACCGTACTTTTATTCTTAATAACCACTGCATATTCGGAACACCTCACAAGACCTGCCATTTTGGAGTTATTCTTAGTGCCATACCGCACAGGGTGATTATCAGTCGACCAGGCCAATATAGCCCTGTGTAATAGGGGAAGTCATCAGGCATTTGCTTGGTGGTCTTCTGATCAGCATTGCCCCTCCATTTAATAGGTAATCCTTGTCAGGCTGTGTAAATGGCCATTTAATACACCCTTTACCATGTCTACATATTATATTCGGGCTCTTGTCACAAATGCTAAGCTCTATACACTTCCCTCCTTTCTTTCTTCCAACATATCAACTTCAAAAATGGAAAACTTGTTACTTAATATACCCCACATCATTATATGTACCATTGCCATCCTTCATTTGTACAGAAACAATGCCTGTTTAGTCTTAGTTCCGAGTTATCACTGACATAACTCAATTAGTTTTCAATGATCTCTTTAGCACCACTTTTCTTCTATGTTGCTCAGATATTTGATTAACCAGTAAATCCTACAAAATTGCAAAATTAAATGACTGTAATAAGGAAAAATATGAAAGTCACTCCCCCTTACATACTGGGGGGAGGGGGAGGGATTAAAGGGGTAGTCCACCCAAATTTTTTTTCTTTCAAATCAACTGGTGCCATAAAGTGCCAGAGATTTGTAATTCACTTCTATTAAAAAATCTTAAGTCTTCCAGTACTTATCAGCTGCTGTGTGTCCAGCAGGAAGTGGTGTTTTCTTTCCTGTCTGACCCAGTGCTCTCTGTTGCCTCCTGTGTCCATGTCAGGAACTGTCCAAAGCAGGAGCAAATCCCCATAGAAAACCTCTCCTGCTCTCCAGACTGGAAATAATACAACTTCCTGTTGGGCATACAGCAGCTGATAAGTACTGGAAGACTTGAGATTTTTTAATAGAAGTAAATTACAAATCTCTGGCACTTCATGGTAGCAGTTGATATGAAAGAAAAAGTTTTGGGGTGGACTACCCCTTTAAAGCTATGTCTCCATTGCGATGTGTAGAACTTGGGTTAAAATGAGTCACCAGTGCAACCAGGCGGTGGGGAAAGCAAATCGTATCCTGGGCTGTATAGCTAGAGGTAAAACCAGTAGGAAGAGGGAGTCTGTGATCCCGCTGTTTACAGCTCTAGTGAGACCACATTTGGAATGATCTGTCCAGCTCTGGAGACCTCATCTAAAAAAGGACATTGATAAAATTGAACGGGTCCAAAGACGGGCTACAAAAATGGTGGGGGGTGTGAGGCATAAACCATATCAGGAAAAACTTAAAGATTTGAATCTGTATAGTCTGGAGAAAAGAAGGGAAAGGGGGGACATGATTGAAACCTTTAGGTATGTTAAAGGACTAAATAAGGTTCAGGAGGGAAGTGTTTTTAGTAAAAAACTGAGCTCAAGAACAAGAGGACACAGTGAGAGGTTAGTTGGGGGAAAGATCAGAAGCAATGTGAGAAAATATTATTTTACTGAAAGAGTAGTAGATACCTGGAACAAACTTCCAGCAGAGGTGGTTGGTAAATCTACAATAACAGAATTTAAACACGCCTGGGATAAACATACATCTATCCTAAGATAATAAGAAAGAAAATACTAAAAGGGCAGACTAGATGGACCCAGTGGTCTTTTTCTGCCGACAATCTTCTATGTTTCTATCTATGGTAAAATATTGTATTTTTAATAACACAAAATATATGAGATAAATGACATAAACTGCAGCAAATAAATCTTGAAATGACAGTAATAAATAACCATCTTTCAGAGAGTGACCTTCCTGCTATCATAATCATAGATATCATAATACAATATTTAAATTATATTCATTTTAAACAACTTATGATATAGCTAAGCTTAAATTACAGTGCTAGATTTTATACAGTTCTCCTTTTCTTGTTAAATATAATCATTTTCTTAGCATCAAAGGTAATTTTGTTGTACACATTAGAGGCTAACTGGAATACAGCTAAGCAAAACACTGACGATTGACTGCTCATTTTTTTTTCCATATATACATATACATAAATGTATTAACATTTTAACAGAGACATTTTGGATGGGTAGAGATATTTAACAATTTAACATGAGAATTGGGGGGGGGGGGGGGGTTTACAGGTTATTTAAAGGGGTTGTCCGGCGATAAAAAATTATTCACAGAATAACACACATTACAAAGTTATACAACTTTGTAATGTATGTTATGTCTGTGAATGGCCCCCTTCCCCGTGTCCCACCACCCCCACCCGTGTACCCGGAAGTGTGGTGCGCTATACATTACCTGTCGCGTGCCGACCACGGTCTCCGATCGTCAGCAGTGACGTCTTCTTCGGGAGCTTGGCGGATCTTCCCGAGTGCCGGCCGCCCTCTGCAGCGTCATCCGAAGCTCAGCCGCGATTGGCTGAGCATAACTGTGCTCAGCCAATCGCGGCTGAGCAGCTGATGACGTGGCCGCGTCATCAGCCGCTCAGCCGCGATTGGCTGAGCACAGTTATGCTCAGCCAATCGCGGCTGAGCTTCGGATGACGCTGCAGAGGGTGGCCGGCACTCGGGAAGATCCGCCAAGCTCCCGAAGAAGACGTCACTGCTGACGATCGGAGACCGTGGACGACACGAGATGCGGTGAGTATAATGCACCACACTTCCGGGTCTAGCGTGGGTGGGGGGAAACACGGGGAAGGGGGCCATTCACAGACATAACATACATTACAAAGTTGTATAACTTTGTAATGTGTGTTATTCTGTGAATAATTTTTTATCGCCGGACAACCCCTTTAACTCTTATCATTAGCCTAAGCCTAAATGTAAAAAAAAAAAGTGCTCCCTGGATAACCTAAAAAGGTATTTTTTGGATTTGCTGATACTAAAGATAAATTGTTGAGAATTGGATGTGGCCAGACCATTTATCCTGTACTTTTTTAATGTTCTTGCAAGAAGAATGTGACTGAACTCACAGCAAAAAAGTACCAAAAAGCCTTAGAATTAGACTCTAGACTTTATTTTTCTCTTACTATTGCATTAACTGCGAATAAATTTATGTAAAGGACATTATGTTTGATCCAAATGCAGAAAAAGAAAAAACCCTAAATTTCTACAGAAATGAACATTATTTGTTGCTATCATTGTCAATAGATAGATGTCAGTTTGTGTAACAATCCTGTTGTGGGAACATAGCCTGAGGGTCCTATTTACACAGATCGCAAACTAGGTTATTTATCGTTAACCTGAAATCGTTTACCATATTACACGGAACGATAGTCAATAGTTACTGCAATCGTTATTGCGATCGTTTCTATAATCGTTTACTTCATCTGATCCCAGCAAAAACAATGAACAATTAGTGAACAAATGTGGTACTTGAGTGTACGAATGTGGAATTACAGCGAACGATTAACGATGATTTTAGGTTCAGATCTAAATTAACGATCAAAGGCACACAAACGATTTTTCAATCATTGCCTGCAATTTCACATAACGATTATCGTTTAAATTTGAGTGATATAAAGATTTATTGCACAATAATCGTCCCATGTAATAGGGCCCTAATACAACAACTCTACTCTAAAGGAAAAAGCTGATGTCTTCATTAATGAGGTTCTACACATACAAGGCGGGCACCACATACAATAGTACCGGAGTGCTAGTTCTATCCAGACCCAAAAACTACCATGGTATACAAAAAGAAAAATAGATCCAGAAAAATAAGGTCTGCACCTCCACAATATAGTAAGTATTCTTTATTTAAATTCAATCCAAAGAAGACACAAGATTAAAAACCTTTAAAAACACACACATGATCCTAACACTGGCCCCAATAAGGCACAGTGAGAAACTGATTCACCCCACATGATAATACAGAGACAGCAGAAATAATGAATAAATATGATTGTAATATGGTGCAAAAAATTGGTATGTAAACTATCTGACCCTATAGTTAAGTGCCACAAAGTGCAAGTGCATATAGAGAAGTGAAACAAGGCAATATCCTAAAGAAAAAGGAAAATAAATATACAAAAAAGTAAGAAAACACAGATTAAAGAATGAACAAACAAATAATGTATACAATCACAATTGCTGTCTCACGGATGGATCAGGCAGATTAACCCCACGCGTTCCGTCACGTGGACTTCGTCAGGGGTACTTGTCTCATGTCATAATGGTGCTATATATAGTGCATATTAGGTAGACGTCCAATCAGAATAACAAAGTTATTGTACATGATGTTACCCGCCTATATTGCCATTTATACATTGCCAATTGACATACTATTAAGTGCTTATCTGTATTATAGGTATTTAATTTGATATTTTTTCTTTAGGAATTGCAATCTAGGGCGTATGTGCAATAGACGTGGGTTTAAACACGTGACTTTGGAGGGTGTGTGCATATGTACTATATTTGTCTTTATAGGTGGATTTTTATGACCACTGATATGGGATTTCATGTAACATATGTGTATTGTTATATTTGTTACGGACTAATTTGCATTTGTGAGCGCATGCGCATTGGTAAGTTAGCTGGAAAGTGGCGCATGCGTTGTGTATATCTTAGGACGCATGCGCATTGAATAAGGGATAGTAGTCGTTTTTTTCGTTTTGGGATATTTTCCCATAACAGATACTTCCGGGTGGTCACGAGGCCCAGATGCTGTAATGATGCGTCGGGTCATGTGGCCCTCCATAAGGTAATAGCCAGTTCGTACCATGTGACCTTGACATGTGACTCGGGATTGCCACATGATACGGAGGTTCCGGTGAAGTAATCAGTCACATGACCGGAACCATGCGGAACCTCCGGTGACGTATATCCGGTCGGGTGACCGGGTTGCCTGGAGATTTGGCGTGCGCACAGGTGAATATGGCGCCATTGTTTACTCTGGCTTTATACAATGCACGGCCGTATGGATTGGGGAACCATACTATGAATGTAAGATATTGAGTGGTATATCCATGTTTTACGTGCTACTTTGTTATTCTGATTGGACGTCTACCTTATATGCACTATATATAGCACCATTATGACATGAGACAAGTACCCCTGACGAAGTCCACGTGACGGAACGCGTGGGTTAATCTGCCTGATCCAGCCGTGAGACAGCAATTGTGATTGTATACATTATTTGTTTGTTCATTCTTTAATCTGTGTTTTCTTACTTTTTTGTATATTTATTTTCCTTTTTCTTTAGGATATTGCCTTGTTTCACTTCTCTATATGCACTTGCACTTTGTGGCACTTAACTATAGGGTCAGATAGCATACCAATTTTTTGCACCGTATTACAATCATATTTATTCATTATTTTTGCTGTCTCTGTATTATCATGTGGGGTGGATCAGTTTCTCACTGTGCCTTATTGGGGCCAGTGTTAGGATCATGTGTGTGTGTTTTTAAAGTTTTTAATCTTTTTTGGATTGGATTTAAATAAAGAATACTTACTATATTGTGGAGGTGCAGACCTTATTTTTCTGGATCTATTTTTCTTTCATTAATGAGGTTGTCTAATAAAGACAACCCCTGTTAATATGGTCGATGTCATATGTCATAGGATGGGCACCCACTTGAGGGAACCACCTCTATGAAACAGAACTAAGAGCCAGCTAAGTTTCAGCTCTAAGAACCCTGTTTAGCTATCGTCTATTCATTACATTGATGGCCATTCATTTGTATTTGAAATGTCTGGCCAATGCAGTTTCCAATGTCATTTAGGGTTAGCTTCATAAGACAACCACTTCAAATGTACTTTGCTTTTAAATTTGGGGGAGAAAACAATTATTTCAGCATACTATTAAATAGATAACCGGGCACACATTATAAGAATCTCTCCTTTAATATTTTGCTAAAAAAAAATATAAATAAATAAATAATAATAATAATAATAATAATAATAATAATAATAATAATAATATCTATATCTATATCTATATATATATATATATATATATATATATATATATATATATGAGAAATTTTTCTCACAGTAATCTGTAGTTTTTATGGGTACCATTGTGGTTAAGATTAGACTTTTTGATTGCATTTTATAAAAAATGTTCTGACATATGTTATGATCAAAAATCAGCAATTTTTGTGTTTGCTATTTTTTTCTGTTTACACTATTTACCCTATGGGATTAAAAGTATCATATTTTAATAGGACGATTTCAGGGGCACCCATAACAATTATGTATACTATTATTTTTATTTACATTTTCTTATTTGAAAAATAAGAAAAGGGGAGTGATTAGAATTTTTATTAGGGTAGGGATTTAAAAAAGAAAACTCTATGCTCAAGGGCTTTAAAAATCCTAAGTGACCCTAGAGGATTTTTATAAGAAATCACTTGGCTGTACATACTGATCATTGCAATGCTATAACATTTACTCGATCAGTTAGATCTGCGGTCTGCTTGCAGAGCCTTCCCCAGCCAGACTTTATAAACAAAGACAATATGGTTATCACAGAGGCCTAGAGCCATACTAATTAATGAACACTCTGTGATTGTTTTGAGGGGGTGGGGATCGTTTAACTGGCATCCACAGCAGCAGTTTTTGCCAATTAAATTCCATCTTCACTCTTGATCTCAGTATTTAAAGGGTTCAGTGACTGTCTCCAGCGTGATTGCTGATATTGGTCATTAGCGGTGGGTGTTCGTTGAGTATACAGCTCCATACTGCCTTGCATGTGCACAGATATCAACAGGCAGATCAGCGACGTGAACGAATTCCACTCATTCTGTAAGATGAGGCAGTCGTCTCACATTTAAAACATTTATAAGCTAAATCGAGACAGCAGCCTGAAGTGATTTAAAATCGAGAAAACACGCTTTTATTCACTGCAGTCAAGGGTAGAAGGATTGGATTCCTTCCAGGAGGTCATTGAACAGGATTTAATTGAATTGGATACAAAAACAACAGTTTAGTTTTTATAATTTAACTAAAATGGAAAGAAAGGTATTAAATGAGTTGAATGATAGCAGCAAAATAGTGATATATCAGGCTGTACTAGACAGAGAACAAACTATTCTTATCTTTTCTTATAAAACATACTTAAAATTAACAAAGAATCCATTAGAGGAATGTAAAATGTCTCTTCAAATATAACATGCAAAAAAATAAAATAAAAAATTCTTACTAAGAGTTAGAGCAAAACAGTGATAACATACTTTTTCCCTACTCATGTCTTCTAATCTTTTCCTAAATTGCAGAAAGGCCCTCATTCCAGGATATGATAGTTTTGTGAAATGTTATATGAAATGCTAAACCACTTGTGTGGTTTATTTACTTGCAGAGAATTCAGTGTAGGATATGTGGGTTGCACCACCTTGAGGCTATGTACTACAGGATTTTAGTGCGAAAGAACGGTCGTCTATTGATAAAGTTCATGATAATTCTTCACAGTTGTCATTTCATGCTAAAACCCCTTAGTGAGAACATGGCCTGAGTTGTATGCACATAGAAAGGCGAACTAGAGATTGAAAATATTACTTTTAATTTCTGCTTATTTTCATTCTCCAGCTGGATTGAATGAAAGATATAATTTTACATGGCAGTACTAATAAGGTATACAATAGACACATATAATGTAATAGGAAGTATCAATAATACATTTAGTTGTTTCCTGTGCTTTTAAATGATGTTTTTCTTTTCTTATAACCCTAAGTACAATGTTGAATAATGAATTCAAATGTTTAACTAGATCTGCCACTGGTTTCAGCCTCAAGTGACCATTTAGTGATCATCAGAGCACTGTAGGGTTTTCCTCAATATTAAAGGTAGGGGACAAAAAGGTCATTATCAGTCCAGGCCTGGATACAGAGATTTTTTTTTAAACTACCCAGGGTAGTAGCAGGTATTCCTATCATTGAGATGCTTACTGTTTTTGCAAGGGGGTAATGCTATGCATCATCATTTAACTCATCACCAGACCAGGTGGTCTATGCCACTCCATGACCTTCTAATACAATTAATCCTTTAATTTTAACAGACGTTCCTGCTCAAATCCAAAACAAAATTAACAGCCCAAGTTGAACAAAACCTCCTAAAATGAGTCTCAGGAGGTTAATTTGTTTTTATTTTGTAAATTTTACTATAAGTAAGAATAAAAGTTTAAAAAAGGGTCATAGGTGAGCTAACAATCCACAATTTGTGATATTTCAAGCCATTAAGTATTTACAAGTGGTTTGATAAATTGTGCAGCATAAATGCAGTTAGGCATTTGTATTTTGGATACTTTTCATTATAACTTCTAAATATTTTAATCTGCAGCATAGTACAGATATTTTCCATCCAATAAGCTATTTAACCATTGATGCACGGATGTCCGGGTCAAATTAATGCAATGTTCCTCCTCACCTTCTAAGAGCCATAGCGCTTTTATTTTTCCACCTACAAGGCTGGTTGGGAAGTCATTTTTTCGCCATGATGTAAATGATTACAGTTTTTTTAAACACTTTTTTTTCACTGTTCAACATGCAATCATTAGCATCAGCTGTCCCGCACACATCAGCCAGTCATTTACAGGGTATGTGCAGTAGGAACGTATATCTACGTATTACTGACGGTAAGGGGTTAATGAAAGAGTTTACTTATGCATGTACTTTTAAATTTTCAAAAACAAATATTTTATTTAAATAAGATGTTCCCAAATTATTTTTTGGACTTGATAAGTGCTCACAGCATATAATTTATGAAAAATGTATAAAATTATAAAACATTGCCTCATATTAAAATGTAATGTTCTAGGATAATAAAAACCATTATTACCATTTAAAATAATGAAGCATATCAAATAAAAACTTTATTAAAAAAAAAGCTCTAAATAGATAACTGCTTTATGTACATTATAGAAATTAAGCAAAACAGCAAGACTCTCTTAGGCCTTATTCACGCAGCCGCAAAACTTGCCCGTAATTTTGGGTCTGCAATTACTGACAAATTTATATCCTATTGGTTTCTATGTGTCTATTCACACATTAACAATTTTGTGGATCTGTGATCCATGCTGCAAAAAAAAAGGACAGGTTCTATTGTGAACCCGCACAGATTACTTTCCTCAATGCAGTGGTCCGTGAATTGTGGAACACTACAGATGCACATCTATATTGCGGTCTGTACTAGGGGTGTGTGAATGAGGCCCTAAGGTTAGTATCACAGGAGTCACTGCTTTTTTGCTGCAAACATTATCTGGAAATTTCCTTGCTTTTTCTGAAAAAACAAAAACAAAAACTTTCTCTGCTATTTCCTTGGTATTTTCCCCCCATGTTTATTTTGCTTTAAAAAGCTCTTGGCCAGATGGAAATATAATGTACATATAAACTATGCCATGAATAATGCTATATTCTGCAGCATGTTAATTCAACTGAGGCACTTTTTTCCTAGCAGTTATAGAAGCCTCAAGGTGTGTTTTTTAGGTAGTTTCTTTTTCCCACTGACCTCTATTGTTTTTATCCTTTAAAAAAATGGAGGGGGGGGGGGGGGGGGGGGTTATCAAGGCAAAAGGGCCAGTTGCAAATAAACGTATTCACAAAAACCGCCCGTTTTCGCATCTGGCCCCTCTACGTATGGCCATTGCAGGTCTGGGTCCACTGAATTTGTAATTTTTCTTACAGAAGAACGACAACTCTGAGCTCGCATAGGTTTCCCTCCATACGCACACTGTTGTACACAGGATTTGTGCATGGCGGAACAAAAAAACACTGGACTTAATAAATGTCCCCCATAGTCATTAAATCGTTGAATCATCAGTTTTCAAAGAATTAGTTGTAATGGTCATTTTGTTTATGGGCATTGCTTTTTTTGGAGAATACCTCAGGACTAGGGATGGTCCGAACCTGCCGAGGTTCGGGTTCGTATGAACCTGAACTCTTGGCAATGATTCCTGCTGCCTGCCCGCTCCATGCAGCGGGTGGATACAGCCAGAGGACCACCTGGAAAACTGGGATACAGCCAGAGCCATAGGCTGTATCCCAGTTTTCCAGGCGGTCCTCCGGCTGTATCCACCCTCTCCACGGAGGTGGAAGACAGCGGGAATCATTGCCAAGAGTTCAGGTTCGTACAAACTTGAACCTCGGCAGGTTCGGACCATCCCTACTCAGGACCTACTGAACCACTGGGACATGCCGTGATTTCTTTCTATTCAAAATTATATATAATCTATATATAAAATTGGAGGCACAGTAGAGGACTGCTTGCCATTGATGTTGCCTCTAGCCCAGGCACTGGCTCTTTTTAAGCCAATGCACCCCTAAGCTTTTATTCTTTAGCCTATGTTCTGTTGGGTAACTTGGAAGCACTTGGACTGTTTGGGTGTCTTATCTCACGTTAGGACTGGGGATGGAGGAATTGTTCAGCAAACCAGCACCAGCACACACAGCAGAGGACAACTTTGGGGAAGCCCTTGTGCTTTGTTACAGAACTATGGAACTAGAGGTTTTGCAAAGGTGTATCTTGAAGCTGGTGCGCCCCTAGTGTATAATCTGTCAAAGGGCTCCTCATCATTATAGTACTGATCTCTGGGTCACTACAGTTACAGCAATGCCACATTTGTATAGTTTTTTTTAAACTATTACCACTATAGCACAGTACAAACCATCGTTGCCACATTGCAAGTTCCATAGCGTTCTTAACTTTTGCATGACAGAACTGACTTTGGGCTCATTTTTTGCGATAAATTTAGTTTTGATTAATACTATGTTCAATATATATGCCTTTTTGATCTCTTTAATGATGTTTTTTCTTAGGGGGATTGATAAAACACAGCAATGTTGGTGCTATATATTTTTTTAAAGAGTTTTTACAATGAGTATAATGAGGTATAACTAATGATATAGTTTTATAGCTTGGGTCATTATGGACATGGCAGTTCCAAACATGTTTAATTTTTGTGTTTTTTAAGTGTTTTATGCAACAGTTTATTGTATATGGGTAATCCAATGCATTTTTATAATTGGGGGAGGGTTGGGGATATTTTTTATGTTTTATTGCAAATTTGTTTTACTTTTACACTGCTGTACATTACTTTACACTAGTGTACTGTACATTAACCACTGATCTTCTGATCACTGTTACAATACACTGCAAAGTTGACAGCTGCATCCGATTACCATTTGCAGCGTCATCCCTGGTGTCTAGTGGGGAGATCGCTCCTCCGGGACGTTATCCCGGAGGAGCGATCTCTGTTTCTGAAGCCGTCCGGGGACCGCTCCAAGATGGCGCCGTCCCCTGCTCGGCACTCGTTTACTTCCGGCTGCAGCCTATCTCATGGATCTCTGCAGCATATCTATGCTGCAGAGATCTCTATGAGAGATCAAAGCACTTATACTAGAAGTCCCCTAGGGGGGCTTCTAGTATAAGTGTAAAAGTAAATAAAAAAGTGTTGTTATTAATAAAAAGCCCCCTCCCCTAATAAAAGTCAGAATCACCCCCCTTTTCCCAGGTTATTATTAAAAGTAAATAAATAAACTTAACATGTTTGGTATCACTGCGTGCGTAATCGCCCAAACTATTAATTAATCACATTCCTGATCTCGCACGGTAAACTGCGTAAGCGCAAAAAATCCCAAAGTGCAAAATTGCGCATTTTTGGTCGCATTAAATCCAGAAAAATGTTAATAAAAAGCGATCAAAAAGTCATATATGCGCAATCAAGGTACCGATAGAAAGAACACATCATGGCGCAAAAAATGACACCTCACAAAGCCCCAAAGGATAAAAGTGCTATAAGCCTGGGAATGTAGCGATTTTAAGGAACGTATATTTGTAAAACAATGGTTTTATTTTTTTACAGGCCATCAGATACAAGAAAAGTTATACATGTTATATATCGTTTTAATCGTAACGACTTGTGGAACATATATAACAAGTCAGTTTTACCCCAGGGCGAATGGCGTAAAAACACATATCCACTAAAAACACAAAATGTGTGTTTTTTTTTTTAATTTCACCACACATTGAATTTTTTCCTGATTTTGCAGTGTACTTTATGCAAAAATTCAGCCTGTCATTGCAAAGTACAATTAGTGGCGCAAAAATATGGGCTCATGTGGGTTTCTAGGTGAAAAAATGCAACTGCTATGGCCTTTTATGCACAAGGAGGAAAAAACGAAAACGCAAAAATCTAAATTGCCCCGGTTAAAAAATGCTATATATATATATATATATAGACAATTTCTATACTTGCCATGTGTACACTGGTGCTTCCTGCTAATTGGGGTCACATGGGTCTTACCAGGAGGAAGGCTAGCTAGCAACTAACTTTCTCCGCTGACGGCGCCTGCTGGGTTTGGGGGGCTCTTGGAATTTGATCCTGTGACATTGGGGTTGCAGGGCCATTCTATGGCCTCCCTTCCCTATTTGCACTCACTTTTCAAGGTTAGCGGTCACTCACTGACACGCTGTTCAGTCAGTGTATAGACTCATGAGAACCAGGGGACCTGCACGTGGTACATGAGGCAATATGGTTTGATCAAATTAAAAACCAATATCCTGGCGTTGGTTTTTAAATGTAGCTGAGAGGCATTAGTGTCAGCCATAGGTGTGAGGTGCAGCAGCTCCTTTCTCTTTTTGTCCATAGTTTATAAAGAACATTGCAATACAATTATCCAATATATTTCTAAGATAAATGCTCTTTGTACTTTAACAGTGTACCAAGATTTAAGAGGCATCAGGGGAGACATAAATTCATCCAAGAACATCAATGGATTTTTACAGAATAATTTACTTTTATATTCAGCCTTATAAAACCTGTCACATTTCTGAGCAGTTTCCCTGATGGCTTACAAAAAAACAAGACATGGTTGATTACGTGCAACATTGGGTCACTGGCATTTGCACTGGATGCACAAGCTAAAAATCTGAATCTAAAATCTAGTAAAATCTACTGATCATGATCGTTATTAGCAACCAGTATTCCACAAGCAAATATTTTTTAGATGCAACTTTTTTAAAATCTGCCTGTTTTGAGTATTTACCCAAAAGTTCGCATAATCTGGGATAAGCACCCAATTTATCTTTTGCGACTTTTTAAAAAGTTGCACAAAGAGATGCAGTCCTACGTCTGGCCATTACCAGGTCAATATGCTTGCACAATTTTTGCATTTTTGCGCCTTTTTCTGTGCCTTTTTACTTAAATACATTCACTTTGGCAGTGCTACACTTTAATAAATCAGTCACAAGATATTGGAACAAAATATACACCCATCTCCATTAGAATATTTGCACACATAAGGGTCCATTTACACAGAAAGATAATGTCAGATAATCTTTCTGTGTAAAGGGACCCTTAGACTCCTTAGTAAATGTCCCCAATAATGTCTATTGGGTGAGAACTGGGGCTGGTTTCCACATCATACAAATTATAGTATGGACACATATGTGGAACAAAGCCTAAAGAGTGTTATGATTTCGCAAATGAAAGTTATTTATTGTATAATAAACACCTACACTTTTCCCCCCAATATACTTGTATAATTTCCTCACAATTTCCAAGGTCTCTTCTTGCAGTCATTCAATAAAAACTATACCAAGAAGAAACAATGAAGGTGTCTATTGACTACAAATTTTTATCTTGAAAGTCATAAAAGTAACATATAAAGTATAATTAAAAAAATGGAAAAACTTTTCTTAACCAAAGAAATGTCTATTGCTAAGTTAAACCCTATGACCATATCTTATAGCTACACTTATCACATAGCAGACACAAACTTTTTACAATATGTCATTATTTAAAAGAGGGTGATGGTCATAAGGACTAATTGTACTAATCAATCTATTATATTAAGTTAGTGTTGTCACTTCTAGCTTGAAGAACTCAAATTATTCACTCCTTATGGCTCATGGGTGAGGAAATACCAATTAACAGAGCCAACATTGCGCATTTCGGCTAGTAATTAAGGAATTTAATTATAAAAAGGCTCATTGCTAACCTCAAATAATGAAATTACTGCTTCATGCAAAGTTACAAGTAAATCATGTAGCCACATTAATTCATGAAATAATGATATACTGTATATTCCTTCCTATTCGCACATGGTTTTTAACTTAGCATGAGAGTGGTGAAACACAATGCGGAACATTTATGAAATGTCCGCCCGAGGCGTACGCAAGGGAGAAGGTGCAGATGAGCCCCCTTCTTCCTGGCGTATGCCTGCCGTATGCCCCGCTCGCCTGATGGGCGGGCTGGGGGAACTTGGGGGGCCAAACAAGGTGGGGAGGAGGCGTGGCCTCCTCCCGTACCTCATTTATCATGATTTACGACTGCGAAGCAGGTGTAGATTTAGACGCAGATTCGGGCGTCCCGGCCCACCAGATTCACAGAGAGGCGTGTGCCTTTTAGTGAATCCTGCCGGGAAAAAGCGGGCAGAGCCTAATATAAGACCGGCGTACTTGTACGCTGGTCTTCATAAATCCCCCCCAATATCCCTATGTCAGTAGAGATAGTTATTATTTTAATTAAAGGTAACCCGTAGTGTTTTTGACAGTACATTGTGGGTATGCCAATGTGATTACCACTGCTACATAGGTACTACAATATGTTGTTATGGGTATGGCTATAAGGATGAAGAACATGTTTGGGTATAGTATTTATTCAGAACTCATTTGTGGGTTGCACTTAGAGGCAGTTTGTGACTTAAAACTACTGTGCTAAAAATAATTAGTTTATAACATCTTGCTTTTTATTTTGTTCATTAGGAGAAACACTTCCATTAAAGGGGTACTCTGGGCAAATAAAAAAAAAAATCACATAAAAAAAGTTATACAAATCCCTAATATACACTATATATGGGAAAGGCACATATATTTAATAGATCAGGCAGGCTCACTTCCTTAAAAAAAAACGTGACGTCATGTCTCAAGTGTTCAAGTGTTCCGGCAGGGGGCGCATGTAAAAGTATATAATTAGAATAGACATCTATTCTCTCTCCCTCCCTCCTTGTGCTGGGTATATCTCCCTTTCTCTGCCCGGTCCCATTACACCTGCTGCAGCAGGTTGAGCGCTCCTTATCTGACGCTTGCACCAACTAGCCCCCCCCCAGCCCGGTCCCGTGCAGGAGCGCTCATATACCTCCCCCCAACTTGCTGCCCCTCATTTAAGGCTGCTGCCCTGTCCCGTGCACGAGTGCTCACCCGCCGTCCCGTTCCGGCAGGGTGGGCGCTCATGAATCTTCTCCCAAGCAGCTGCACCTTCTCCCAAGCAGCTTGCACCAGGTGGCGGGTGAGCGCTCCTGCACGAGACCCGGGGGGGGGGGGGGAGGAGGGTATTATCTCCATATCACTCAGGGGCGGTTTCTCTATCCCAAAGTCTGAACTCTATGTCATCGGCACAATGTGATGGGGTGGGAATGTATATATGTATATATATGTGTACCTGGCTCAGATGAGGGGCAGCAAGTTGGGGGAGGTATATTAGCACTCAACCCAACGGGACCGGCAAGGGAGGGGGGGGCGGCGGCCTTTAGTTGGGTAAAGTGTGAGTGTAAGTGAAGGAGCGCTCACCCTGCTGCAGCAGGTATAATAGGACCGGGCAGAGGAAGGGGGGACATTACCAGCACAGGGAGAGAGGGAGAATAGACGTCTATTCTAATTCTATACTTTTACATGCCCCACTGCTGAACCCTGCCAGAACATTTGAACACTTGAGACGTGACGTCCCTTTTTTTTTTTTTGAGGAAATGAGCCTGCCTGATCTACAAAATTGAGCAAAATAGCACTATATGTGCATTTCCCATAATTAGTGAATATTAGGGATTTGTATAACTTTTTTTTTTATGTAATAACATATTTAAAAATACATTTTTGCTCGGAGTACCCCTTTAAGAAATTTCTTCCATTATCACTTATATCTTTCTTTTATGCCAATAATTCCTCTATTGCAAAAAAAAAAGTAAACCATGGAGCTATGCAGACTTTTAGTAGCTACTGTAGGGATCTTCCCGGGGGGATGGTGTGTTTGGACACAGTTCAGCAGCAGACTTGGACTTATAAAAACAGCTTGATGTTTATTTGTATCATAAACAGTCCTTCACAACAGAAATATAGCAACACCGTGCTTTTAAGAACAGAACAAAACAAAACGTCTTGCCCGTCTGGGCGCTTACTAACATACCGGTCACCTATCTGGCACTTCGATAAGCAGTATTGCAGGGTGTGAATAGGCCCCAGCAGCGGCTGTATTCCCAGCTCTCAGCAAACACACCACCCAGGCTGTTCACTCCTGGCTGAGAGCTAAACCTATACACTCTGCAGGGCTTTTACCCTCTTGGAGGCTCATCAGAGGACACCTGATGGGAACACCCAAACTGGATCGGGGGAGGGAATGGCAAGTCCCACTACCAAACCTACCTGCCATTCCATGTAAATCCAGGCCCGGTAAAAATAAATAACAATCTCAGCAGCATAACACTGCTGAGTAACAGGTTCCTCCTGGACTCACCATCTCACTGTGCGTATCAACCTCGGTGAGATGTACACCCCCTTGACCACTTCTCCCGTGACACGTCTACATATCCCCCCCTCTTTTTCAGACCGGAGGGCTGAGCATTTTGTCCCCACAGACAGTGTACCCTTGATAGGGCGTCAGCATTCGCCTGTAATTTCCCTGGCCTGTGTTCCACAATGAAATTAAAGTTTTGTAGGGACAGAAACCATCTAGTCACCCTTGCATTTTTCTCCTTGTTTAATTTCATCCATGTTAGGGGGGCATGGTCTGTCACTAACTTGAATTTCCTGCCTAGCAAGTAATATTTGAGGGACTCTAGGGCCCACTTTACTGCCAGACATTCTCGCTCCACAATGGCGTAGTTTTTCTCGGCCGGGGATAGCTTCCTGCTTAAGTACATCACCGGGTACTCCTCGCCATTCACGACCTGTGAGAGGACGGCACCTAACTCTGTGTTGGAGGCATCTGTTTGGACCAGAAATTCTTGCCTAAAATCAGGGGTAACTAGCACAGGTTGTTGACACAAGGCAGACTTAAGGCTTTGAAAAGCCTTCTCGGCCTCTGGAGTCCATGTCACCATTGCTGACTTACCTCCCTTTGTCAGGTCAGTTAGCGGGGCTGCAACTGTGGCAAAGTTTGGCACAAACCTACGGTAATAGCCCATAATACCCAGGAAAGCTCTGACCTGTTTCTTTGTGAGGGGTTTAGGCCAATTCTGTATTGCCTCGAATTTAATTAGTTGTGGTTTGATTAACCCCCTCCCAATAATGTAGCCCAGGTATTTGGCCTCCTCTAAGGCTAATGCACACTTCTCTGCATTGATGGTTAACCCCGCATCGCTTATGGCATCTAACACCGCCTGGACCTTACAGAGGTGACTTTCCCAATCAGGGCTAAAAATGACCACATCATCGAGGTAGGCAGCAGAGTAATCACAATGTGGTCGCAGAATCAAGTCCATCAACCTCTGAAAAGTGGAAGGGGCTCCATGTAACCCGAAGGGCATCACTACATATTGGAAGAGTCCATCAGGGGTGGAGAATGCAGTCTTCTCTTTAGCCTCAGGAGTGAGGGGGATCTGCCAGTAGCCCTTTGTGAGATCGAGGGTGGTTATGTACCTGGCATTACCCATTCTTTCAATCAACTCATCTACCTTGGGCATGGGGTAGGCATCGAACTTGGAGATCTCATTTAACTTTCTAAAATCATTACAGAACCTCCAAGTTCCATTGGGCTTTGGGATTAACACAGTCGGGCTGGACCACTCGCTCTGGGACACCTCAATGACTCCTAGGTCAAGCATACGCTTTACCTCGGCTGACACCGCCTCCCTACGTGCTTCAGGTATCCTATAGGGTTTGAGGTTTACTCTGCTTCTAGGCTCAGTTTCAATGTGATGGTGAATGAGATGTGTACGCCCTGGGAGGTCAGAAAACGTGTCTTTATTTTTCTGCAAAAACTCTTTAGTCTCCTGCTTCTGTGACACTGATAGAGTATCACCAATCTTGACCGGAGGGATTGGTTGTGACAAATTATTAACAGAGTTTGTCGCCACCAAGGATTCCCTGTCTTTCCAGGGTTTGATCAAGTTTATGTGATAAACTTGGAAAGGCTTCCTTCTACCGGGTTGGTGCACCTTGTAGTTGACCTCACTGATCTTTTCTACAATTTCATAGGGACCCTGCCACTATGCTAAGAATTTGCTTTCAACCGTTGGAACAAGTATGAGTACCCGGTCACCTGGGCTGAATGTCCTGATTCTTGCAGAACGATTGTAAATTGTACTTTGGCCCTCTTGCGCCCTCTGGAGGTGTTCCCTTACTAGGGGCATTACAGTGGCTATACGGTCCTGCATTTGTGCTACATGCTCTATAACACTCTTATATGGGGTGGACTCGCTTTCCCAGGTCTCTTTTGCAATCTCCAACAAACCCCTAGGGTGACAACCATAGACCAACTCGAAGGGAGAGAACCCTGTGGATGCTTGGGGCACTTCCCTAATAGCAAACATCAGGTAAGGTAGTAAGTGATCCCAATCCCGACTATCTTTTTCCACCACTTTCTTTAACATATGTTTTAGGGTTTTATTAAACCTCTCCACTAATCCATCTGTCTGGGGACGATATACAGAGGTACGTAGGTGTGAGATTTTAAACAGTTTGCATAGATCCTTCATCACCTTTGACATAAACGGGGTACCTTGGTCGGTCAAGATTTCTTTGGGGATCCCCACCCTGGAAAACATATAAAACAACTCACGGGCAATTGTTTTAGATGCAGTGTTTCTTAAGGGGACAGCCTCAGGATAGCGGGTCGCGTAGTCTAAGACCACCAAAATGTACTGGTGTCCCCTTGCCGACTTTACAATGGGACCCACTAAGTCCATTGCAATGCGGTCAAAAGGTACCTCTATGATGGGGAGTGAAACCAAAGGACTGCGGAAATGCGACACTGGGGCGCTAAGCTGACATGTGGGGCACGACTCACAGTATTTTTTTATGTCAGCATAAATCGCAGGCCAATAAAACCTCTGGAGGACTCTCTCCTGCGTTTTATCCGTCCCCAAGTGGCCCCCAAGGACATGATTATGGGCCATGTCCAGTACCTGACGCCGGTACGGCTTAGGAACCAGAAGCTGTTTCACAACCTCATCATTAATTTTAGTGACTCTATAGAAGAGATCATTAGTCATAGAAAAATGTGGAAACTTTTTCTCAGCTTCTGGTTCCTGAGGTACCCCATTCATAACAGCGACCTGCTCTCTCGCATTTTTGAGAGTGGGGTCCTGTAATTGTGCAGTACCAAAATTATCCCTAGACACCTCTAAGTCTGGAACATTCTGGTCAGTGGGAGGAGCCTTTTCCTCACCAGCCAGGACCTGCAAAGGAAAAGCATCATTTTCATCCTGTACATTTTTATCATTTACCGTGGGTAATGCAATAGACTTAGGGGTCTCCTCACTTCTTTCAGGGGATTGTTGTTTTCCCCATAGAGCCCAGAACAATGGAAAATCACGCCCCAATATCACATTATGCATAAGGTTTTTAACCACACCCACTTCATATTGTACAGCGCCTAGTTAAGTCCCGACATTAGCCAGTACTATAGGGTAAACCTTGGTATCACCATGTATGCACACCACGCTCATATGTCTTTCTGGCACCAAGTCCCCAGCCACTAGACTGCCATGCACCAAGGTGACAAGGCTTCCTGAGTCCAGCAACGCCTTAACAGGGAAGTCATTGACCGTAATGTTGCAAACTTGCGGTTCAGTCTCTAGTCCAGTGACTGCAACAAAAGACGGTTCCGCAAATAGCGACTGACGCCGGCTAGCATCACACTCCATGGGCTCATGGGTAAGAGGGCAATGGGCAGACACATGTCCCGTCTCATGGCATCTCCAGCACTGGATAGGGCCTGGTCTCCTTGGCAGGGAGTCCTTTTTAGGGCCACTTAGCCACCGGGGACCATCGCCAGTCTTTTTCCCTTGAGACACCGCCTGAGCGCTCTTCCCTCTATCAGCACCCCTCCACACTCCCCCAATAGATGGAAGTCTCTTACCAGCTGAAGGCACAGGTCTGGCACTCCGGGGAGGTGAAGGTGCTGCAGGAACATCACGGAGGTAGTCCTCGGTCGCCTGGAACCTCTCCACAAGGTTGACAAGTTCGTCGGCACTCTTAGGGTCACCTTGTCCCACCCAGCGTTGCAGATCAGCAGGAAGTGCACGGAGGTAGCGATCCATTACGACCCTCTCTAGGATCTGTGCAGGAGTAGAGGTGTCTGGCTCCAACCACTTTCTTGCCAAATGGATCAGGTCGTATATCTGGGACCTCGCTGATTTGTCCAGACTGTAGCTCCAGTTGCGGACCCTCCGGGGACGGACAGCAGCAGTAACTCCTATCGGGCGAGTATCTCTGCTCTTAGCCGAGGATAGTCCTTGACCTCTTGCTCACTGAGGTCATAGTAGGCCTTTTGAGGTTCGCCTGTTAAATAGGGAGCAATGACCTCTGCCCACTCAGTGGAGGGTAGCTTTTCTCGCTCAGCCACACGCTCAAAGACAGTTAAGTAGGCCTCAACATCGTCATCAGCAGTCATCTTTTGCAGCGCTCGCTGCACAGCTCTTCTCACCGAAAAAGTCTCTGGAGCGGCTACTGCCACCAGCTGTGGATTAGCACCTGCAGGCACCTCTTGCTTCGCTATCAGGTGCTCAATAAGTTTCTGTTGTTGAGCCATCGCCTGTTCATGGCGCAGGTTAGCGTCTATCTGAGCTTGCATGAACTGCTTCATCATCTCCTCCATGTTGCTTGACTGTTTTTGGAGTGAAGCCGCAGCCTTCACCCAGGACATAAGCAGCTGTAGCCAAGTTGATGCACACCGTTGCCCCTAGCAACCGTTTTGCCCGCTCCGCAGCACTAATTGTAGGGATCTTCCCGGGGGATGGTGTGTTTGGACACAGTTCAGCAGCAGACTTGGACTTATAAAAACAGCTTGATGTTTATTTGTATCATAAACAGTCCTTCACAACAGAAATATAGCAACACCGTGCTTTTAAGAACAGAACAAAACAAAACGTCCTGCCCGTCTGGGCGCTTACTAACATACCGGTCACCTATCTGGCACTTCGATAAGCAGTATTGCAGGGTGTGAATAGGCCCCAGCAGCGGCTGTATTCCCAGCTCTCAGCTAACACACCACCCAGGCTGTTCACTCCTGGCTGAGAGCTAAACCTATACACTCTGCAGGGCTTTTACCCTCTTGCAGGCTCATCAGAGGACACCTGATGGGAACACCCAAACTGGATCGGGGGAGGGAATGGCAAGTCCCACTACCAAACCTACCTGCCATTCCATGTAAATCCAGGCCCAGTAAAAATAAATAACAATCTCAGCAGCATAACACTGCTGAGTAACAGGTTCCTCCTAGACTCACCATCTCACCGTGCGTATCAACCTCGGTGAGACGTACACCCCTTCGACCACTTCTCCCGTGACACGTCTACACTACTTATTTATTAAATTAGAAAACAGAATTCCTTATTTGTACATGAAACATAGTCAATGGCCATCATTTGTCCGGCCTTGGTAGTTATAAGATTTGTATGTAACCATCATGTAGCCTCTTAACAAACCTCCCACTATGTGAATGTTGTCCATGGTAAAATAACCAGTATAAATGGGACTTGTGTGCATCTTCAATTTCTGTTATTCTTCACCAGTCTAAATTTTTACTATTGCCATCCTTCTTTGAGGAATATATATTGTATATCACATAATGAAAATTAAATATTTACAAAATATATTTCTGTTTCAGCCAATCCAAACATTATATCTATTTTCCTTATATCTATTTTATGAATCATATAATAGATTGAGTAGTAGATGTAACACTACATTTATTATGATTTAGGATTAGCGAACCAATCTGCCTAAACCCAGGTTTGTTCCGAACTTTGCAAAAAGTTCGGTACGCTGCCGAACCATACTTTTTGCAGACACCTTTTTGTGACACCTTAAAAAGGGAAAAAAACCCACATAGAAATACAAAATAAGTGGGCACATGTCTCCTGGGTATAGCCCAACAGGTCAAGGCTATGCCCACCCAAGGCATTCCATAGGCAGATGATATTTTATTAGCACTAAATAGTGGATACCAACGCAGAAATAAGAGGCCCGCAAAGGCCCCGATTAAGGGAAAATATCCCCTTTAAAAGTTCAAGGAGCGGACACATAACCTCTGGGTGCAACCTAGGGAAAGGGGACCATGTTCCCCCATAGCACCCTAAGGGAAAATGTTAGTATATGACACTGGATGGCAGCTATCAATGCAGATCAAAGCGACCCGCAGAGGCCCCAACCCCCGCTAGAGCAGTTCGATGGCAGTATATGCCCAGCTCCAACACAACAACAACAATGCATTATAGACCAAGACCAGTGAGAGGTGCTGAGCTCACCACCAAGAAATAGTGTCCGAGTCCAACACACAAAGACATGCGACAGGAAAACAGGGTACCGTGCCCATGTCTAGATAAGGGACACCAGGGAACCATGGCTCAGTCAGGGCACTAATAGACAATCGCATGTACCCGGGGGAGACCACGGGGACAATAATGTTCCCCGGTATCCCACAGGTTTGCCAAATGGCTCAACACAGGGCAGCCGATGCCGCGGCAGAGAGAGGACAGTATTTAAATTTGATTACACCACAATTAAGTGCCATTTTCTTTTATATTCCCAGCGTTTATAACCATCACTTCTATATATGGGTAGGCCACTTATCCTCTACTTTTATCTTTTAATGTATTCACACACCTCCATATTGGCATTATTATATGCCTGGTTTTAGTGCATATGTCATCTTTTACCAATTCTGGTCTGTTCCTCCTTTCTATTTCCTCTTTGTTTTTTTCTTTTTTAATCTCCCTCTTCTCATCTTACTTGAGACTTGTAAGACGTCTTTGGCTGGCCCACACTCTATTTCATGGGGCCAGTACATTGTGTGCACATTGCACATGTGGCTCACATCACATGATTAACATATCACATCACATATACCTAATTTTCACATGCATTTCACTTTTTTGGTGTTTGCACTTTCTATATTCACGCACTTTTTATCATTCTTACTTAGATTCATCATCATCTACACTAGGATCTTGCATTGATCAGATTTGTTCCCATTGGTGTTTATTAACACCATATTTACACATTCACTTAACACATTCATTCATCACATTTTCACCACTCACATCCCCTTTGATTCTCTATGTATTGGTTCATCACTTATTTGCATATGTTTCTTTTGCAGCACCTTAATATTTTGTCTCATTTTATTTTCTCATCTTTTTATATTTATGTGTGCTCACCTGTTACCTATTCACTGCTCACATGTCATCATACACATTGCATTTCACATTTAGCACTCTATTCAGACGTTTGTGCTGTGGTATGTTTGTATGCTGCTGCTATAGTGAATGAGTGTGCTGGCCGGCCAGTAAGATATGTGGGATGTATTATAATTATGTTTTCGCCAACTATGAGAGTTTCTCACTATTTACTATGGGTTGTGGGCTATTTGCCCACACTCAAGATGGCGGACGTGGGCTACGTACATAGGCAATGCCTTTGTTACAAGTCCGATTCAAACTGCGCATGCGCGGGCTTAGTGACTGACGTCACTGAAGGATGGGGTCTCTGTAGCCAATATGGATATACTGTATCTGGGCGACGCCAGGCTGTGCGCCGCTGCGCAGCGTGTCAGTGGGTGCACACGGGCGGACCAGAAGGAGGACCAATCTCCTAAATCACAGGTGTGATAATTAGCCTTGGGTTGTGGCCAGCTCATAGTTGGGTAGTGTCATGTGAATTATCAGCCTCTT